>NC_081813.1:7265833-7612500 GCF_030704535.1 Vitis vinifera
ACTTTACAAACCAGTTACTAGTCTTAAATTTATTCCTTTAAAGGTAAATGGAACCAAACACCTACTAGTATTAATAACCTCTAATTAAACCCTTAAAAACTCAGTTCAAAATGATTACATTCCCTTCCAAGAAATGTAAATGTAAAGGGTTAAACAAACTAAAGTCAAACACTTTATAGTTTCATTTATTCAAACTTACAAAAAAACATAGTATTTACATATTTTTCTATTACAATATATATATTCTAATATAATTTTCATGCATAATGTATTTTATCCATGTAGAGAAACAAAATAACCTTTTACATTATTCAAAATAATACATAAAAAAGAAAACATTTTCTTTTATAAAATTTATATTAATTTATCTTACCTTCAAAAAGCACTCAAAACCTTCAAAAATCTAATCTTCATCTAACATAACATAAAAAACAACAAATATTACTATTAAATATTTATCTAAAATTATATTTTGACATTCTTAATAATATTTTGTGTTAATGTTAACAACCCTAATTACCAATATTAATTTAAAATTCTTGCTCTTAAATCCAAACCCATGAATCTATCTCTTTTTTTCTTCGTTAGTTTAAAATAAAACTCTCCGAACACCTTTTCCTATTATTTATTTGAATTAAAATATTTTTTATTATAATTTTATTTTCATCGTCAGTTAAATTTAAATAAGTAGTCATACTCTGGATTTGTAGACGTTTTTAATACAAGTTACATTTATAAAAGTTTTAAAAGGCTAAAAACATTTTTATGAGAATCACTCCAACGGACCTTTTATGACTTAACATGATTTAATTTAAGTCATTAAATATGTTTAGCATATTTCATAAAATAACTTAGTAAGACTATTTAAGTCTTTATTACGAGAGCTTTAAATGCTAAAATATTATTTAAAATTTTTATGAATGTTTAAATATAATTTTCAATCATTCATTGTATACTTTCAAACGTGGCTTTTTGGAAAAGTGAGGAGATCCCATAGAAAGAAGATTTTTATAGTAAAAATTTAAAATATCAAAATTATTTTTACCTCTTATAAAATCATTTTTAAAATAAAATTTTCAAGCATAAAATTCAATCTTATAGAAAATATAAAATTGTGAATGTACAAGAAATTTTCAGTTCAAACTACCTTCCTATTACAATTTAAGGCTTGATTGAATCTGACGATGGAAATAGTGAATCATCTCCAACTTGCTTATTTATTTTCATTATAAGATCACATATTGAGGTTGAGATATCGGAAAAGACCAACATCAAACTCACTTGTTCCCTGAAAAATGAACACCTTTAGCAAATCAATGTATAATGGAGGTATCCTCATTTTCCGATGTTAGTTTCAATATGCATGACATTATACGTTTTTGTTTCCTCACTCCAATCACACATATAGTTCCTATTACACATACTTTAGCTAGCTGTCAATAGAACAAAAACAAGTTTTAAAATAATGTTTTTAAATTGCAAAATAAGTTATCAATAAATTAAAGTTTTTTTTTTTAATTGATGTCATTAGATTTTATATGAATAAAGAAAAAAGTAATCAATTTATATATTTAGGATGCTTTCTCATGAACTTATGCTATGCTGACTCCAAAAAAGTACTAAGAAAATAAAACATATTAAAGAAATGATATTATGATGTTTGGTTTTACTGTAAAAAAATATTAAATAAAATTAAATATAATTAAAATTAATTAAAAATTTATGTATTTTCAAATTATTTAATATTTATAAAGAAGTAGTTTGAAGTAGTGAATAAAAGTATTTTTGTCAATTTTAAAAAGAAACCATTATGTAATTTATTTTGTGTTTTTAATTTTTATTCAAATGACAAAGCATTTAATTTTTTTTTTAAATTTTAGTATATTAAATTATTTTTAAATAAAAATTATTTTTTATTTTAATTTTTAAATTAATTTTATTAAATAAACTTTAAAATTTTAAAAATATTTAGAACCAATTTGTTAGTGATTTTAGAAAGTGTTTTTAATATTTTTAACACTTCAAAATTTTTATTATTCAAGTAGTAGGAAGGCTAAAGAAGTTTTCTAGAATCACTATCAAACTCACTCTTAATCTTTATCTTAAAACTTAATTGTTTTTCTCATAAATCAAAAACAATTTACCAAGAACACAAAATATAGAAAAATAAATTAATTTCTTATTTTTTAAATTAATTAATGTAAATTAATTTTCAAGATTAAATTAAAGATTAAGGGAAAATCTGTTTTAATCCTTATTCAATCTAATATAGGATAATATATATTTCTATATTCAAGTTTTTATTTCTTAATTATAAATGGTAAAACACAATGTCCTTTGAAAAAAAAAAATACAGTGACATCTTCCAAACCATAAATTTGAAAATTATTTAGGATTTAAATTTTACAATAAAATAAATATTATTTTATTATAATTTGAATAAGATTAAAAAGAAATTATGTTTTTATTAATCTTAAATTTTATGCTAAAAATTAATTAAAACATTTGAATTGTCCTCTTTGTTTTTAAAATCTTTACAAATCTATGTTAGATAATAATAATAATAATAATAATAAAATTAATTCAAAGGACAATATTTTTAGCATAATTTCTTTTACATTTTATGCTAAAAATTAATTAAAACATTTGAATTTTCCTATTTATTTTTAAAACCTTTACAAATCTATTGTACATAAAAAAAATGAAATTTTAATTCAAAGGACAATATTTTTCTTCCATTTTAAAATTTATCTTTAAAAAAAAATTAACAATCTATTTTTATATTTATTAGAATTCTTAAATTTTGAAGAAAAAAAATACAACACTTGCTTTTTATTTATGTTTATTAAGATATAACAAAAATATAAATTTGAGTCAAATTCAGCTTCTAAGAGATGGTTTTTGTGAATTTTTTATGATTGAAATATTCTCTCCAAAAAAACTATTTCATGAATTTGAAATGATGTTTTTCCAATGATATTTTTTTTGGCTCAAATACTCTTCTAGAAGATAAATTTTGTGTATAAAAAATGTTTTTTTTCAATAATCCCACATTTCATTGGTAAAATATGAAAAAAATAAATAAAAGAAAAGAAAGAGACACAATATTAGTTAAAAGGGATGAAATAATTTTTAAAATTTTAAATTTAACCCCGAAATGTAAAAAGTAATTCATTTTTTTTATATAAACGCTCATTTCTTTTCAAGAAAAATTTGTTTTCATACACTACGTATAAAAAAAAAACAAAATAGGAACTCAAGTTTATAAAATGCAGATTTTATACCATTACATAAAAATAATTAGCATTTTATATACTTTTTAGTTAAATGTAATACTTTAAGTACTATCTTTTAACGATATAAACATTATTTTTAACCATTCTAGATACTATATTTCTCGTGAGAGTATCAAACTTGAATTATTTTTAGAAAATTCTTATTTTATAATTATTAAATTTTTATAAGATTCCTATTTTGTGATTATTTTAATATCAGTGTGAAGACATTTTTTTTTGGGATAAAACCCTTTTAGGGATTGTTATCTTATTTCGGGCCGGGTCCTTTGGAGGTTATTTGGGTCGACCCACAACCCGATCCAACAGGCTCATTTACAGTATAAGGGGAGTTTTGACACGAGAGGAATCGAGTCTTCCTCATAAGAAACCTAACCCCCAAACTCTCACGAATTTGTCACGGATCCTGCGTTCTTCTGCAATCGATCAAGATGGTGTTATCAGAGTTGGGCGGGAGCATATCGCGTGCTCTCCAGCAGATGAGCAATGCCACAATCATCGACGAGAAAGTCCTGAATGAATGCCTCAACGAAATCACCCGCGCTCTCCTGCAATCCGATGTGCAGTTCAAGCTCGTCCGGGATATGCAGACCAATATCAAGAAGCTCGTCAATTTCGACGACCTCGCCGCTGGCCACAACAAGCGCAAAATCATTCAGCAGGTACTCCTCCGTTAATTTCAATATTCGATTTCAATCCTCTTCAATTTGGAAATCCTAGATTCCTGAAGGAAGAGTCTAAAAAACGTGGGATCATTCGACGGTTAGAACTGAATGTGATTCTTCTCTGAATTTGTTGAGTAAAAGCAGCAATTGAGGGTTAAAACTTTGAAATCTCTGAATTGGCATAATATTTTATCAATCGCGAGGGAGGTTTTTGGATTCCCAGTTACGAGTTCTATGGTTTAAGCCAATCTCTCCGATATAGGGTATCAATCAATAGTTCAACAGCAGTGCTATAAACTATTTGAAATATCTGGAGCATTATTTTTTTCTCACAATGGTTATGGAAGTTGGAACGCATGCAGAATTCAAGTCGTAGACTGAAGTTTTGTGTTGTTGCCTTGTTCTTATTCTTTTAAATATATTATAACAATTTAGTGACTGGTCACAAGTTGTCACGCAACAAGATATTTGTCTAAGATATGCTCTTCTTCATCTTACTACTGAAATGTGTGATTGACTTTGCCTGATTTTAGAATTTTTTTTTTTTACCTGAATTATATTCTATGAATGCCAAAACATCATGTGGTTTTGATATGGAAAAATTCTATGTTTATAAGCTCATTTTGTCATCTCCAATTAAGATTTTTTACATCTCAAACCACTTTAACCTCATTTTTAGAGCCTGGGAATTCCAAAATTTTCTAATTAATGATGTCATACCTGATTTGCCTATATTAACACAAATTTGTTTAAAAAAGTTCAAGGAAATCTTAATATCCTAATCTTTCCTAGGACCAAAATTAAACTAGAAAGAAACTATACAATAGAAGTGTGAAAACCATGTAGAAGCTTTCCACTTAAGAAAGGAACTAATAAAAAGCTTAGTGCCAACATAAAAAGAAATGGTTGAATTCTGGCAAAAGATAGCTTTTTCTTGATGCCTGAAACATATTATATGGTTTGTATTTTAATGTCGTTTTCAGAACTTGGGCATTGCAAAATTTTCTAGTTAACAATGTCATATCTGATTTGTCTCGATTAACACAAAGCTTAGTTCCAACGTAAAAAGAAATGATTGAATTCGGGAAAAATCGCTTATATGGAATCCAATGCATAGGCTGAGTCTAAAAATTTTTTGTCTTATTTTTTTCGTTTTAGTGTTTAATTAAATTTTATTTAAATGTTTTTTTGTCTAAAATGATCAGGATTTCTGTTTAGAAACTTTGTTTGGGAAGCATGCTAGTTTGTTTTTCATATTCCTTTTTACTTTTACTGTTGCCTCACAGGTTATCTTTTGGTATATGGTTGTGCTTGCTTTGTTTCTAGGCTATATTTCAAGAGCTTTGCAAAATGTTGGATCCTGGCAAGCCTTCTTTCACTCCAAAGAAAGGGAAAACAAGCGTTGTCATGTTTGTTGGTTTACAAGGTAAATGGTGCTTCAGATTATTATGTTATGATTAGGGGTCAGATAAGAAGGCCCTTTTCTTGTTCATGTGCATTGGAAATCTCAGTGCGAATATTTCATAAGTCCAAAAACAAAGATAAATGTCATTCAAAATTCTTATATTGAAATGTACTGCACATTTTGTTTAGTATTAATTTCTTTACATATTGGATTATGGCATTCTTATCTGTGTGTAAACATATCAGGTTCTGGAAAAACGACAACATGTACAAAGTATGCATATTATCATCAAAAGAAGGGTTGGAAACCAGCTTTAGTGTGTGCCGATACATTTAGAGCTGGTGCTTTTGACCAGCTGAAGCAAAATGCTACCAAAGCAAAGATTCCCTTCTATGGGAGGTACTCTCTTGACACTTTACAAGTTCTTATGTCTCCCATGTTTAACTTTAGAAGTTTGCTAAAATTTTGATGTGAAAGAAATTTATGTAATACCTGCTCAGTTTAGCCTTTATACTTTCTTAAATCTCTGTTGCACAATGTTTTCACCCACTGTGGGGTACTAGTGATTCTGGTACATGCTTCCTCTTGAATATTGAGTGTGAGGCAGGTCATTTAGATGGCTGTAATTCATCTTATGGGTTACACTCTTGTTGCTATGTATCCCAACCTTTATGATAAAGGACTTTAGATACAGAGAGCTTTCTTCTCTCTCCATCATGCTTTTTCCTCTCTTTCTTTGTTGTCCTTCTCTTCCTCTACCAACCATTCTCATCTTGACCATTCCATTATGGTGTATAGGGGATTCATCAACAACATTAGCTTAGAACATGAGATTATTTGCTTCTACAAATAGGTTTTGATACTAAAGAAAGGATTTTTATGATGAAGGGTGCCAATATGCATGCAACTTCTGTGCATTCATAATATACATATATATATATATATTTTTTTGATAGATAAACACAAATACATACAAATATATACATATATATATATATGCATGTATTTTAACTGTTGTGCCTAGCAAAAAATAAAATACAAATTTAATTGTTATGCTTGTGCATGAGTACAAGGCAAAAATCTATAATTTTATCAAGATGTCTCCTTAAAAATAATATATCTTGAAATATTATTAAGTTTCTAAATATTAAAGAGTATGAGGCTTACTTAGGAATTGACTTGGTTACCTAAAGAGGTTATTAGATACCAATAAGTGCTTGTTTGCACCCTTGTACTTGTTCTGAAGTTGAGAAGGTAAAGTGCAAAGATAGGCCCCTATGCAAACTTTATGTAGCCCACAATATTTCTTGGCTTATGACATAGAGTTGGGCAAGCTTCTTCATAAATTCAGATTGTGGACCCTTGTATGTGAGAAAAACTTCAATGACTATGAGGAGTATCCAAAGCAGGTTGTAGAGAATTTTAGATGTTGAGTTTTATTATCCAAGCAAAAGGTAAGATAAACTACCAAAAATCTAGCCATTGAATACACCAATTATGATGTAGGAGAATATTAGGGCTTATTGTAAAAAGCTTCCTCTCAGTCTGGTTGTAGAGATCAAAGGAGGCAAGAGCTGGTTTGTAGTAGAGTTGAAGTCATTTGAAATCTCCATAAAGGTGGTCGGAGGGAGTTGAAAAGGAAATTCTATAGAGATGTAGAGGTTCGTCCTCGTGGATTAGGCTTGGGGAAGGGAGTTTGTTTTGTTTATTGGAAGAAGTGGAAGCTTGTTGTAAGGATGAGGATGGAAAGGTATATAGCAAAGATTGGGTTGAAGATGGGAGGGAGTTTAGGTTAGAGGTTACAGCTACATTCAAATGGGCTAGGGAGGTTTATTCTCTGCTTGGTTATTTATATGGAGGCCAAGAGTTTTACTCCAATCTTCCTTGAAGGAAAGGGTCTCCCTAGGGATTGGTCTATCCTGGTTGAGAAGCTTTGCTATCTTGGAGTAGTTTCCTCCTTAGAGTAAAGGACTCCTCCATACCTAGCTGCTTGAAGGCATGTGGAGAAAGGTAGTAGTTTAATAGAGCCGACAAAAGGGTCTTATGCAGACTTGGATAAGAAAGAGCATGATATGGCTAGTGAAGCAATCTGGATTCAACTTGGGGATAAGGAGGTTTAGCTTAGAAAGGAGCATTTGAGGTTCTATCTAGTTGAGAAATGGGGAGAATATTTAGACTTGATTCCAAAAGTGTTTTTGTTGAGGAGATGGATAAGTCATAGCTATCTTTGAAAGGGGAGTGAGGATTTCCTGATTAGGGGGTGCACTTCTCTTGTTCGATTTTAAGGAAAGCTCTGATGCAGAGAATGTGCCTTCAAAGGGTGTACAAGAATAAGGTTTTGCACCTGGATAGGAGGGTCTCAAAAGTAGCATGTTTTCCGAAGGGTGTGCACGTTAAGGAAACATGGGTGAGTGGTGAAGCTTATTGTATGCTTGTGGTGTTGAGTGATCTTAAAAAATGCTAGGGTATTGTTGTCATTGTTTTGTTGCAATGGATGAAAACACAACTCATCTCTGACATTTGCAATGGGTAAGAGTTTTGGTGAGATTAGATGGGAGAACGACACCTACATTATTGGAGGTGGTGGTGGGCCTATCTTGCTTCGCCATGCAATTATGGTGGGAAGCACCACCATGGATTTCTCAAGTGGTTCCAAGCAGTGGGAGCAATGGTTTGGAGGTTAGGGTGAAGTTGCATGAGAGTGCAATTTTTGTTAGTGCAGAAGAGGACAAAGGACAACCTTATGGTGGGTGGAGAGAGGGGAAAGGTCTTGTAATGACCCGCTCCTAGTCGTGTAGACATTGTTGGCTTTGAGCCCAAAAAACCCTCAAGGCTTTAAAACACATTTACTTAGTTAAAAGGAATCCATACATATATAGTGTCAAAAACTTTTTTCTCTGTCTAATATGGGACATCACAATCACCTTCCATGCAGATACAACATCCTCACTATGTCCCATGAGATTGCAAGGTCAAACAGATAGACATCCCTCATGAAGCCAAACAGATCCCTATACTGGAGTTAAGGATCAACTTTGATACCATTTGTAAGGACTTGCTCCCAACTGTGTAAATATTGTTCGTTCTAGGCCCAAAGGGTCTTTATGACTTCAAAATATATCTACTCGGTTAAGAGGAGCCCATACATATTTAGTACCAGAAAGTGGGAACTTTTTCCCCTGTCTTATGTGGGACATAAAAAATGTGGTATCATATGTATATGAACCCATGAGCAACTTTCAGCAACTGGTTGGGTATACTGACAGTAGGTTTCGAGGCTGAGATCTTGATTCTCCTTAGAAATGAAGGCTAGGAAAGAGGAGAGGTGTCAGGAGGGAGGGAAGAGGAGGAAGAACCTTTCTTCGTCAAAATTTGAAAAAGAACTAAAGAAGCTGGAATGTTATGTGAATTATAAGGGGGCAGAAGGTAGATGATTAAGAATTAGAAAGGGAGGTAGACGATCAGGAAGTAGACAGGGAGGTGGGAAATTGATGCAGTGGGTGGATGAAGCTAATATTTATCTCATTGAAATGTTAGAGGGGCTATTGTCAGTGACAAGAGAAAGATTATCAAGAGATTGATTGGTCAGAAATCATATTTGGTATGCTTGCAAGCAGGTCGACGGCGGGCACTCTATTCTTTCTAGGTTTTTAGGGCCTTGGTTTTGCTTTAGGTGGTGGGTTGTTGTTGCTCTTCTCCTTTCATGTGTTGTTAGGTGCTATTTCTATACTCCATGTGTACCTTGGTGTGATTTTTTCAAGCGCTGTAAATATAATTTCTCATCTTGCCCATAAAAAAAAAAAAAGAATTATCTGAGCAAAGGGTAGAACAGCCAATGAAAGAGAAAAAATTCAAGCTTTGAAGCTTACTCTGTTTTCCGGGTGACCAGAATCTAAACTTTTAAGCTTATTCTCCTCCTGCTCCTTGCCTCGTCATTTTGGAACTTTCTCCTGGTAACTTGCTGCAATAAAAAAGGTAGTTTAAGACATGCTGGAACTTTCTCCTGGTAACTTGAAAAGTACCGATGAACTAATTTTAATGAATGTGTTTAACATGTACATGTGTCTGACTTAATGATATCATCTTAACCTCTGCCTGATTGCTTAGTGCTGGTGGTAACATGTTCTAATAGGAAACTTAAACTACTTTGCACAAAGCAAATGAAGAAGTATTCTTGGTTTCATTGTGAAATCAATAGTTACTTGTTCATTGTTGTATATGCCCTTACCCCTCTTCTTCATTTTCTTTTCTGGATCCTCTTACCTATTGATGATTGAAGTTGAATGGCTCTGCATTTGCAAAATCAATTTAATGCGAGTTTGGTGTGTGTTTGCTGTATAAACATGCTTGTGCGTCAACATAGTCATTTTATTTAGCTGTTAGGAATAGATGAGTTATGGCACATATCGCATAGGCTGTGTGAGTACATATTTTTTAAAATGGTTATTCATTCTCCATGTTCGTTGTCAATATCTTTGTCACTTGGGGGTCCTTCATACTATGTCTCATTTGGTACTCTAATCACATTATTTTTTTTTTCTACAGCTACATGGAGTCAGATCCTGTGAAAATTGCAGTGGAAGGTGTGGAAAGATTCAAGAAGGAAAATTGTGATCTTATAATTGTAGATACTAGTGGGCGCCACAAACAGGAGGCTGCTCTCTTTGAAGAAATGCGTCAAGTTTCCGAAGCAACGGTATTTGTTTCAGCATCTGTTGCTCCACTTATCTTGTCATAGTCACTTATGCATGCTAATTTTATTGTTTTGGATCTTCCAGAGACCAGATCTTGTTATATTTGTTATGGATAGCAGCATTGGTCAAGCTGCATTTGATCAAGCTCAAGCATTCAGGCAAAGTGTTGCAGTTGGAGCTGTGATAATTACTAAAATGGATGGTCATGCAAAGGGAGGTGGAGCTCTTAGTGCGTAAGTGCTATTAGTGTGCTTGTAGTATTCATTATGTTTTGTGTCCTTTTTAAACAATACTTGATGCTTTTCTATTTTTGTTTGCAGAGTTAATCATTAACTTTTCACAATTAGCATAGGTTTTACTCATTATATATATATATATATAGTACATCATTTTCTAGGGATTTGAGGCAGACAAGGTTCCATGTAGTGGACCCAAATAATTAGGATTTAAAGGTTTTGCTGTTTTAGTTGCGTAGTATGTCATTTTATTTATATATAACAAAGACTACCACACAGGAATGTATAATTGTATTAGTTATTATTGTTGTAAACACAGGAATAACCAATCTAATAATTTTTAAAAGAATTAAACCAAACATAATATCAACAGAGCAATCAAACAAATATTTTGTTAGAACTAAATTAAATATGAGTTCAATTGAATAACTCAACTAATGATTTTTAAAAGAAACTAAGATAGCTATAATATCAACAGGGAAACCAAGCTAATAAATTTTAGAAACTAAACTAAACATGAAATCAACGAAATAACTAAATTAATGATTTTTAAAAGAAACTAAACTCAACATAATATCAACAAAACAACAAAACTAATAATTTTTAAAAACTATATCAAGTATGAGATAAAAAGAATAACCAAACTAATCATTTTTCAAAGAAACTTAATCAAGTATAATATAAACAAACCAACTAAACTAATAATGTTTCAAAACTAAACTAAATATGGGATTAACAGAATAACAAAACTAATGTTTTTAAATAAAATTAAACCAAGCATAACATGAACACAATAGTTAAACTAATAATTTTAAAAACTAAACCAAATACAAGATCAATTGAATAACTAAACTAATCATTAAAAAAAAAAACTAAACTAAACATAATATCAACAAAGCAAGCAAACTAATAATTTTTAAAAACTAAACTAAACATGAGATTAATGGAATGAGTAAACTAACAATTTTTAAAAGAAACTAAACTAGATATGATTTCAACAAAGAAACCAAACTAATAATTTCTAAAAATTAAACTGAGCACGACATTAACAGAATAACCAAACTAATGATTTTTAAAAGAATTAAACGAAACATAACATCAAGAAAGCAACCAAACTAATAATTTTTTAAAAACTAACCTAAACATGAGTTTAACAAAATGACCAAACTATTATGGTTGGTTTAGTTTTAGTTTGGTCATTTTGTTAAACTCATGTTTAGGTTAGTTTTTAAAAAATTATTAGTTTGGTCGCTTTCTTGACGTTATGTTTCATTTAATTCTTTTAAAAATCAAAAGTTTGGTTATTCTGTTAATATCATGTTCAATTTAATTTTTAGAAATTATTAGCTTGGTTTCTTTGTTGAAATCATGCCTAGTTTAGTTTCTTTTAAAAATTGTTAGTTTGGTTATTCCATTAATCTCATGTTTAGTTTAGTTTTTTAAAATTATTAGTTTGCTTGCTTTGTTGATATTATGCTTAGTTTAGTTTTTTTTTTTTTTTTTCTTAAAATGATTAATTTAGTTATTCAATTGATCTTATATTTGGTTTAGTTTTTAAAATTATTAGTTTGCTTACTTTGTTGATATTATGCTTAGTTTAGTTTTTTTTTTTCTTAAAATGATTAATTTAGTTATTCAATTGATCTTATATTTGGTTTAGTTTTTAAAATTATTAGTTTGGCTATTGTGTTCATGTTATGCTTGGTTTAATTCTATTAAAAATCATTAGTTTTGTTATTCTGTTAATCCCATATTTAGTTTAGTTTTGAAACATTATTAGTTTAGTTGGTTTGTTTATTTTATACTTAGTTAAGTTTCTTTGAAAAATGATTAATTTGGTTGTTCTTATTATCTCATGCTTGATATAGTTTTTAAAAATTATTAGTTTTGTTGTTTTGTTGATATTATGCTGAGTTTAGTTTCTTTTAAAAATCATTAGTTTAGTTATTTTGTTGATCTCATGTTTAGTTTAGTTTCTAAAATTTATTAGCTTGGTTTCCTTGTTGATATTATGGTTATTTTAGTTTCTTTTAGAAATCATTGGTTGAGTTATTCAATTGAACTCATATTTAGTTTAGTTCTAAAAAAATATTTGTTTGGTTGCTCTATTAACATTATGTTTGGTTTAATTCTTTTAAAAATTATTAGATTGCTCTTCCAGGGTTTACTATTGTTGTATTCAATGTTGTTATTCTTATTCATTTAATTAAGAGAATCTTAGATATCAATTCCTTGTTTCTAACTTGTCTTTATTTTATGGACTGCGTAAAAGCTCTTTTTGACTATAAAAGAACTTTAGAGTGTGTAGTTACAAATTATCTAAAAATAGAAAATTCTTGATGCCTGAAGCCTTTTTAAGTGAAGTTAGGAGTATGATGCTTTAGCTGAAGAGCTTATAGAAAATGGTTTCATAATTTAATTAATTAATTTTTATTTTTGTTTTATTTTATTTTTATCTTCTCTACACAAGTTTTTTCCAACAAGTTGTTTACTGGAACCTACAACTATGCCAAATGAGCCCTACTCACACTATTCTACCTTTTCTTTTTTATACTATCACAATATTTTCTTTTACTTATGTCAAATCAACTTTCAATTTGAGTATTTTTTTTGACAAAATATCCATGAGAGAAGGCAGAAGTTGCTTTGCAATGGACTCCAAGTCTTTTGAAATCTCTGTGGATGTGTTTGGGGAGAAGCTTAAGGGGATCATTATGGAAAGAAGCAGAGGTTTTACATCATGGATCAGGTTTGGGGGCCTTAGTTTATGTTGTCTGATGGAAGGAGTAGAGGCTCGCTGTAAGGGTGAGTTTGCTAAGAGGTTTGTTAAAAGTTGGGAGGATGGAGGTAGGAAGTTTAGACTAGAATGTCATGCAAATGAGGCGGGCAAATTCATTTTGTGTTCCGTGGTTGACTCGGAAGCAAAGAAGTATTGTTTAGTGTTCCCAGAGGGGAAAGGCATTCTGGGAGGTTGGGCCACGTTGGCTGAAAAGCTCCGTTCTCTTGGAGTAATGACACGTGAAGAGCCTAAGGGAGTCCTTGATTCCAATAGGACAGAGAGCAAAGTTGGGGCTCCTGAGGAGAAGGCGAAAGAGTCCTTTGCTGATGTTGTGAAATCTAGAGCGAGAAGGTAAGGGGAAGCAGTGTGGCTACAACTTGGTGAAAAGGATTTGCTGAGCAAAAGGGAGTTGTTGGACCGGTGTTTGGTTGGAAGATGGGGAGAGCCTTTCGTGTCCGTTCCAAACTTGTTTGCTTTGAGTAGTTGAGGAAGATCTCACTGGAACCTCAAAGGAGGGGTGAAGTTTGTGAGGCTGGGGGTCTTTGAGTTGTTGACTGTTGGAGGCTAGACGGGGATGATTTTGGCCTCCAGATGGGATCGCGTCAACCGATGCCTCATCATGCAAAGATCACCGATGAAGCTCTAATGGAGGAGGCCTCCAGGTACACAACTCCCTCCCCTTTGTTCTCTTTTTCTTCTTGGGGAAGCAAGATATTTCTTCTTCTTCTTCTATTCCTTCTAAGCTAGATGGGGCACTCATCACCACTGGCAGGGGATCCAACCGGGGTTGTGTTTCAGAGGCGAACAGACTAGCAGTTTTGGACCCCTTAAGGGTGATTTTGGCGGATGGGAGGAAGGCGGAGGGTTTTGGATTTTCGAGTAAGAAACTATGGGCTGTCGAAGACATGACAAAGGATTTCTCAAAGAGGACAATATAGGAGGTTTTGGAGGAGGGTGAGGAAGTGGGTACTCTTAGCTGGTCATCTAGTTGTTTAGCTAAGTTCAGTCGCTACATAGAATGCCGACGAAGGAATTCGAAGGGGAGATTTTGACCTTGTTGAAAAGGAAGAAAGCGAGGAAAGATCAGAAAGAGAAGTTGGATGGTAGGAAAAGGAAAAAATTAAAGTCATCAAGGTTTGAAAGGGAGTTGAGAAAGCCGGAATGTACTGTGAACTATATTGGAGGAAGAGGAGAAGGGGAGGGAGGGCAGCACTTCCAGGTCTAGATGAAGATTCGAATGCTTTCCTGGAATGTAAGAGGGGCTAATGATAGTGACAAAAGGAAGGTGATCAAAGCTTTGATAAAAGAGAATAAGCTAGATTTGATTTGCTTATAGGAAACTAAGATCCAGGAAATGTCAAGAGGTCTCATTCGCAACTTAGAAGTGGGGAGATTCTTAGAATGGGGAGATGTGGACTCAAGGGGTGTTGTTGGAGGTATAGTGGTTTTTTGAAATAACAGGGTGTTGGAGTTAGTCAATTTGGAAACGAGAGTGTTCTCAATCTCATGCCATTTTAAGAATTGCGAGGATGGCTTCATTTGGACTTTTACAGGGTTTTATGGCCCGACTTTGAAGAGGGGTAGGGAGTGGTTCTGGGGTGAGTTGGGGGTCATAAAGGGACTTTGGAATGGCCCGTGGTGTGTTGCTGGGGATTTTAACTTGATTAAATGCCCTGAAGAGCGCAACAAGGGAAGGAGTTTGAACTCAAACATGAGAAGGTTCTTTGAGGTTACAGAAGACTTGGAGTTAAAGGACACGTTGTTGGGGGGGAGCTTTTACTTGGAGTGGAGGGGTGAACAATGTCAAGGCTGGATTGTTTTTTAGTGAATGAAGGGTGGGAGTGCCGTTTTAGCAGGTCGATGCAGTGCAGTGTGTCCTTCCGAGACCCGTGTATGACCATTTCCCGATTCTTTTAGATGGAGGAGGTCTAAGAAGAGGCCCCTCCTCTTTTAGATTTGAGAATATGTGGTTAAGGGTGGAGGGCTTTAAGGATTTTTTGAAGTCATGGTGGGAGGGGGACAGCTTTAGTGGCTCTTCAAGTTTCATTTTGGCGGCAAAATTAAAAGCCTTGAAGTCTAAACTGAAGGAGTGGAACATAGATGTTTTTCCCAGGGTTGAAGCCAGAAAGGATTTGGCTCTAGATCAGGTGGACTATTGGGATGCTGAGGAAAAGACTAGCACCCTGTCTTTGGAGGAGTTGGAAGCTAGAAAAGAAGCGAGGGAAGATTATAAAAAATGGTTTCTGCTAGAAGAGATCTCTTGGTGGCAAAAATTTAGGGAAGTGTGGCTAAAAAAGGGTGACAGAAATATGAGATTCTTTCACAAGATGGCCAATGCACATAGAAGGAGGAATAACGTGGACAGAATAAAGATTAATAGTGTTTGGCTTTTAGAGGAGAATGAAATCAAGGAAGGGGTGGTCAGAGCCTTTCTGTCTTTGTTGTCCAATCCGGGGGACTAACGTCCTTCTTTATCTTGGTTGCAGTTTGAGACTCTAGAGACTCTAGACGCTCTAGCTTTGGAGGTGCCATTCACGGAAGAGGAGGTATTTGGTGCTCTGTTGGGGTGTAGTGGGGACAAAGCACTAGGGCCTAATGGTTTCTCTATGACATTCTGGCAATTTTCTTGGGACTTTGTGAAGGATGATGTGATGAGATTCTTCAAGGAATTCTATGAACATAGTAACTTTGTTAAAAGCCTGAATGCAACCTTTTTGGTTTTAATCCCAAAAAAAATGGGTCCTAAAGATTTAAGGGATTTTAGGCCTATAAGTTTGATGGGGGGTTTGTACAAGTGACTAGCCAAGGTTTTAGCCAATAGGCTAAGAAAGGTGGTTGGAAAGGTGGTTTCTAAGGCCCAATGAGCTTTTGTGGAGGGAAGACAAATCCTAGATGCAGTGCTGATAGCTAATGAAGCCATTAATTCGATCTTGAAGAATAATGAATATAGTATTTTGTGCAAACTTGACATAGAGAAGGCATATGACCATGTGAACTGGTTTTTTCTTCTCACGGTTATGCAGAAAAAGGGTTTTGGGGAGAAATGGGTTGGGTGGATCAAGTGGTGCATTTCCACTACCAGTTTCTCTCTATGTTGGTTAATGACACCTCTACGGGTTTCTTTCAAAGCTCAAGGGGTTTGAGGCTGAGGGATCCGTTTTTGCCTTATTTATTTGTGATTGCTATGGAGGGGTTTAGTTGTCTCCTTAAGAGGGCAATGGATGGAGGTTTTTTGTCGGGTTGTAGGTTGAAGGGTAGGAGTAAAGAAGGGGTTCAAATTTCCCATTTGTTGTTTGTTAACAATACCTTGGTGTTTTTCCAAGCTTCCCAAGATCAATTGACCTATCTTAGCTGGTTGCTTATATGGTTTGAGGTCGTGTCAAGGTTGAGAATAAACTTGGAAAAGAGTGAACTAATTCCAGTAGTTAGGGTGGAGAATATTGATGATCTTGCTATGGATTTTGGTTGTAGAGTGGGTAGCCTCCTGTCCACTTATTTGGGTCTTCCTTTGGGTGCATCGTTTAGGTCAGTGACAATTTGGGATGGAGTGGAAGAACGGTTTCGTAGAAGGTTGGCTATGTGGAAGAGACAATACATATACAAAGGAAGGAGGGCGACCCTAATTCGAAGCACGTTGTCAAATTCACCCATTTATTTCATGTCTTTGTTGCACATTCTAAGCTCAGTTAGACATAGATTAGAGCAAATTCAAAGGGATTTCCTTTGGGAGGTGGAAATATGGAGCGAAAACCTCATTTAGTAAGATGAGAGTTGGTGTGCTTAAGCAAGAAGAAGGGGGTTTGGGGGTCAAATATCTTTCCACTCTCAATAAGGCTCTTCTTTGTAAATGGAATTGGCGTTTCGCAAATGATAGAGAGGTTTTGTGGAATCAAGTGATTAGAGGGAAGTATGGGGAAGAAAGAAAGGGATGGTGTTCTTGGGAAGTGAGAGAGGCGTATGGTGTTGGGTTGTGGAAAGGGATAAGGATGGATTGGGACTTTGTGGATTCTAGGATTTCCTTCCTTGTGGGTAACAGGCGGAGGGTGAGATTTTGGAGGAATAGGTGGTGCGAGGATTCTCCTTTGTGTGTGTTCTTCCCTTGTTTGCTTTAACCGATAATAAGGAAGCGTGGGTGACGGATATTTGGGACCCCTTGGTTGAGAGGGGTTGGGGGGGATGGAACCCTTGTTTTCGAAGAGCCTTTAATGATTGGGAGGTGGAGGAGGCGGAAAGCTTCTTGGAGTGGCTGCATGGGAAGAGAGTGCGCGGAGATGTGGAAGACATGGTGTTTTGGACTGAAACAAAGAGTACAAAGTTCTCAGTCAAAGCCCTCTACTATGCTCTAGAGTTGGGCAACCCTTCTTTTTTTCCTTCAAGTTGCATTTGGAACGTGTGGGTGCAGCCCAAGATTAGCTTCGTTGCTTGAGAGGCTACGTGGGGCAAAGCTTTAACCTTGGATTTAATTCAAAAAAGGGTGGGCCTTGGCTAATAGGGTCTTAACGGATTTGCTCTTTACTTTGTTTAGGGTGTCATGGGTGCTGCCTTCCTCAGTTAGAGAGACTCTCCTTAGTTGGCATGGTTCATTTATGGGCAAAAAGTGCAAGAAGGTGTGGAGAGTAGCTCCTCTTTACATATTTTGGACGGTTTGGAAGGCGAGAAATAGATTGACCTTCAATGATGATGTGCTGTCAATTCAGAGACTCAAATACATTTTTGTTTTTTTCCCTTTGGTTAGAGGCCAAGTTGTTTATAGTTGATTGCCCTCTTACTTTACTTAGTTTTATTGATTGGTTGGGCTCTAGCTAAGGTTGTTTTTTGTCCTAGTTGGGTGCTTGTTTATTTGTACTTTTTTGGCCAGTTTGGCGGTGGGTGTATAGGTATTGTATACCTTGAGTCACTCTTTTGGCACATCTTTTTAATAGATATTTTCTTACCTATCAAAAAAAAGAAAAAGAGTATTTTTCTGGCACATTATGTTCAAATAATAGAGATTTCTGTTGAGGAGATTATTATTTGTCTATTGATTATGTGTTAGGGCTTGCTACCATACCCTTTTTCTCCCCATTTCTCTTGGTAGTTTTTCTTAGTGCAGCTCCTTTTGCAGAAATGGGAACATTTGTGACAAATAGGAATGTGTTAGATATTTCACTGGAAATATTTGGTGTTTAAATCACTACTCTTTGTTATCTTTACAATTTAATTTTGTTCCACTTTCTATATGTAGTGTTGCTGCGACAAAGAGTCCTGTCATATTTATTGGAACTGGAGAGCATATGGATGAGTTTGAAGTTTTTGATGTTAAACCATTTGTCAGCCGCCTATTAGGTATCAACCTCATGTTTACTATTTTCTCCTCTCAGTGTTTGATGTTCTTCTGACTGAAATGAAGTTTATGAATACTTCAAATACTGACATATTTTATAAGCTATTAACATTCCATTCCCTTTTTCAACTAGGAATGGGTGACTGGTCTGGTTTCATGGACAAAATTCATGAAGTTGTTCCTATGGATCAGCAGCCAGAGCTTCTGCAAAAGCTTTCAGAAGGGAACTTTACCTTAAGAATCATGTATGAGCAATTTCAGAACATACTTAAAATGGGTCCTATTGGTCAGGTATGTCATTTAAGCACTTTGCATTAAAGCTTGGTATATAATCATTCATTTCAACTTTATAGAATTAATTTTTCCAGTTGTGAGGTATGATACACATGAATATATGACATAATGAACATCTTGATTGCAATGTGTTACATCAACCATTTAGGATCAGCATAAACTAGGTCTTGGGATGGAAGGGTATGCTACATATGAATATATGACATAATGACAACTTGATTGTAATGTGTTACATCAACCATTTAGGATTGCATAAACTAGGTCTTGGGATGGGAGATAATCCTCTTAGAAGTTGTCCTTCCAGCTTGCTTGTTCTCTGGGTTCAAAGTAGAAAAGCAAAAAAAAAAAAAAAGGTCATAAACCCTACTGGTATGAATACAGCATACAACAGAGAAACCCAATCCAATTCAAAAAGACTTACAGGGAAGAACCCTGTATTAACTTAACAGAGGATGCGACCCCTTTAGCCAGAATAAGAGCTTCTCAATCAGCCAATCTTGGCTTCCAGATTAATGAGGATTGAGGAAATCATGTACCTATTAAAAAAAAAAAAAAATCATGTCCTTCAACCGATCAAGAGTTCAACCCATCCACTGACCAGACCTCCTTGAACCTATTCTACTCATGGACACCCATTGATGATGATTGAGGAATCCCCTTGAGGCAGCAAAAGGGAATCAGATCTGCTTTCCAGCTGTTACAATGTGAGTTGCACCTTCTAAAGAATTTCACAATTGAAGTTGAAACTTCATAGAATAAATCTATAAGGTTTATAAAACTCAGGAACAGTTGTCAATATGATGTTCTTTTGCTAGATTAGGAGAAAGCTTGCAACCTTTTTTAAGTACTTAAGTTAGGGCTACATCAACTCTGAATTTCAGTTCTCTATTACTCTTAAAACCATGTATACATGGTTGCTACTTAAAAATAGTCTCATGATCACTTAAAAGGACTATTGCCCAAATATTGATCCATAAAAATAAAATAAAACATAAGAAACAAAGCAACAATTGGATACTTTGTAAGCTGAAACTCCTCAAAAATCAGTTTTCAAGCTAAGCAGACAAGTGGGTCACATGGCCTTGGTAAGCCTAAGTCTGTGTGACTTGTTCCTCATCAGTTGGCGATGCGAGCAATATTGTTGACAGCATACAGCTTCATGATTGGTTAATAAAAATATAGCAGTTTTTGAGATATTGGACCATCCATTCTTTCCTTTTCTTTTTTTTGATAAGTAAAGCAATTGTATTAAAAGCGCCTAAAGTATATGAGATGTATACAAGGCCAAAAAAAGGAGGGATAGACAAAAAACCAACACCCTAACTTCACTTACAGCCCAAGCAATCTATGAAATCTAAAAGGGACAAAGAAGTAGACTCCATATGTACCCTAACCCACTCCAAAAACATGTACGTATGAAGTAGACTCTATGTACCCCATCCATCATTTCATAAAGCCTTTCCAAGTATGACTAAAATTCCAACCATTGATTGTAATAGTAATGGGACTCTTTTGTTTATGAATAACAATAGAACTCTTCATGCTCTAATGCTCTATCAATTATAGAAAGATGAATACCATGAAAATAATCATGCACAACAGGAACTGAATCATGTCTTTATTTCCTGTCTTCAGGAATTTGTCAGGCAATTGGTAAGAAGTTCTAGTCTTTGATGGAGTCATTGTTAGTAGATAAAACTCCTTTAAATTTTCATTATCATGATATCATTATAGATTGGTGGAGAATCCAAATTTTTTAGAAAGCTCCGCCAGGCCTTTTTCTCCAAAAAACCTACCTTCTGGTATGTGCAAGTTCCTGTCACTAAGGCATTGAACAACCTGACAAATCTAAAACCATATGCCTCATCTGAGCCATCTAAATTTGTTGGCTTTGACTTCTGCATCCACCACACCCTCTGCCATGAATAACGATGGTCTAGATATAGGATTTCAACTCCAATGCCATTTGATGTAGCAAAAATATATGTATTCCCTTGAAGTATATGTTTAACACTGGATCCCATAATTCTTTTGAAATCTATAGATCCATGACTGACTATTAAAGTTTGGTTGGATCAAGAATAATAACTACAATATAACTATTTTTCTGTTTGACACAAAAAATAAATTCTCTACTTATATTAAATTTGAAGTATCAGGTTCATATTGCAATCCAACAACGTAGCTAGGCCTTCCTCTTCATAGAAGAAAAGCTGTGTTGATTGGCACCATGGTAACTAGTTCATACCATTATATTTGCCATGATAAGTGAAACACTGAAATTCTCCAAAGGACAACTACAACAACTATTATTCCTGGAAATTCGATTCCTTTTTTTTTTCTGGTCCATTGATAGGAAAAAAAAATGTTAAAATGCACCTAATAAAACAGGGTCATGTTTCATATTGTAATCCAACAACATAGCCAAACCTTCTTCTTCACATAGGGAGAACTTGACTGATCAGCACAATGACAACTAGTTTGTACCACCTATATTTTTGTTGTGGTAAGTTGAACATTAGGATTTTCCAAGGAATGACTATTACAACTAGTATACTAGGAATCTTTCCTAGATAGGCAAAGAATAATATGATAACTGGTGCCGTATAAAAAGAGGCGATTGTTCCTAGGTTTTCTTGAAAGTAGGATTGAATTCACTACTTATAAACTTCACTCATTGTACGTATAAATAAGAAAAACAAATTTACAAGCTCACAATGCCTTGAGTGGCTCACGATGCCCTAAAAATTTGGCTGGAGAGAAAGAAATTAGATTTCATATATTGGACAAAGCCATGAAGAATGACTTTACTGTGAATGAGCCTGAAGAGTATAATGACTAAGCTCTAGCACCTAGGACGGATGGAGGGAGACAAATACACACAAGTGAGATGAAATCATCTGCAAATTGTAAATTAAACAGTGTAGTCCTACTCCTGCCCACTAGAAAGCCCTCCAATAAACCTCTTTTTTTTTTTTTTTGGTCATCTTTGGTACACATTATGTTTAGATTTGAATTGGAATTGAACCTTTGATTGGAAGAGTAGCCCAAGCAATAAGCAGAACTCCATTATAACCGTCTAAATTTGTCTCCATGCTTTTGGTTTTTATTAGATGTGGCCCAAACATGGAACAGTAGAAAACATTGTTTTTGTACTGATACTTATAGGTGATGCATGTTTTAAGCACACTTACATTATAATTATCCATATCTCTTAACATGCAATTGGTGGTTCTCTTGTTCTATGTAGGTATTTTCAATGCTTCCAGGATTTAGTGCAGAGTTAATGCCAAAAGGTCGAGAAAAGGAAAGCCAGGCAAAGATCAAGCGCTACATGACCATGATGGACTCAATGACAAATGAAGGTAAATTTCATTTCTTGATGTTTTCCAATGAATTTAGTTGCATAACCAAGGGAAATATTTACATGGTAATATATTGCATTGATTTCAATTTTGTTGCTAATGTGTTGCAGAGTTGGACACTTCGAACCCAAAACTCATGAATGAATCGAGAATAATGCGGATAGCCCGAGGATCTGGACGTCAAGTTAGAGAAGTAATGGAGATGTTGGAAGAGTACAAGCGTCTTGCCAAGATCTGGAGCAAGATGAAGGGGCTTAAGATTCCAAAGAAAGGAGAAATGAGTGCCCTATCCCGAAATATGAATGCACAACACATGAGCAAAATCATTCCCCAACAAATGCTGAAGCAGATTGGTGGCATGGGCGCTTTACAAAACTTGATGAAACAAGTGGGAAACAACAAAGATATGTTGGGAATGTTTGGAGGCGGGGACAAGTAGACCATTGCTATACTCCAATGGCCGGTTGAAATTTAGGATGCGTTGCTGATCACAACAGAAAAGCATTCTGGCAGGAACGAAATCCCACCCAAACTCAGGTCAATACTACTAACTGTTCTGCTGGAGACTTGTTTGTCGAGGGACCAACCCGCTGAATATATATCATTTCTTAAGAAATCCTGTGATATTTTAAGTTAGCAGCTGAAGTTTAAGTTTTGTATTTATTAGTACAAGGGAAAAAAAATGCAGGAGAGTCCATAAGAATTGAAATGATTTGAAAATCTTTTGTTTTGGGCACGTTGGCTGGGGTTTGGAATTGTTACATCAATTTATGAAATGTAGAACTATGTTTCTCTTTACGGATTGCAATGGATTTAATATCACATGCCGCTTAAAATAATGATAGAATATCTTGAGCATTCCTTTATACTTTCCTGCAAACATAATTATTGGACAGTGCTGAATTCCCATAAATTTTCCTGTATTGAGTGGATTTCCTTTTCAAATTGGAGTGCATAATTTACATAAAAGAGTTCAAGAAGCATCCTTGTTGGGGTAACAAAACTGGCATCCTATATTATACTTACTAGTTACAGACACACACACAGTATCAGTCGGCTTCTTTGGCGATTACTTTGGCATTTGCTTGGACGGTAGGCAAGTCCTCGCCATATTATCAAAAAAAAAAAACACATTAATTTACAGTATCACTTGCATGTCATCTTTCCAAGAACTTGCTTAGTACAGTTTTTCTCAATGGGGCTTCCTCTTCCTCCTCATCTTGCTCGGATTTGTCAGGATTATTGAGGGCACATCTGATGACAGAGTTAACCTGCATCCTCAATGTGGCATTGTCGATGAAAATATCTGTTAGCATTTTCCTCAACTCGTCGTCCTTAGTTCTTGTGTCAGCATTATTGCTATTCTGGCTTCTACCCTCTGCTACAAGAGCATTTTCCACGTCTTGCGCAAGGAGCTGTGCCTGTTCAATTTTATCATGCAGCACATGTACACAAAGTCAGGACAGGATGAAGCTTTCTTTAGTGAAGTCATACATCTAAATAATTTGGGGTGGGACACAGACAGATCAGAACTGTAAGAAGTAAGACCTAATCAATGAAAAAGAGTATGAATTAATTAAATGTGTTCACTCAGTATGGTCATGATAGTCAGATATCGGAGAACAATGGAAACGAAAGCAAAAGCGCAAGAGCCTGTTTGGGTATTGGTTTAAAAAAAAAAAAAAAAATTGTTCTTAAAAACAGAGAACTGCTTTCTAGAATCAAAGACATTTGATGATTTTTTTGACAAAAAACAGTTTTCCCATCATTTGTTATGAAAGCAGTGTTTTTTGATAAGATATTTTAATTGTTTTTCCTTGTTTTCTACATGTTAATAATTGTACAGATACGAAAAATGATTGAAAATAAAGTATTTTGAAAACTGCTTTAAAAATGTTCCTAAATAAACCCTAAGTTTCTCATTTCAAATGAATTATTTTAAACACCAAGCACTTCAAAAATGAGAGTTCCAAAGAATACAATAATCAACAAGAGAATTTACAGTGTGAAAGATACCTCTGCAAGTAGAAGACCAATTCGATTGTCCGATGTTGTCAGCAGATCTATAGCATCAGATGGTGATGAAGTATCCATAATTAATTTATCTTCTTCCTCAACAAGGAAATTCACACTGCATTCTTGAAGCCGATTGCGGAGAATTTCACATTCATGCAGCAACTTTGTGTTAGCAGAATTTACAAATTCCCTTCTCTGCTTTTCCTTTTGAAGAGCTCTCTGAAAAATACAGATACAATGACAACATAAAACATTTTATTAGTGATGAATCAGCATATCAAAGAGACGTGAAAAGATTTCCTTTCCTGATATATGATTGAATAAAGATAAATAATTTAACCACCATGGGGTCTAGAAGAAGAAAACCAGGAAACAAAATTATGAATTGACATAAGCTATCCCAATTCACTAATCAAATGAATCAGAGAAGGATGCTCAAACATTAACAATCATTCAATCTTCAATGGTGATAATTGATCCAATAATTGTCCAAACAAGACGGTAACAGAGGAAAAATGAATACAAGGAAGTAATGAATTACCTCTACTTCAATTTTTTCCTTCATCAATTGGCTCAGCTCTTGCTTCAATTCTGACTGAGAACCACGGAGAGATTTTACTTCTTTAACAAGGAGTTTTATATCTGCTTTTGATTTTGCCTCTGACTCTTCTTGATGTTTCTGCAGGTTTTCAAACTGTTCTCTAGCAACATCCAACTCCTGCAGCAACATTTCATTCTCCTGAATGATGGATGCTTTTGTTGACGCTATAAGCAACTTTTCATCCTGAAATGTTTCCACATATAATTTGCTGAAGCCCCCAAGTAATTCTTTGAAAAGGAGATATGACAAAACGGTTGTATGTCTAATTAAAAAGTACCTGTTCAGACTTCAACTTCAGCTCCAACTCCAAACATTTACTTCGAAGGTCCTCGATATTCCACTGTGTTTGTGTAAATCTTTCCCTTTCGATTAATACAGCTTGCTGCAAGCTTTCTTTACTATTCTGTTTAGTAGTTTCAAGTTCCACTTCCAAATCCTTGACCTACAAGAGAAAATATTCATAGAAATTATATCCATAAAATAGTTATGATGTATAACATTCAAATGTCATGCAAGTATATCAAGACCGCTTTAATTTAAAGTAGCTTTCTCTTTTGTAAACATCAAGATCCATATGGTTACAATACTTCTTGTTGACAGAAAACCTTAATCTCCAACTAAATTTCCAATACAACCAACTTACATTTGTCAATCTGAAAGAAATTAATGCTGTTGAAGGGCTTAGATGTCATTCACTGGATAAATTTTTTGGATGGCCCTTGACAATCATGAAAGAAGCTTGCCAAACTAAGGCACTACAAACTTTCTTAGAACAAGATGTATGTTTGTTCCACATTTATAAAGTTCTTGAAATATGCAAGAATTTTCTAGAAAAAATGTCTTATCAAACTAGCAAACCTGGATATATGTTGCTCCCAAGTTTCCTGAATATTGCAAGTAATTCTCAGATTAATTATATATTTCTGAATCACCCCAAAAATTATGGAATGACAGCATACTATTTCTATTTTCTTGGCATGCCTACTCACTCACTCCTAAACTTTTTTCAGACACAACTCCCGACTTTAATAGTATTATTTTGATACGTAAATATTCATTGTATTAAGCACCTTACAAAAGGGCACACTAAAATATACACGGTATATACAAAGGCACCACATAACCAAGTGGTGGGGTACACAAAAAACAAACCCCAACCACTAAATAAAGCTCATCCATTCAATAAAGTCCAACATGGACAAGGAATCAACTCCTATGTACACTAGCTCATTCCCATAAATTATATACACTAAGGATTGCTTGAGTGCTTCATCTGCTTTTCTGAAATTCTCCAATGCTTGCCATTTCTCTCTTTCCATATGGTCCAAAAAAAGGCATAAGGGAGCAATTCTCCAAGCTTTCTTCCTCTTGCTCCGTACAAAGGTTTCATGCCAACTCAGAAGGACCTTCCTTATTGAGGAGTGTAATATCCACACTATTCCAAATAGGGCAAAAATCAACTGCAACAAGATTACTGCTTTTAAGCAGTGGAGGATATGATCTACCATTTCTTTCTTCTTTTTTTCTCATGTAGCATCTATTTGGAATCATATTTTTAAGCAGGTCCAAAGTCGATATCCTACCCTAAGTGGCTTCCAGGCGAAGAATCCAACACTCACCGGAGTTCAAGAATTACAAACAATGCTAGAGGAGAAGGTCTCGGTGCTTCTAGTGGACAAAGAGGAATAATGAGATCTAAATGAAAAAAAGAAGCCTCCTTCTGGATCTGCCATACCATTTTATGCTTTGTATGGTTCAACGACTTCAATAAATATTTCTAGGAAAAAATATATGCGAGCTCATAGAAGATCCAGCAATATAGGCCATCAATTTTGTGCTACAAAAGGCTCAAAGTTTTGATAAAGTACAAAACAAACAAAAAATTTTATTTGGGTAATAATAATTTCTAACAAAAAAAGGTCATTGAACTGGAAAACAACTCAACCCTTACACATTATTAATATGGACCAACAAAATATGCAGAAAAATCCATCTTCTGTACTTTTGCCACTATTTTATCAAATAGTGCTCAGAAGACCATAGAAATACTTTGATATAAGCAATGAATTTTAAAGAAACATGCAATCGATTTCACAAAAAGAATCCCTTGAAAACTATTAAAAAACCCAATCTGAACTATATACATATTACAGAAAAATTAAGTGGATGAGAGATGCACAGGGTCTGTTTTACTATTTGTAATCCAATCAAACAGAAAATAAAATTCCGAATAAACACAGAATTGAATATTGTAGTACCTTGGTTGTAAGGTACTGTCTCACAGCAGCTTCTTGATTCAATCTTGCTATAAGATCCTCCATGTCTGTTCTAGCTGCAGCTAGCCGCCGTCGCATGGTGGTAAGAACCCTATTCATTTTATGTTGCTCTTCCGATGGAAGGGCCACTACTAAGTCACTAGAGACCTGTAAATCTGGCTTAACAGGAGTATCCATGGTTCTTGGAGCTTCAGCACCTTCAAGAATGTCAGTGGAGCCATCACCAAATGAATTGGCCACCCCTAAATTTGAAATTTCGCTATGTCTAACAGAACTTACATCACTTCCAACACTCTCTGTTGACAATCTCCGAACATGGCCAACCGGCTTGCAATCCTCCACATCAGATAAAAGCTGCATTCCACCCTCATGATTATTTGCAGCTCTTAAAGTTCCTTCACTAACTTTATCCTTTTCTGCAACGCTATTATCTCTATTCAAAAGCATCCTATGTTTAGAAAACCTTTCTAAGCTCTTTAGAATGAAGTCTCCCACTAGCGTACCACTACCATTATCAGACATCCCATATTTTCCAGCAGTTTCTATTGTACCAGTTATGTCATGGTCAGATGTAAAATTTTCCATGCCAAGATCAGAGAAGTTATCCATTCCATGCCTCAGTGTTCCAAGCTCAGATCTCTCATAAGCTGTATCACTACCATAATCAGAGTTTGGTTGGAGTTGTAATGATGGAAACATGCCACTACCAGAAGCATTTGCATCTGAAATTTGCTGATTTGAATCATAGAATGCTGAAAATACAGCAATATTAAAAAATAATAATATTAGCATACGAGTGATGCCCATGGATTATCCAAACTGCACTTTTGAATATCAGCACAAGTTGCTTCAAACATCATCTTCATGTATATATATATATATATATAATAAGATGCATTATCGAGACACCTACCAGACCTCACAGAAGCTTCTAGCTCTAGAAAGGTTGCCACTAGAACACTTCTTGATAAATCAATATCAGATAGGAGCTTCTCCATCCAATCCTCCAAAGCACACCTTCTCTGCAAGAAAGCTAACCATTTTAAGGATATCATTACCATTAATTTATTGGATACAACAACTAGTTCAAGTTCTAGATTCTTGAGGACAGATGAATACAACTAATGTCAACAAGAACAAACCAAAAAATTAAAATAATAGATAAATAAGCCATTGACCCAAAGAAAAAATAAAGTTAAAACTGTAACAAATTTGCATCTGCCAAAAAAAAAATGCTTATTTTTAAGAATAGAACTTAGAACTAGCATCACCCATCTTATCTGCTAGTCCCTGGGTGATTCTTCTTATCAATAATAACAAACTTTTACTTGCAACGTTTGTGGTTATTGTATGCAATAATACTTGTAGTTAACTACAGTATTCTACTTATCTGCAATAATACTAGTTAAAAAAGGCACAAAATTTGCAATAAAGATACTTCAGTATTCATACATGATCAGCATCTGACACAGAGCAAAATAACCTGTGGAATTCTATGTCCATTAACTAATTTGAAAACCATCCTCTTTTCCCCATAGGAAGATATATCATTTGGAATTGGCACTATATCAGCTTGTAAATACCATCCCCCAATCACCAAGAAATGAAGTTACTCAGACAAGCATATCACAGAACAAACCCTTTCCACAACACAGTTTTACTTGAGTATTGGAGGTGATAATACTTCTACTTCATTTGTTTTTTAGGCCTTGTTTGGTTAATAGAATGTAAGAAAGAAATAGAAACACTTTGGGTCTAAATAACAAGAATTCATATCCCAATAATCACTCGTTCTCATCCTAGAGGTTGGATATGTTAGAAATCTCAGGTGGAAACTATTTCTATTATCAATCTTATATTTAGTTTCTAAAGAGCATAGTTGGGCCCATCATGGATTACAAAACAAATGGTAAATAGTTACAAACTAAAAAGTTTGGATGGAGTTAAGCTATGATTTCAATGTAATTTTTCCCCATCACCATGCAAAATGACATTGACGTTCGTTGTACTAGAAAATTAATTTCAAAATACATATTTTAAAATTCACAAAAATAAAATAAGCAGGTGATGTGAAATACAGCATTCGACCATGCTTTTCATCATATGTTGAATTAAATTTTGGATTGTATATTTTTGAAACACCTAATATAAAATAAAAAGTTAAAAAAAAGTAATAACAGTTCTCTCTCTTTCTTGTTATCCTCACATTTTTCTTGTTAGAGAAGCGCCAATATTGGATAAGCAGTTTGATTTTAATACATTTTCTTTCTTACAGCCAGATTCATCTATGATTCTTGGTTCACTTCATTCTAATACAAACTACAGGTCATACAATTCTCACAGAGAGCACCAAAAAAGCCCAACAATAGTTTTGTTACAATTTTGAGCTCCACATTTAAGAATGACCAATTATTTTCTTTATTTTATTTTTATTTTTTTGATAAATAACCAGAGCATCCATTAAAGAGCGCCAAAGAAAGGAGGCTCACCCTATATATACAAGTAATATACACGAAGCACCACAGCAGAAACACCAAAAGAGACGTACAAAAAACAGCCTTCAACAGAACCAAGACCATCGACAGACAAGGCTATCTAAGAAATCCATCACTGAGAAACTCTCCAATCCTAGCAAAGAGTGAGACTACTCCAATAGGGATTTCATATATACTCTTTCAACCTTCGATATAAGAGTTCTTCATTGAAAATCCTTCATTTACATTCTTTCCACATACACCAAAACAAACAAAAGGAGGTCATATGTCAAACAATTCTTCTCTTCTTATCTAATCCCTTAAATTTCCACTCAAGGAGATTTTTCCACTGAAGCTAGAAACACCCATTTCAGGCCAAAGACAAAGAAGCATGCACTCTCGTCCCATCACAATATATCAAGACATGAACAGTTGATTCTTCACTATTTTCACAAAGCCTTCATCTGCTGACCATTGTCCACCCTCTCTTCATCAAATATCTATTGTTCAAATCTTTCTCCAAACTCCTTCACATGCAAAAAAAAATGGTGTTCCTAGAGGCAAAAATGGTGCTGAGACTATTTTTAGTCTCAGCACATAAGGAGTAATATCCTTTTGAACCTCTTCTCTACTACATCCCACATAGCATAAGACCTATGAGATGCTCAAGTAAAGTAGACCAAGATAAGAAGCAAAAGATCTTCCTACCTTCACCCAAATAAAGAAGCCATTCCCACTCTCCCAAACCGCCCCCACCCCCCCCCCCCCCCAAAAAAAAAAAATTAGAATAATTTCACTTTTATGCATGTTTATTAGACCTAACACAACCTCAAAGCAAATTATGATCCATTTCCATAATCTTAGCTAATTTGTGTTAACCTTACAGAAGAGAAGGGTATCATCTACAAAAAATAGGTGAAAGACATGCCTTCCTCCTCCCCCTCTCCCCTCTGGAAAGAGAAACTTCCAATTCACATGGTCATATGCTTTTTCTATATCCAATTCGAAACTAAACCTATCCTGGAGCTTCTAATCCTTGAATCAACAGCCTCATTTAAAGGCATTCTAGTCATTTGACGCCACCTTTTTAGCCTATGGGCCAAAACTTTCACTAGAAGTTTATAAAGATTGTCCACGACACTAACGTACCTAAAATCCTTAATGTCTTTTGCCCCTCCCTTCTTAGGAATGAAAATGAAAAATATAGCATTAAAGCTACATTCAACAAAATTCTGCAAGTGAAATTCCTCGAATAGTTGCATCACATCCCTTCCTTTCCTACTATAGGCCAACAAAACTTCCAAAAGAGCTGACAACGCATTCTCCTCTAAGAAAGGACCCCCTCTAAACTTTCTCTGTCTGATGTTTTAATGCATTTAAAGAGCTCCCCTATCATGTCAAGTCTCCTCACTTAGGGATTTTTAAAGACAAATTTAAAGTAAGATAGAATGCCATTCTTGAGCTCCTCCTCTTCTTTCATCCAAACCCCATTGATTTTAAGGTTGTTGATGAAATTGCCATTCCACCTCTCATTAGCCATGCAATGAGCCTTCCTTTAAGTAAAGAGCCCTTGATTTTTGCCTCCATTAGGTTTCTTCTGAGATGGCTAAATGGCTATAATCATCATTGGCTAATTTTTTACTTCTCAGCTCCTCCTCTGAGAGAGGTCTTAACCTTTATATACTGTCCCAGTAATGTATCATGTCCTAGGCAGCTTCCTTCTCGATTGTTACATTGTCCAACACTTCTTTATTCCATTTCTTTAGATCAGTTTAGAATGCTTACAACTTCTCTCCTAAGCCCATATTTCTACCACCAATCTTTGATCTGATCCCCAATACCTTCCACTTTTAACCACATATTTTCAAATCAAAATGGAGTCATACCTTTCCTCTCTACCCTACAGTCTAGAAAAATAAGAGTGTGTTTAGACATTAGCCTTGGTAGCAAATTAGCAATAGCTAGAAAACACCTTAAAAGATGCTCATCCTAATCTCAAGAGAAAAGAAAGTGGTCCAACCAAGCTTTGAAGGAATCTTCCTTCCCACCAGGCCACCACAGCAAGTGAAGCTACCGCCACCCAGAGGAGGGTCCTTCAACTCAAACTCTTTAATAAGCCAAAAAAACTCCCTTATAGTGAGCAACATTTGCCTGCAATTCCCTTTTTAAACTAGGAAACACACCACATTAAAATCTCCACCTAGACACCTGGGCTCATTCCAAAGCCCCCTGACCAAGGCTAGCTCCTCCCGCATCTCCCTTCTCCCCCTCCCCTTCACCCTCCTTTTAAGAATGACCAATTTTAGCTAGAGAAAATATCCAAATTCTTGTATTACTCATTTCTTTGCTTCCCTATTTCCAAAAATACTCAAAAACTTAACTTCTATGAGAAAATTTCGTCCCAATAATAACCAACATTTGACTCAATATCTCAAGCTCGGAGTCTTAGCTTTACAACATAACAAGGAATATAAGTCAGTAATTACTTTCTTTTTCTTTTCTTTTCTTTTTTTTTTGGATAGGAAAAGATAAATTATATTAACACGGTAGTGATTGGTGAGTTAAATTAGCTAAATGAAGGATTAGCTTACACTAGGAGTAAGAATAAGAATGAAGGAACGAGCATGAAGATCAAAGGAACAAGTATGAAGCATTTTTACCCATAGAAGACAGAGGATACAAATGCTTAAGATTCTTCCTCATTTGGAAAAAATAGTTTCTCTAGACTGCAAGATTGAAGGGGATCTAGGACAAGAAGCACTGAGACTATCAAAATGTTTCCTTGTTCCGTTGACAGGGGAAATTCATGAGACTATTTCAGGAGTTTAAGCCATTTTCAAGATAGAATTCTTTTAGTCCAACATTTTGTTTAATTGCCAACAAATCAAGCAAATGGATTATCTTTAGACTTGGCTAATCTTTGACTGAGCCATATTATGCTACAAAGGTAACAAAACCACTAGCAAATAGGGGGACATAAGATAGAACACAGGCATGTACACATATGCAGGGGGTGCAGATGAGGAGTGGAGGGGTAAAGAGAGAGATCCTAAGAACATTTTTAATGCCTAAAGGCACACAAACAACTTATCAAAAAGAGAGAGGTTCACTAATGTGTCCAAAGAGATTATCCTCCATATGGCTAATTGCTACTAGAACAAATTCTATGAGGTTGGTTTGCTTTGAAAGTTAGTTCTACATTAATTGACTGTGGGCAGTAAAGACTCAGAAATTCAAGGAGAGGTATTTTAATGATTTTGATTTATGCATAGGATACCAAAGAAAACAAGAAAATAAAATTCTACCTACCTCTTCTAACAACATCCTGCTTTTCATTCTCAGAAGCCTTTTCGGAGGAGCTGGAGGCAGATTTTTCTTGGGAAATGCTTTTTCAAGCTAGAAAGAACAGAAAAAATAAAATAAAAAATGAGGCTGATCTGAAGCCACTATTATCAAATAAATTGTTTAAAAAAGAAAAAAGAAATTTTCTGACAATGTCAATAACTTATAGAAAAATAAAATTCTTCCATGAAAGTTAATTACAGATTTTTTTTCCTAATAAATAATGAGAATAATTTATAAATCATAGCAGCCAGAAAATTCTCTTCCTAAAAAATGAAGAAAAAATTAAAACACTTACTTCAGAAAGTAACTTCAAGAAATCATTAAATCTTCTTAATATTGTTCGTGTAGTAGTGATCGCTTCTGGAGACTGTATGCCAACTTGAACCCTGTAAAACTGTCCCTTCCAAAGTTAAGAGAGAGTGTAACTGAAGCAATGAAAATGCTTACCAGAATACAAATAATTCAGAATTTCAATATTAAAATAAAAAAAAAAACAAAAGCAAAGTGAACCCCATAAGAGTGCTCTTCAAATACACTGATAGTGAATGAAAAATGAATGAAGCAAATAAAAATATACAAAATCACAAGTATGGTTGTGTTGATAAAACAAAATTTAAAAAATAATAAATAAATAATGCTCATTAATCTCAAAAACATAATTGTTAAAACTAGTTAACACTGCATCCCACATCTCTAATTCCCTGTAATTAAAGATTTCTCTTTTATCCTTTGACCAAATATATGACATCATCGATGAAATTCTTCTCAAATTTTAAGGATCCAAAACATAATTTTGCTTCCCTAGAAATATTGGACATGTTCCAAAATTCAACAACTCACTGTTCATTACAAAGAATTGAAAAAACCTATAATGGAACTTTAATACACAGCTTAATGAGGGGAATATTTTTATTTTTTTTTGATGGATAAACGTAGTAGAGAGTATATTGATTAGAAAAAGGAAACCTGGAAAGCAACCAAAGGCATACAGGAAGTATACAATAGGTGCCAAAAGGGAAAAAAGAGCAAAACAGGAGGAAAACAAAAACCTCACCTACCCTCACCTAGAGCCCAACCAATCAAAAAAGTTAATGAGGGGAATATTCATGTTGGGATATCTTGTCTTTAGGCATCCTTTGTATACCTCCTATGTGCTTGATGTGTGCCCCTTTTTCTTTTATTAGGCATATTAATATATTCTTATTTGCCTATCCAAAAAAGAAATCAAGTTGGGATATCTCAATGCAACTACTACAACAAGTTTCAAAAGAAAACAGGAAAGTCTCAACTCAGAAAGGATCATAAAATTACCAAAGAGGACATGGACGGTGTTGGTTTGTAGGTCATACATTACATACAACTAAGATAACTCATGATAAAATTGAAATACAAATGAGAACTGAACCCAGGAACTAGTGCTATCTGTTTAACATGAGACATAAGCAAGGGTTAAACAGACCATAGTAAACTTCTAGAAACTTAGTTTTTTAACAATTTTCATAAACAGTTTTTTGATGTTTTTAAGAATAAAAGTCTATTTGAAGGCTTGGAATGTTATCAATGTGTTTTCTGTGTTTCTGAATGTAGCTTAAAAAAAACTTTTTTTCTGTAATGTTTTATTTTCAATCATTCTTTATGTTTATATAATTAGTTTTTAAAAATAATCCCTAAAAAACAAAAGGAAACAATTAAAATATGTTATCAGAAAATGCCATGTTTTCAGAACAAGCTTTCAAAAAACTGTTTCTGTCAAAAATTGTCAAACGTGTTTTTGTGTCTAGAAAATAGTTCCCAAACAGGCTCTTAGTGTTTATGATGTTAAATTTAACAAATTGCGTAATAGCCTTTGATATATGACACTGGTCCATTGCTCCATTGCATAACATGAGAAAGACACAATGCCACTTGCTCCATTGCTCCCAATTAAAAAAGAGCAACATAATTGCACAAGCATCTAAACGACTTTGGGAGAAGAGAAGTATCTTTATAAAGGGAAACATACAGCAAAAGGTGCAGTGCATAGTAGAGCAATAAACAAGTAACATATATTGCCCTTAGATGACTCACAATATGTGACATAAGAAAATGATGAAGCAATAGCATAATCAGAACTGTATGTATTTGTGTCCTGATGTGTGTGTGAGAGAGAAAGAGAGAGGAAGAAGAACAAGAAAAAGAAATATCCACATATTAGAAATAGGAACAAACACTAGTGAGATCTTCATAAAAATTGAAAATAGAGAAGGGAACAACAATTTACTAAGAATAGCTAACAATAATTTACATGCAATCAATTATACAAATACATAAAGCTTAGCTAGACACATGTGCCAGCAGAAAACAGCAGAACTCAATCTGAGAAATAAATGAAAATATATACCACAACAGGATCTGAACCTCTTGATTTTGGAATAACAACCCAAGAAGGAATTGTCACACAGTAACTCCACCCTGTGCAAGGATCATGTGGCCAAATGGAGTCTCGTCCATCCTACATAAAAAGAAATCCATCTTAAGGTCAATAATGGAAAAAAAAAATACCATAATTGCTAAACCATATTTGAGTAGCTCAAATCTTTAAGCACAAAAAAATTATCAATTTTAAGCTTTGTGATCCTGTTTGTTGACTTACTTCACAGAAACTATATAGTCGCATGCCTGATCTGAACACACTAGCATATATACATATGTCACATAAATCCATACTTTTGTCCTTATAGGCATACACACACACACACATACAAATAAACTAGAATGTAATGAACAGTGAGCAAAATCCAGGGTGAAGTTACTGTGTGACAAATCCAAACAGTAGTTAGTTTCAATAAGGTCCAACTTCAAGGTGTTGGCTACCTATATGGAGGAAGTATCAAGAAAATAAGATGTGGATTCTCTCAATTCCATAAAAAATGACCCCTCTTGCTCTCAGGTATGCAACAATGTTGTTTCCCAAGAAAATGACAATAGAAAAATTGACCTTGGGATTGATGTGTAGATACTTGTTAAAGGTGTGCGCTCTATCCAAAGCACAAGCACTTCCTAGCCATAGCACTTCACCTGCCAAAGCTTGTGCCGAGTTAGAGAGGCATGCCTTGTCTGTTTTCTTTTTTTAAAAAAGCTTTTATTTCTTCAAATTTCTAAAAAACTAACATGCACCATAGGTTGCATTCATTTCGACTAATCAAGCTTCTTGTGTTGTGCCTTACACCTATGCTTTAAGAGATTTTTGTGCCTTAAGTGCACCTTGCGCCTTTTAAAACTCAAGGCCACAAGCATCAAATGAATAAAGGCCAGATGGGTGTGTTGTGTGGGATGGTCAAGCCCCATCGTTGGTGTTTAGATGGTAAACCGTAGTTAAGTCTCAGGACAAGTGTAAAGGACTATGACATCGATCCACATAAAGAGGATTAGATTGACCGCAGGGTGAGCTCAGGTAGCCGAGTAGTTTTCAGAAATATTTTCATCTTCGAAAATGAAAACAACAATAATGTTCAATGTTCATTTTTGAATTTTTTTTTTTTTTAAGTATTTCTGTTGTTTAAATTGTGAAGACAATATTTCAACGTCTTTAAAAAATAAGAATATGTTCAAAAAACAGTCAGTGCTACTTTTTGCTGACCAAACGAGCTAAAATCTTCTTTAAGATTTGGAGCTTCAGATCACATAGTTCAAACTATCTAGAAAATTTTTCAATGGGTAGTCACCAGCTTATAGTGTAGTGAGCGTTTGTCAGTAATCTTCGGAACACGCTCCCTTATCCCACGTTTTCTCGTCATCCAAACAGATGCCACAATTCAAATCTCCATTTTCTCTCATTCCCCCCAGTTTCCTCAACAACCCAATAGAACACGAGATTCAAAATTATCAAATTCCTCTCTTCACCAATTCAAAAACTCCTGCCTTCCCCTCCCCTCGTTTCCCGGGAACCAAAAACGAAAAAAAATCAAAATCAAAATTAAAATCAAAATCGTGGCATACCCACTTCCGAGGGGGAGGGCTCCAATCCATGCCGAGGGGGAGGGGCGAGGAGCCATCATGCCGGTACCTTGGAGGGCTGGGATTTGACACGGGAGAGTTACCATCAACTGAGATCGAATCAGGAGAGGATCTCTGAGAGGAGCGAGTGAGGGAATCGAAGACCGGATCGGAAAAGTTGATATTGAAGTCGAGGAGGGTGAGATCGTGTGCGTAAAGATTCATCGTCGCCGTCTGGGGAGGTTGCCGTCAATGTGTTCCACGTCATACGATGCAGAAGATGACACAAGGCCTTCGCCTTCTCCTCCTTCCTCTTCCTCGGTTCTGTTTGTTCCTGCGTTGGGTCATGGGCCCATGGGCCTATTGTTTGTGGCCCATTCGTCGGTGATCAGAAGGTGCTCTGTTTTCTGCTTGGGCTCAGACCTTAATTTCCTTTTCACTTGTTGGTAATATAAATAAATAAATATATAATTAAAAATAAAAATTAATTCTTATTAATGATTAATGATTACCTCACAAATGTTTTCAAATTAACTTTGAAAATTGACAAATTTAAGCTGCTTCTTCTTCATTTAAAAAAAAAAATAGAAATTCTTTTATAAAAAACTTATAAACTTACCTTATGTATTTAAAAATTACTTTTAAGGTAGTAAAAAATTTTAATACCTTAATTTTTTTAATTAGGTTTTAGAAATCATTAGCTATCTAAGTAAGTTTCTAAGAGCTCTTGTATTTTATATCGACATTATTATTATTTTTTGTTTTTAAAATAAAAGACAAAATATGTATCCAAATATACGCTTAGTCCTCTTTTATTTTTAAAAATAGATAATTATAAAAAAAATTATATAAAATATGGTAACTTTTGTATAAATAGTATGAGTTTAAAAATTATTTATTCCAATTTTTTAAACAATTTTGAAATAACCCTAAGAGATTTTACCTATGATAGATAACGATTTTTAAAATTTGTTTAAAACAATTGAAGAATTAAGAAGTATTTACTATCTCAAATTTTAAAATTTTAAAATTTTAAAATTAATTTGCAAGGACATAATTGTGGACCCCGTATTTCGGCTCATGCGCTTCCCACTCGATGGCGAGCTCGATTTTTATTTTGAAAAATGATTTTATTTATTAGAAGAATGACTTGGAGTCGCCACTTATTTTTGTTTTATTTTTAAAGGGGTAAACAAAATAAGAAAGAAAACCCTAGGTGTGACTCCTTGTTTTGGAAAAGGTTGGTCTACGAAAAACCGGATCGGGTTCGGGGGTCAGGTTACTTATCAGGAAGGTACGGTAAAGACCGTAGCACCCCTTTAAGTCCCTAAAGACGGGTCTCTACTAATAAAATGAAGCAATCATGACAATTAATTAATCGAGCATGAATACTGAATGAATATCACTCAAAACAAAATAATTGAATGAACAGGAGAGACAAATAATGTACCTGAGTGATGAACTGGTTTACTTCAATGAAAACAAATGTTAGCAATTAAATACAAAATAATCGTGTGTATCATAGAATAGTGTAAATCAATCACATATAGCAATCAAATCAATCAATCCATCAATCGATCATAAAATCACGCGTGTGGAGCCCCCACCAAAGCCAAATCTATTTTGCATTAAAGATGAGTGATAGTTTAGGAGACTTGGTCGTCAGTATTATCGAAGTTTGCCTTTTGATTGTGGGCGGAAATGGATCTGGCGAATCGCGAGTGTCTGACGAGCCAAGCTGTCTGAGGAATCTGAATTGTCGATTGCAGATGCTTTCCGGGTAAGCGCTATCAGAGGATCCGGACATGTCTGACGGGGGAAGTTGAATCGCCCTCCTCTCCCATCCGGCGTCAGGCGCCGGATGTGAAATATCCGGAGAAGGTGGAACATCGGCCGGACAGAATTCCGGATGTGAGATATCCGGAGAAGGTGGAACGTCGGCCGGACAGAATTCTTCCCCGGGTGGAATGAGTTATGTCGCGCGTCGCAATGGGGACCGTCTGCACGTGCAAGGGAAAGAGAGTCACGTGACATTTTTTAGGGAGGATCCCACAGGTAGGTGAAGGTTTAGAGAGAGAAACGGGTTTGGTGGTATGGTTAAATGGGTGTACACATGGGTATGATAGAACATGGTTATGAGTAGCATGAAGGATGGGTATGGGTTGTATGGATATGGAGGCTTGAGTGAGTGGTTTTAATGGGTATGTGAAGGAGTGAAGGATAGCATGCACCCGTGAGACTCCATGTAAGTGAGGGAGTGGGATGGAGAATGAATGAGAGGAAAATGGGTGTGGTGGAGGATGCTTGATTCCTGCAAGCTTGAGTGAGGAAATGGGTATAGCTGACATGAACAGTGAAGAAGGCGTAGGCATGTGGTAACCGTGTTATTCATCATGAGAACATGAAGTCTTTGCTTGGACAAGTTAAAATTTTCTCCATGCACATGGGCCATTTACAAAGGAAAAAAAAACGAGAGCAGCAAAGAGGACCAAAACAGAGCATATATGGGCAGATAATCACATTCAACCCAAAACCATCTTGTGGCTCTTGATGTCCACAGCAAACCAACAAATAAAACCCAAAAACTATCAAGAAACAGGATAGATCTCTTCAGAATGTACAAAATAGTGCGGAAATCATACCTGGATCGAACTAACAAGCTCTCTTCTTGCTCTCCGCGACTCCGCCTAGGCCTCTTCTCCCATTTCCGCTTTTTCCCCCCTTTTTCTTCTTTTTTTTTTTTTTTTTTCAACTGCTCTCCTATTCCAACCATCAGCCCTATCTCCATTCTTAACCACCACCATGGCGAGGTGGTGGTGCCTTTCACCACGCGTCCCATGCATGTGTCGTTGGTAGCTGTCCCCACCCCTAAAAAACGAAAATTTTACTCCTCCCGGGTGGCCTGTTAAAAGGGGTCTACAATAATGTAAGTAAATATTATTTATATTTTTATATAAAAATCACAACTATTTTTATTTTTAAAATCATAAACAAAAAGTTATGGTAACTCTTATATTAGAAATGCAAATTTATTTTATATTCTTAAAAACTATTTATAAAATTTGATAAGTCCTAAAGAGTTCTTTTATATTTTATATAAAAGTTACTATTATTTTTTGTTTAAAAAAAATGTCTCCGTATTTTTAAATTAAACATAAATCAATCCCAAATTTCTTGTATTTCTTATCAATGTAACACACACTGATAGCTAATTAACTCCAAATTTGTCCTTGTTTAAGAACGGTTATATATCCATAGAAAGTAAACCATGCACTCATTTCCTTTAAAATTTTGTAGTTTTTTTTTTCTCTTCATATTTTTATCTATATCTTATTAAAATTTTTACTTTATTTTTATTATATTTTTCCACATAATTTAATAGCAACTTGAGTTGGATGAAAATTTCATGTCTTCTGGAAATTATAATAAAAAAATATTAAAAATTACTAAAATGTGGAGAATAAACAATAGGAAAATAAAATGATTGATTTTCTTTTGCAAATTAATTCACTTTCTAAGTAGAATCTCGATGATACATGCATCTAATTCCTTCTCTAGGCTATCATCCTATTGTATCTTGGTTTCTTTTGATCAATTTCTTGTTCAAAGACAAAACTAAGAACGTATTGGAGAAGGTTACCAAGTTGAGTGGAGAGATGTGTTGAAGGTAGGAAAAATACTTAAATACAGGATATGTATGACTAAGTTCATTTATAAGTTGACTTTTTTAAGCCCTTGCTTGTCTATGCTAGGTTAAGCAAGCTAATGAAACTTTCAAATAATCTTATATTTTATTTTTTTCTTGTCCTTGTCCTCCATCACAATCAAATTTGTAAAACAGCTTGGAGTTCCTTTCTTTTTTAATTTTTTTGTTTTGACAGTTAATTTTAATATATCTTAGATGATCATGCCTTTGACTAACAACAATTTGTTTAATATTTTTTATAAAAAAACCCAAAAATGTTTTAATAAAGATTTATTTCCGAGTAAAACCCAATTAAGTATAATACTCCGATCTTTCTTAATGGTTTTCTCCATTTTCATCCAAATTCTTAAATCAATTCAATCCATCTTTATTTCTTATCTATTTTCAATTGAAACCCAAAATCAATTGAATCTTTGTTTACTTCTCATCTATTTTTAGTTGAAGCCATAAATCAAGTCGATCTTTGTTTACTTCTTATCTATTCTCAATTCATACCTTAAATCAAAGACAAAGATGAAGGCGGAATAAAATTACTCTTGTTTTAATTCAAAGAATATGGTTCATGGAAGTAGCTATTCAAACTTGTATAAATTATCTTAAGGTTTTGGAACAAAGGAGGTGAAATTAGAATTAGGACTTTTCAATTTTGTAAAATTAAGGTCAAGGTATGATTTTTAATGATTGCCCTAGTTTCTATCTTCATTGTTGAAGAAACATCATCTTCATCATCTACTATATTCTCAAATAATATTAGATTAACAAATAAAATTGAAGGTGCTTTTCTAGGAAGAGAGTTTCTACAAATATCATCCAATCCCAAAGAAATCTAAATAAAATTTTTTTTTAGAGAAAAATCTTTCTTTTTTCTGCTAGTCTCCTTGATGTTTCATAGATGATACTCCAATCAAAGATTGAATATTTATTGACATTAATGAGGAATTCTTTTGTTGTAACCATCCATAAATGATAAAAATAAATAAATAAATAAATTTTCATCATAAAATTAAACCCTAGGCTCCTATAATGAAGTTTACATCTCAATTTATGAAAAAAATTAAAATTTTATAAGAAAACGAGAGCACCAATGCTCCTTTAGGAGAGCTTACATCAAATCTATGAAGAAAACAAAGAAAGAAAATATTCGTCCTATTCATTCATCACACATAAAAAAATAAAAAAAATATATATCATGCATGTGATCCTTGGTCATGGGATTATACCAAGACTACAAAAAAGAGGTTAGCACACCTTAAATAAAGATTTAACGATGCTTATAACAAATACTCTAATACCCGTTGTTGGAATCTTAAATCTATGCACAACAAAAGTAATAACAATTTTCAAAATTGATTCTTTAGTGCTAAAATACTAACATTTATGTTGAGATGTTTCCAAACCTTAAATTCTAAGTGTTGAAGATGACCTTAAAGACTTAAAGATCTTGTGTTTGATGACTCCTTGAATACAAACACTAAGATAGTAGAGATCTCAGAGAGGGTGGAGACTAGGGTTCTTTCTTTTTAAGTGGACATGAGACTAAACTAAAGCCCTAACCCCAAGGAGAGGTATTTATAGGCTTCCTATGAGCTTAAGTGACTTGAGCCTACCTTGAGTTTGGATCATTAAATCTAGCCTAATAAAGGTCTTAATTGATCAATTAGTCGAAAAGGAACTTAATTGATTAATGAGCCCAATTAGACTCTAATTAATCAATTAGCTCAATCTAGAGAGACCATTTACAAGCTCTTATGCAACCTTGTATTTAATAAACCATCCTTATTCACACAAGTAAACTAAAAACTCATATAACTTTCATAGATCATGTTATCAAGAGATATGAGATCGAGTGGGAATCACTATGACCCATAAGAAAATATTCGCTCCCTTATAATCCAATTTTAAAGTTGACTCAACATCTCACTATAAAAAGTCAACTGCACTCATGTATCCTATGTATATTACAATGAGATACAAGAACTTGGGTTTATGATGTGTTATCCACTATATATAATCTCCTCATGAACTGGCGTTCGTAACCTAATAAAGTGAAAGTTTTTAATATATTTAGATTACCTCTATCATCCTTGAGTTACAAATCCTTCTATTATGTGATCACCTAACATATCCTAGCTTAGAAAAACACATCAAATTTCATTCAAGGAATTACTACAATCAAAGATTTCTTAATCACATGTCCTTAAGATCATCCAAGGGAACACACTATCTCAAAGTCCATGAGATATCATGGTGTTTCTATTGAGAGTACTTGTTGCTACTAATTTCCATCAATAGTGACTCAATTCATATAACATGTATTATCACTTTAGGATCTTACCCATGGGTTAAAGTCATTACTAATTTTGGCACAAGCTTAATATTCTCTCAAGGTTGAGAAACAATACCGCACAACAATTTGGTAAAGTTATGACTTCTCGATAATTTTATGTCATGATTCACTATAGGTCATGTCCAATGGTTTATAATACACACTAGTGCACCATAAAAACTCATCCTGACGATTAAGATAAGTCATCTCTCTAATTAGGAGGTAGTGTTTTACAATCTTTATTGGATTGCCCAAATCCATGAATCAAGTGTGAGCTATTTATCATCTTGTAAGGAAACCATAACTTGTATCTTCTATGTAACTCTTACTATTCTCAAGTCATGTACAATGTAAGTGATATAGGTCTAAATGCTTAAATCAATATCAATGCATACAATGGATAAATAAAATGGAAGTTCAAATCTAACTTTATTATATCATGCCTTGTTTTTAAGGGTTTCATCCCAACAACATTAACATTTGAATTTGACTCATAGATGCCAGTTTTGATGGTAGATCTTCTAATTCTTCTCTATATTAATATACCATATCTATTGATTGTAGGGATATTAACTAAGTACAATTTCAAAAGAATGCATCAATCAATTCTTCAAATTATGGCGGGAGTTGGAACACTTTGAAATTCATTCTTGATGCTTTATACATATGAGGTAACAAAAACAAAAACAAAAACTATTATAACCCATTAGCCATTATGTTTTATTTTCATGGCAATTAAGCTCCAGTTTTAGAGAGTTTGATGATTTAGAGAATTCTTTTGTTATGAGTATATTCATAGATTATTTGAAATTGTTTTATGATGATTTGTGTCAACAGCCTACACATTTGCTCATGATTGATAAGGCTCATGTGTGGGTTAAATCAACTTCTTTATGTGTGATAGGTAATAAAGGATACTGCAAAGGTTTATCCATGCCTTTGGTCCTTCTAATCATGTTTCTCTTAATCTTCTCGATGCTAATGGCCTTCTTGCTATCCTTGTTGTTGATGTCCTTGATGTTAGTGACCCTACTAATGATGCTCCTACTGGTGATGCCCCTACTGGTGATGCCCTTGCTAGTGATGATGATTGTGATGAAGATGTATTGAACCTTCGTTCATGTTTAATGATATCATAAGACTAAAGTTATTTTGGATTAAATCTATTTAGATCTTTAAGCCTCTTCTTAGGTTATATCAAATAGTGGTGGAAGATATGTGTTGACCTTCATTAATCACTACACTAGAAAGATTTGTGAGTGTGTGTCTATATATATCTTTGTTAGAAAAATTAGTCTAATCCAACCTATGGTAATCACCCTAAAGGAGGGGTGAAAAGGGTGATGGTCTCTTTTTGCAAATTTAAACTATGTGAATGTAAGAGACAAATAGATGCAAATATATAATAAAACAATATAAAGACAATTGCATATAAAGTAAAAGAATAGGGAAGAGATAATGCAAACACAAGATTTTATAGTGGTTCGGCATAACCCGGCCTACATCCACTCTCCTCTAGCTTCAATCCCAAGCTTGAGGTTCCACTAATTCAAGGCTTTCAAACCAAGCCTTCAAGCAATACAATTGGATTATGGTTCCAATCCACCATTTTGGACTTTTGGCTCCAATCACCCTTTAAAATCCTTAAGAGATACGTCACTCTTAAACAACCTCTCAAGTAATACCCCACACTTGAGAATCTTACTCTCAAAGATATACAAATAATCGATCTCACAAAATCCTAGTACAAAAACTTTAAACTCAAATGATACAAGAAAACTAGGATTGAATGGTGCACTAAAGATATGCAAGTTTTAGAACAATGGTGCACTCAAAAACACTTTTGCAAGGCTCAAATATATTCAAGAAAGAATTGGGAAGGTTGAGCTCTTCAACAATGAAGATTTGGAGCCTTTTTCTAGAGGAAAAAAACCAAACTAGCCGTTGGGGGTTTGACCGGTCAAGCTGGGGGTCGATCGGTTGACTAACCGTTAACATTTAATGTTTGGGAGGTGACGGTTGGACCTTAACTAGACCTCAACCGGTTGAGGTGTGGGTCGACCGGTTCCTCATCCGGTTGAACAACCATTCTAGAAGAGAGAGAAGGTTTTTTGCACCCCTTGACCGGTTGAGTTGGTGGTCGATCGGTTCCTCATCCGGTTCAACTAGTTGAGCCAACTTTTTTAACTTAAAACCTTTTAAACAAGTTTGAAAAACATTTTATATAAGGTTTTAGTTGAAAACATGAAATCATCCAATTTTAAAATATTTAAAACAAAATAACTCTTGGATGATTTTGGTGCATAAGTAAAAAATGTAATGCATGAAAATCCTAGTGCACCAACAACCTTACAAAGAGATCTTATGAAGCTTGGGTCTTTGAAAAACACTTCTCTTTGAGATGGTCTTTTTCTTCATGATTTCTTCTTGGCTTGATTTGTCTTTGTGATTGCCACTTTGGAAATCGTCTTGCCTAATCACACTAATCATTAATTCTAAATCTTATTTTGTTATCATCAAAACCCAGATTAACCAAACATTAGTTTCATAATCTTGAAATATCATAATGTTGTCTTTAAAAAGTTTAAGCAATAGAAAATTATGATCAAGAAGTATATAGGAAAACATATAAAGAACTTGATGACTAACAATGATATGGAATTTTGTGGGAAAGAGTTCAATGAGCTTTATAACAATAAAGATATTTTGAGACAGTATATGGTTAGGCATACTCTATAGCAAAATGGTGTTGTTACATAACAAATGAATAAAACTTTTTTAAAAAGAGCATGGTATAACTTTTGAATTCAAGTTTGTCAATGAAATTTTGGGCTTAAGTAATTAATTAAACTTGTTATATTGTAGATAAATCTTCTTGAACTTTTATTAATTATAGAATTCTTGAAGATGGGTAGTTCGGTTCACTTGCTAATTATATAAATTTAAGAAGTTTTTTTTTTTTTTTTTTTGTCCTGCTTATGCTCATTTAAATGAAGATAAGTTAGAACTAAGGATAAAAAAAAGGCATATCTATTCTTAGGATATTCAAATGGGGTAAAAAAAAAAATTACTAGTTTTGATGCTCAAATTCAAAATCCTCCAAATTTCTAATTAGTAAGAATGTAAACTTTGATGAGTTTGCAATCTTAAGTCGTAGGAAGGAACAATTTGGCACTATAAAAAAACCTTATTGTAAGAGAAAATCTACAATTTAAGTCTAAACATTAGGAAACCATAGACAAGAATCTTTTAATAAATTCAATAAGGAAGAGGTGCAATATCTTGATGATAAAAGGACAAAAAAAAAAAAAAACACCATAGGAGAAATAATATAGTTTCACCCATAGACCTAATGAAGAGACAAATTAAACCACGACCTTAAAGATATGCCAATGATAATTTTGTTACTTATGCACTTAAGGTGGCTAACACTAGTAAAAAGATCACTATAGTGGAGAGTCAAGCAAATGAGATTACTTAATTTGTTCTTATATTTAAGCTTAGGGATTGTTTGAACTTAGTTGGTGGCTACAAGATTTAAAGACCAAGGATGTGAAAGCAAAGTGACAAGGGACACTTTTGATTTTGTTTGAATCTTAAGAATTTGAGCCAGGATAGAGATTATTGGAAAGTGTCTTAAATCCTCTTTTGATTATAAGTCTTTGATATTTTCCTATTCGTATATATTCTTGTAGTAAACTTTTCTATTATTACAAAGGAAATATTTTACTATAACAATTATTAGGAGTAAGTATTTTTTATAATTATGCAACTAGTTTCTTATATAAAATATTATTATGTAATCAAGAAGAGTATAGAAAGAGATTTTGCAATAGTTTCTTATATAAAATATTCTTAAATGATCAAGAAGAGTATGGAAAGAGACTTTGATTGAAAGATAATCATTTTATTTTTGTGTGTACGTGTGTAATTGGGGTTTTGAGATTGAGACTTTTAGGATTGTAATCTCCTTCAATAATAATAGAAGTTCTTCATTTTCACTTATGGTTTAGGTCAAATCTTGTTAATAGTTGCATGGTTTAGATGTTTTTTATTTTCATTTTCTTCCTTATTATTATTATTTGTCATGTTTTTGAAGTTTTTCACAATAGACTTTTTATAATCAACATTCTTCTTGGTGTCTTCTTGATTTGGGTTGTCTAATTGAAGTAGTGTCAATGTGAGTCTTGTCTAATGGGGAGGCTAAGTGTCAATTTGAGGTTTGCCTTGAGGCCATTATTATTGAGTTGATCTTTGCTTTCAACATACACTTAATAAATAAAAATATCAAAAAATAATTAACTATATTAATAAATATTAAAGATGGATATAAAGAAACAATAAAAACAATCATTATATCTTTAATATACAAGATTAGAACATGAATGACTGGTGAATAATGAAAGCCTCACTTGCAAATGAGAGTGTGTAACATGACATTCAATAACAAACAAAAAAACAAAAAAAACAAAAAAATGATTGATGTTTTGTAATGAATACATATTGACAACTGCAATAATGAGACAACTAGAATGGGATAAAAAAAAATGGTAGCACTAAAAGCTAAATTGAAAATCAATTCAAATTTAAGCCTCAATGTTTATGAGGTTGGAATACAATTAAGCTTCATTTGGATATAATTAGTATGTTTTATTTTTAAAAATAAAAATTTATATATAAAAAGTATGAACTTTTATGCAAAAATTATGGACTTCCTATAAATCTTTAAAAATTACTTTAATTTTTTTTTAAATTTGTGATAATAAATATTTTTTAATATCTCAATTTTTTTAATTAGATTTTAAAATCATTATATTTTTATATAAGCATTTAATAGTTGTTATCTTTAATATAGAAGTTATTTTTATTTTTTGTTTTAAAAAAAAATATAAAAATATATATCTAATATATATATAGGCTTTTCCGACGATATGATCATAGTTAAGTAATTGGTGTTCTATAAGACCATAATGAAAACACAAATTTTTGTTTTTCTTCTAAAAAAATACGATCTTGATATTTTTTCTTGGAGCATGATTGGTTTCTAAGATCACTTTGACTCTATTACTAATGTATTTTTTGTTCAAAAAATATGTTCATAAATGAATTCCAATATGTATATACAAGATGAGAACATAAATGACCCACTTGCAAATAAGAGTGCATCACATGACATTTAATAACAAACAAAAAAACTTATTAATCTTTTGTAATGAACTTGACTATTGCGGTAATGAAACAACTAAAAAGGAATTGGGTAAAAAAATGCTAGCATTAAAAGCTAAATTAATAATTAATTCAATTTTAAGCCTTAATGTTTATGAGGTTATGACACAATTAAGCTTCATTTGATATACTTCATTTCTTCTATTTTTAAAAATAAAAATCTATATATAGAAAGTATGAACTTTTATGCAATAATTGCAGATTTCCCATATACCCCTAAAAATTACATTAAAATTTTTAAATTTTATGGTAATAAATATTTTTTAATATCTTAATTTTTATAATCATAGTTAAAAATAATTACATTTTTAATTTTTATATAAAAGTTATCTTTTTTTAAAAAAATATAGAAAATAAGAAGTGTGTCCCGTAAATACTAATATATATATATATTTTCTTGTTTTACATTGATGAAACAATTGATAAAAATAAAAATCATAAAAGAAAATTTTGATGACAACTCAACTTAAAATTTAAGCAGAGTCTGCGGTTCAACACAATGGCAACTAAGAGATCTTGAAGTAAACAAAAAATGATAAATAGTTGTTAAAAAGTGGCTCTGTCCATTTTTATTATTATCCATAATATTCAACAAACAAAAAAAATGGTTGGAATATATAAATTTTAAAGAAAAGGTGTGTATATTTCCTTTTATCTATTAAAAAACAATACGAGAAGTAATATAGTAATTTTGAATCTTAGAAATCTAAAAAAAATTGGAATTCAAAAGGTAAAAAAATCCACCAAATTATCTTGCAATTTTCTACAAAAGAAAGATAAGATAGGAGTTAACAAATTAGCAATGTTTGAGTTTGACTTGTGAATGCTAGTTTTGATGGTAGATCTTTTAATTCTTCTCTACGTCAATGTACCATATCTATTGATTGTAGGGGTATTGACCAAGTGTAATTTTAAAAGAATGCATCAATCTATTCTCCGAATGATTGTGGGAGTGAGAACACATCAAAATTCATGCTTGGTGGCTTTTTATATATGACGTAACAAACAAAAACCATCATAACCCCTATGTTTTATCTTCATGGTAAGCTTCAATTTTAGAGAGCTTGATGATTTGGACAAGCTTTTTTTTTTTGTTAGTATGTTTAGGAATTATTTGAAACCATTTTATGATGATTTGTGTGGACATCCTACACGTATGCTCATGGTTGATCAGGCTCATGTACTATGGGTTGAATTAACTTCTCTATGAGTGATAGATGATGAAGGATACCGCAAAGGTTTGTCCATCTCTTTATTCTTACTCATCATGTTGCTCTTCTTCCCCTTGATGCTAATGGTCCTCCTACTATTCTTATTATTGATGCCCTTAATGTTGATGTCCTTACTATTGATGATGATAGTGATGAAGATGTGTTGAACTTTCATTCAATGTTTAATGATAACATAAGAGTAAAAATAATTTGGATTAAATCTATTTAGATCTTTGGGTCCTTTCTTTGGTTATATCACACACACACACACATAGATACCCTTACTATTAATGATGATAGTGATGAAGATATGTTGAACCTTTATTCAATGTTTAATGATATCATAAGACTAAAGATACTTTGGATTAAATCTATTTAGATCTTCAAGAGCTGTCTTTGATTATATAACACACACACACAAGAATAATGTCTTTAAGAAGTTTAAGCAATGGAAAACTATGATCGAGAAGTAGATGGGAAAACAATTAAAAACTTAATAACTAACAATCACATGAAAGTTTGTAGAAAAGAGTTCAATGAGTTTTGTAATGAAGGTATTTTGAGACACCATTTAGTTAGGCATGCTCTATAACAAAATGATATTATATAACAGATGAATAGAATATGAATATATATAAGAATAATGTCTTTAGGAAGCTTAAGTAATGTGTAGACCTTCCATTTTGTCCTACTAGCAAATGTCCTATTACATATTCATTTGGTACTTTACAATAATTCCCTGGTGGCCCATTAGACACCACCTTGAAGACTTTGGTTGAGGTATTTATCTGACCTTATTGTGATTCTAGGCAGCCTTAATCTAGACTTAGGTTTTTTTCCTTCCTTATTAAGCCCATTTAAATACCCTTGGCCCTTTAGGCACCACCTTAGGCCCACTTAGGCACCTTAGGCCCATTTAGACACACTTGGCCTATTAGGCACCACCTTAGGCCCACTTAGGCACCCTAGGCCCATTTAGATACACTTGGCCCATTAGGCACCATCTTAGGTTCACTTAGGCACCCTAAGCTCATTTAGATGCACTTGAGGCCCACTTAGGCACCCTAGGCCCATTTAGATACACTTGGTCCATTATGCACCATCTTAGGCCCACTTAGGCACCCTAGGCCCATTTAAATGCACTTGGACCATTAGGCACCACCTTAAACCCACTTAGGCACCCTAAGCCCATTTAGATGCACTTGGCCCATTAGACACCACCTTAGGCCCACTTAGGCACCTTAGGCCCATTTAGATGCACTTGACCCATTAGGCACCACCTTAGGTCCACTTAGGCACTCTAGGCCCATTTAGATGCACTTGGCCTATTAGGCACCACCTCAGGCCCACTTAGGCTCATCTAGGCACACTCTATCCCACTTAAGCCGTCTTTTAGGTAATTTTGGCATGTTTGCATGGCTGGAATGGATTGCATGTTTGTATGGTTTACATGGTTGCATGGCATTCTTGCATGACTTACATGATACTTGGTTTTTTTTTTTTACTTTAATATATTTGTTTTATTTATTATGTTATTTATTATTTTATTTATTTTTATTTGTTTTATTGATTTTTATTTTATAATTTTTCTAAAATGTCTTTTTATTTATTTATTAAATCTAAAAATTATATGTTTCTATAGGAAACTTACCAAAGGAACGACTAATGGAGAAATGAATAGGAAATTTGGATTTTTTGGAAAGCATGGAAGGTTTACACGACTTCAAATTTGGTATTTGGAAAGGAATGATGGAGAATCTTTTGGTGGAGGATTGAACATGTTGTTTTGGGTTGTTCAAGTTGTCTTTTTTAGGAAGGTTTAAGCATGTCTTTTAAAAGGATTTCAGGCCATATTTTAGAGGGATTTGGGGTGGCATTTAAAGGATATTCAGAGACTGCCACAAAGAAAGAAAGTAAGCACTTTTTTTTGGAAGCTTGAGACCACACCTTGAAGAGAATTTCATCGCATTGTAGAGGATATGATTCGGAAGATGATGGAAAGGATTGGAGGAGATCTTTGAAGGAAGGTTGGAGCGGGTTTGGAAGAAGTGATGTGATTTTTTTTTTAAGGAAAGAGGAATTACCAAAGCTATTGGGCATAGAAAAAAAGGAAAAGGCAGCATGTATGTGGACGGATCTATTCTGGCCTTAGGGGACGCACGTGAAAAATACGGGTCCACACAATGGAAAGTTATGATCAAGAAGTAGATGAAAAAACAATCGAGCACTTAATAACTAACAATCACATGGAAGTTTGTGGGAAAAAGCTCAATGAGTTTTGCAATGAAGGTATTTTGAGACACCAGTTAATTAGGCATATTCTATAATAGAATGCTATTGCATAACATATGAATAAGACTTTTTTAAAGAGAACATGATGTATGTTCTTGAATACAAGAGTGTTTAAGAAATTTTAGGCTTAAGCAATTAGTTCAACTTGTTATCTTGTAAATAAATCTCCTTCAATTTTTATTAATTGTAGAACTCCTAAAGAGGTGTAGTTTGGTTTACCTGCTAATTATATAAATTTAAGAATTTTTTATTATCCTACTTATGCTCATGTGAATGAAGATAAGTCAAAACTAAGAGTAAGAAAATGCATTTATATTGTTTTAGATATACAGATGGTGTAAAAAGATACAAATTTTGATTCTCAAATTCAAAATTCTCCAAATTTCTAATTAGTAAGGATATAAACTTTGATGTGTTTGCAATCTTAAGTCATAGGAAAGAACAATTTGATACCATAAAAGAATGGCGTGAGAGAAAAGGTATAATTTGAGTTTAAAACTTCATAACCCGCCATAGAAAAAAATTTCTTAATAAAGTCAAATAAGGAAGAGGTCTAATATCTTGATGATACAAAAAAAAAAAAAAAAAAAAATACCATAGGAACAACAATATAGTTTCACTCGTAGATAGAATGAAGAGACAAATTAAACCATGACTTTAAAAATATGCTAGTGATTATTTTGTTACTTATGCACTTAAGGTGTCACTAAAGTGGAGAGTCAAGCAAATGTGATTACTTAATTTGTTCTTATATTTAAGCTCAGAGATTGAACTTAGTGACGGCAATATTTAAAAACTAGGGACTACGAGCAAAGTGACATGAAAGTCTTTCAATTTTGTTTGAATCTTAGAAATTTGAGCCAAGGTGGAGACTTAGTTGGTGACTACAGTATTTAAAGGCAAAGGATTGAAAGCAAAGTGACATGAAAGAGTTTGTTTGAAGCTTAGACATTTGAGCCAATGTAGAGATTATTAGAAAGTGTCTCAAATTCTCTTTTGATTATAAGTTTTTGATATTTTTGTATTAGAATATATTCGTGTAGAAAACTTTTCTATTATTACAAAAGAAATATTTTATTATTATTGGAATAAAGCCTTAGAAAACATGATATGATGTAACAGTTTGAAATTCATTAATAAATTTATTTTATTTATATTTCTTGTTTCCTTTCCTATCCCATATGCATTAATTGGTTATTTGAGCATACACACCCATATCACTTATATTACACATAACTTGAATAGATTAGGAGTTGCACAAAGTAAACAAACCATAAGTTTCTTGCAAGATAATAAGTTGTTCATAGTTGGTTCATAGATTTGGACAATCCAGTAGAGACTTTAATGAACCACCTCTTAATTGAAAAGATGACTTGTCTTAATTGTTGAGATGAGTTTCCCATGGTAAGGGCACTAGTGTGTACGGTTTACACATTGGATAAGACATACAGTGAATCATGACATAAGACTATTGATTATCATGATTCACCAAACCACTGTACTACATGGACTCTTAGCATTAAGAGGATATTGAGCTTATGCCAAGATCAATAGGAGGCTTCAACTTATGAGTGAAACTTTAATGTGATCATATATCTTTACGAATTTGGTCACTATTGATGAAGACTGATGACAATAGATATTCTTAATAGAAACATCATGATATCTCATGGAATTGAGACAATTTGTGCTTAAAGTGATCTAAAGGACATGTGATTGAGAAGACTATAGTCATAATATTTCCTTTAATGGAATTTGACATTTATTCTTTAAAGTTAGAATATGTCAATTAATCATATAATAGGTGGATCCATAACTCAAAAATTGGAAAAGTAATCTTGATAGGTTAATAACACTATCTTATTAGGTTATGGACACCAATTCATGGGGAATCCACATACAATAGATAGTAGGACATAGACTCGAGCTTTGCTTTGTTGTAATTTCATATAATACTAGAGCGTGGTTGATTCTTTTTACTGGAATGTTGAATTAACTTCAGAATTGGATTTTGAAGGATTTAATATTTTCTTATGGGTCTCAATGGTCCCTACTCGAACTCATAATTCATGGTAACACATTGTTAGAAAGATTTGGGTTTCAGGTTTATAAGTGTGCATAATGGTGTTTTAGTAAAAGTGCAAGGTTGCATTAGATCTTATGAATTATATTTTTGAATTGGGCTAATTAATTCATTGGAGCTCAATATGGTTAATTAATTAATTAGAACCCAAGTGAATTGAATTAGATGACTCAAGCCTAATTTGAGTTCAAGTCACTTTAACCCACTTAAAACCCTATAAACACCCTCTTAGGGGTTAGGATTTCAAATTTTTGTTTGTCATATTCTAGAGAACCTGCAAAGAAAAACCTTAGCCATCTTCTATGTTTAGATTCGCTCGTAGATTGATTGAATGAACAAACACCGAGTAGACAAGCTTCATAGTGTTTTCTATGATTTTAGAATCTTTCTTAACAACTTCATTGGCTCGAAATCGATTTGGGAACATCCAAATCAAATGTATGTTCTTTCTACCTCTAGATCTAGGTTATTTTATGGTCTTTGATACCAGCTTTTCTATTGCATTAGATCCAAATAAGCTTAAGGTAAATAGCATGCACACTATACAATCCAAGGTTAGGGAATAGAGTGATTCAGAGTTCCTGACAACCATAACATTTTAAAGGAATAAGTATTTTTTATAATTATGCAACTCGTTACTTCTTTGAAATATTCTTATATAATCAAGAAAAGTATAGAAAGAGATTTTGATAGAAAGATAGAGTTATTTTCTTTTTGTATGTATGTGTGTAATTGGGGTTTTGAGATTTGAAAGTTTTAGGATTGCAATCTCCTTCAACAATAATGAAATTTCTTCTTTGTTTTCAATTATAAATAGAGGCTTTAGGTCAAATCATGTTAATCGTATTATGATTTAGATGTTTTCTATTTTCATTATCTTGTATTTTTTTTTTTTCTGTTATTGTTTGTTTTTTTCATATGGTTTTTCACAATAGACTTTTTGTATTCAACATTCTTCTTGATCTCTTCTTGACTTAGTCTTTGGGTTGCCTAACGAGATTAATGTTAATTTGAAGTTTGTCTAATGGGGACTAAGTATTAATTTGGGGTTTGCCTTGAGGTAACTATTATTAAACTTTGGCCATTGCTTGCAACATGCGTTTAATTAATACAATATTAAAGAAAATATTAACCATATTAATAAATAATAAAAAATTGTGATAAAGAAACAATAAGAGCAATAATTATATCTTTAATATACAAGATGAGAACACGAATGACTTGTGAGGAACAAAAGCCCCACTTGTGGATAAGAATGCATTATATGACATTCAATAATGAACAAAAAGATGATTGATCCTTTATAATGAATTCATGTCGATCGTTGCAATGATGAGACAATTAAAAAGGAATCAAGTAAAAAAAGCTAGCATCAAATGTTAAATCGAGAGTCAATTCAAGTTCAAACCTCAATGTTTATGAGGTCTAGACACAATTAAGCTTTGATTGGATATATTTTATATTTTTTGTTTTTAAAAGTAAAATTTTCTATATAAAAATTATAGACTTCTCTTGTATCCTTAAAAAATTATTCTAAATATTTTTAAAATTAGTTATATTTATTTTTTATTTTTAAAAATAAAAAACAAGTGTATCTAAATGGATACTAATATATAATTTTTGTTTTTTTTAATTTGTTATATTGTTTTGCATTGATGAAACAATTGAAAAAGGACTGCATAAAACACTAGTTATCATACCAAGAAAAACTTGATGATGACTCAACTTAAAATCAAGCTAAGCTTATGGTTAAAGAGCATCTTGATGTGGAGAAAGTGATGAAGAATTACCTAAGAGTAGCACTGTCTATTTTCAATGTACTAAAAAAAAAAAAATTTGAAAGGCTTGGGAAAAGGATAAGATTCAACAAACAAAACTTGGTTGGAATTTGTTATTTCTTCAACAATGATGGAACAATAAATGAGGGGATGAGACAAGAATGCAAGTCATCAAACAAGACATGATTTGATAGGCAATTTAATATTTAAATATTAGCCAAAGTTAAAAGAAATGATACATCTATAACTTTTATTTTGATGAGACTAGAAGTTGACCTTAAATCACTTCCATGGGTTAAAAATGTCCCATTAACATGTCCTTATTTGAAATTCATCTTAAATTAAAAATAACTTTTTAGAATTAAAAATCATATGATAAAAACAATTAGACCAAAGTATATAAAAAAAAATTTAATATAAATAATAGGATCAAAGTGTAAAATAATGGAATCATGTGATAAAAGTTTAGACTTAATATAAAACATTGAAACCTAAATACGCATGTAACATAATTTGATTGATTGTATTTTTTTGATGCATATCGAATCAATACAATAATCAAACTTTTAATCATAAAGAACTTTTAAAATTAAAAATTAACACACATTAACCGCTCTTAGTGGCAGAACAACATAGGGCCTAAGAGAAGTAGAGAGAATCCTTTACCAAAAAAGGTTGAAAATTGCATTTTGTCATATATATATATTCATCGCATCTTCTTATACGATAACTTTATTGTTGTCCCTTAAAGTATATTCTCATATGTATTAGAATGCATGATATACATTGTAAGTCCACATCCCACAATTTTAAGCTTTTAAGAAAATTGCATATTTATTTATCCAATTTATTAAGTTCACGTGTAAGTATAAAAATGGAGGTTACTTACGAGAAAGCGTATTGGAGTACAAGATATACATTAAAAAGCCCAAAAATGAAGGCTAACTATGAAGGAGGGTATTAGAGTATATACCATACCTTATAAGTCCAAATCTTAATTACCAATTTAAATTTTTAGAAAAGTTGATTGTCCAACAATATATTTTTTTAGAAAATAACAATTCAATTTTTATTTTTTTTGTCATTTCTTGGTTGACAAATCTTATGATAATGAATTAATCATTTAAAACTTTTTTTTTTTACACCACATTGCATTAGCATGGATAGAGGAAATATTTTCTTTTTTATTTATTAAAGAAAATTTTAAATGTTAAGGAAAATGTGTGTATGTTTTCATTTAACTATTTAAAAAATGCAAGAACAAATATCATTATTTTGAATCTTAGAAATCTCAACTATTTAAAATTCAAAAAATGTGAGAAGAAAAAAAAAAAAAAAAAAGGCACCAAAATCATCTTACAAATATAGAAAAGATTGAACTTAACAAGTTGAGTTCATCCCAAGCTTACCCAAAAAGGAAACATCATGATTGCAGAGGATACGTATGATTTCACCCAATACTTTTTAAGATGTTTACAAGATAAAAATTATAAATAAAAGAAAGTGAAGCATATGATTGGGGAAGAGAGAGAGAGAGAGAGAGAGAGAGAGAGAGAGAGAGAGAGAGAGAGAGAGAGAGAGAGGGAGGAGGAGGGGGGGGGAGACAGAGAACAAAAAAACGAAAAAAAGAAAAAGAAAAAAAAAATGAAGGACCGGTAGGAACAAGTATCATTATTGATGATGGAAAGCAACAGTGTGGCAAGGAATCTTCTCTGCAACTCAACACACTGGCTTTCAGTCTCATCTAAAAATATCTTTTTTCTTCCACTTGTATATTAATTTACCAACCAGAAAGTTTTCTACTAATAGAATATGAATAGTAGAATTATAATCAACAATTATTCCTTGATCCATGAGAGCAACTGCTGAAGAAATTCAGTGGTTTTACAATTTTCTCAAATTTGACATCAACAATTATTCATAGTTTTAAATGGTCATTAGGAGTGGAATGTGATGATATTTTATTGCTAACATAATTACACATTTTCCAGGAAAATACAAAAAAAAAAAAAAAAAAAAAAACCTGCATAAGAAAATTCATCAAGTATATAATTATAATTCAATGGATAAGAAAATTATCATAAATGTTAATGAGATCAAGAAAAGAGTATGTTCCACACTCGCGTCGCTTTGAAGAGGTGCTTCTTCCTAATTCAAGGATCGTCGTAAAGCTCAATTTTTAAAGCGCAAAACAAGCTTAAGCCTTTCTGATCCCAAGTACCTAGATCCAAAGGGTTGGAAGGTCTCATTTCCCTACCAAGTCATAGTTAATAAGTTTTCTCGCTCTTCCGAAAAGATAAGATTTTCGTATTGACTTTACATCCACCAAACAGAGTTTTTGAGTATACTAAGGGTTACCCATATGGACAAAAGATGATGGACCAAATGGTAAAATGATCCTGAATTAATCATTAATTATGAGAATTACACTGATAAATGAATTTCAACCATCCACAAGGAGCAAAGCATGAAACCCCAAATTGTAAAATGACCTGAAAATTCATAATTTTGTACCAAATTCCTAGCAGAAAAATGGTTAGAAATTCAGAAGAAAATGATAATCAGGTATGAATTATTCATAATTATTGGCTTATTTTGCACAGCAAGTAACCAAGAACAACCATCACCAAAGTCCTAGGATCTGCATGCAAAACAACAAAACTATGAACTAATCCACATTGTCAACAAGCCTGAAGATCTCCCACCAAATTGGAAGAAAAAAAAAAAAAATATATATATATATATATATATATATATATATGGGAAAATGATAATATATCAAAATACAAAGAAAAAAAAGGTAGCTAAACTTTAGGTAAAAAAAAAAGGGGAAAAAAACTAAAACTGGTTTGAATTCTTTCAGTAAATATACGTATAGAATCAGCACTATAATAAGCACATGAAATGTCACCAAGAACTGGAGTAATAGATCTGTAAAATTGAGATAGTTATCAAACAAATGAAGAAGTCCTGACTTGCCATGTCCTCCCACAGCTTTCTTGAGCTTCTATTTCACACTCCTTATGAAGAAGATCATCAAACAGGTAGATGGAAAAGTAGTTCAAGAAAGCTGTGGAAAAGCATGACAGGACTTGCCCACTTCACATGGCCTCTCCCTTCCTCTTCTCTTCTCATAAATTACTCCCCACATCTTCAAAACCAAAAGGGTTTCTGAATGAATCAAAGTTTAGAAGAAAAGAGCTGGAGACTTGAATAATTCAGAGAGAGAGAGAGAGGGAGAGAGGGAGGGAGGGAGGGAGGGAGGGAGGGATGGAGAGGGAGAGGGAGAGGGAGAGGGAGAGGAGTAAGGTTGAGAGAGATGGGCATAGAGGCAATGAAAAAGGACCACTCTACACTGCATATATAACATATATTGTGAGTGCAACAGCTTTTATAGAATGATAAGAGAGTGGGGAGGCTGTATGTAGCATTCACCACATTCACAAGGTTCATTTTTACCAGTCTTCCTCCAAGCACAATACACCACAACTTTAGTAGTGGGTGCACCGTGGGATGAGGGTAGATGCCCAGCTTAAGTTGTGTGAAGACAAATACATATACATAAAAATAAAATAAAAAACCAATAATTATGAAAATAAAATAAAATAAAAGAAGAAAATTAGTCAGGAAAATTCTAAAAATACCCCATTCCAGCACATGCATGTGATCACATTACTCTTCTTTTTTAATTAAGGGATGGAGGGGGTTTATATAATTTTATGGCTTGTGTATGGTCCCCCAACCTCTATGTTGCCTCTCTACCTTACACGTTGTATTTTTAATGGAAATCATCTCCTTCATCTAACCATCTTCACAAATAAAATATGTACCACACACCTATCAACTATCAAGTAACTTGAGCAAGTTATTTGTTCTCCTTCATTATAGAAACATTAGGGTTTTTTCTTTTCTTTTTTTAAAGGCTATGTTTTGCTTCTAAAAAGTCTTTAAAAAAAAATATAAAAAATATTAAATGAAATGATTTTCTCATATTTGTTTTATTATAAAAAAAAGAAAAAAAATAAACATAATTAAAATTATATAAAATTTTATGTATTTTTAAATTATATAAAAAATAAAAATAACTCAAATAAATTTTCTGAGAACTAAACATAGCCTAAAAATAAAATTTAATCATAAGATTTTTTTTTTCTTTTATCAATTTTTTTAGAAAAACTGATAGCTTAAATGATCCATATTAAAAGTTTGATTAATTAAAAGTCTCAATTTCAAGTTTCTCCTATTATGTTTCTATAATCAAAGTTGTAAACTCCAAACCCTAATAATGGAGGAGCATATTGGTAAGATTATGCAAAGAAAAGAAAAAGAAAAAGAAAAAAAAACGGAATGGGAAGTGAAAAATCTTATACATTTTCATGATAAGAATGCTAGGTTTGAGAGAGATGAGAGAGTTTGCAATAGTGAAAGGATAGTAACAAGTCATGAGACTCATCTGTTGAATTACCCATATGGTGGGTAGAGAATAGGGTGGGAGCAGGCTACAGGCCATTTGGCCCCACCTAAATTAAACCCTAGCAGCATATCATGGTGGCCACATTTGTAAGGGCTTTGATGGGATTTGCCAGCATACCTAAACCCTAGGCATTTTAATGCTACCAAATTTCACACATGCATTTTTCAAAGGGACATCAATTTAAATTTGTACAATTCAACCGTTGAGACTATATATTTTTTTTCTTCTGTTTTTTTTTTTAAAAATAAAAATCTTGTTATTTGCTTATATTTGAACATAAATATCTTTAATTTATTGTTCATATTACCATAGGTTGTGACACTAAATTCCAATGAAAGAATAAATCCCCCAAAATCAAATATTAAGGCTATGTTTGATTCCCATAAAATATGAAAGAAAATAAAAAATAAATTAAAAGTTAATAAATTATTTTTATTTGCTACTTCAAACTCATTTTACTTATTTTAATTTATTGATATAAAAATTAAATAATTTTAAAATACATAAGTTTCTAACTAGTTTTAATTAATTTGATTTTCTTTTATATTTTTCATAAGCATCCAAATATGAAAAAATAATTTTTCTTGTATATTTTTTTCTTTTTTTAATATTTTCCGGAACAAACATAACCTAAAACATTTTTTTGTGTTACCAAAATAATACTCATAACCTAATTAATAAAAAGCCCTTTCATTAATAACACATGTATTATCTCATCTATTTGAATACACTTTCCATTTTTTGTTTTTAAAATAATAAATAATAAATTTTATAAAAAAAAATTTAAAAAACTTATACTAGATGAAGATGATGATTTTAAAAACTACTTAAAAAATCGAGGTATAAACAAATTTCTATTATCTCAATTTTTGAAAATTTCAAAAATAATTTAAAAAAACATAAAGTAAACTTATATTTTTAATATAAGATGTTATATTTTTCTATAAAAAAATTATAATTTAAAAATAAAAAGACAAAAGTGCATCGAAGTGGAAACTTAGATTTGATTTTCTATTTTTAAAATAAAAAACAGAGTATTTTCACATAACATCTTTTAATTATTATTATTATTTTTTAACTTTTTAAGAACTATTTTAAACAATGGTCATATAAATATGCATAATAATTGAAAGTAATGTTTAAAATATAAAAACATATTCATAATATTTTACTTTTCAAACAAACTTTTATTCTATAAAACATTAAAAAATGGTTTTAAAAATTATTTTTCTAAATTTTATTTTCCAAATAAATGCTAAACATATTAATAAAAAAATAAAAATAAAAAAGTCATTATAACTATCATATTTCGGGTAAATATTGTTTGCTTCGATGAGGTGATTCTTATCGTTGAATTATAAGAATGAATTGTTTGCTTAGCTCATAACCCTTTATGCGGAAGGGAGGAAGCCATGAATGGAAACATTGTATATGAAAGAAGAAGCTAAGAAAGCGTGGGAACGAATCCAATGAAAGAAATGGTGAAGGAGAGAGAGAAAGGCAGAGGCAGAGCATGAGAAATATGGCTTAGGCAGCAGCCCAAAGTTGCATACGAAGAAAAAGGAGCTGTTGTTGTAATAATGGTACGACACTTTGGCTCCATGCATGTGCTGATGGTGCAGTGGAGCCACCCAAACGTGTGGAGAATGAAAAACCCTTCATCAATTCATTGTTTTCCTTTTTCTCTCTCTCTCTTTTTCTCTGATTATCTCAGCCAATTTTTATCGATCATCCCGTTCAAGAAATGTCCACACATGCATCCGCAGTTTGTTGCTTTGGAAAAGGACGCCATTAGTCCACTGCTGCATCATTGCAGACTGTCGTTACTAGTGAATGTATATCATATATATATATATATATATATATATATATATATGATAGAGAGCAGCACGTCAAATGGTAGTGAATATCATATATATATATGATGGAGAGCAGCATGTCAAATGGTTAGGCCTTCTTCAGTAAAGCTATGTTTGGTGCTGGAAAATTTGAGGGAAAATGGGAGGAGAGAAGAAAATACAATGGAAAAATATAAGAAAATAAAAAATGAAGGAAAATAAAAAATAGATTAAAAGTTAATAAATTATTTTTATTTACTATTTTAAACTTATTTTATTTATTTTAGTTCATTGATATAAATATTAAATAATTTAAAAATACATCATTTTTTAACTAGTTTTAATTATATTTAATTTTTTTGATATTTTTTATTGGACAATCAAACATAAAAAAATCATTTTTCTTTATGTTTTTTTTCTTTATTATTTTTTGGGAACCAAATATAACCTAAATGTTTTTGGGTTAAACTAACAATTAGACGGAGTTTCAAGTCAAGTGATCGATCATATAATTAATCAGAACTAGCCATTATGGATAAAATACAATCACAAGTGTCTATTAGACTATATAAACCTCAATCAGTTGAGGTAAAAACTCAATTGCATCAAGACCATTAGTCATTGCTAACAGGAATGCACTTGTCCAACTCAATTGATTTACGTCGATCGAAGCAGCCTTAAACTTGCTCGATAGTACTTTTAGTAGAAGTGTTTTTATTAATTTCTATAGCACTTCAATGAAAAACACTTTTATAAAAATTAGGAAAAGTAATTTTAAAAGTGTTTTTTTTTTTTACAATATATCGTATAATTAAATACAAAAATGTTTTTAATATTAATAAATTACCAAAAAGAACATACAATTTAATTACAAAAAGAAAATATTGTAATAAACCAAAAACTTTTCATTATAAAAGAATATAAAAACATTTAAGAATAATTGTTTTTACAATTACAAGAAATTTAAAAAATGGATTAATAAATAAATATCGCAATTTCTCAAAATAAAACAAATTATTTGACTATATGTTAAATTAAAAATAATAAATTCTTATCACAGAATAACAGGTATAACTACTCAAGATTCAGAAGTTTTCTTAAATTACATTTGTGTAAATTTGAAAGAATCAAATGTTAAAACCTTTCTATATTCATGCCCTAGTGTGGGCTGTTAGGTTATATAAAAAAATAGCATATAATTCAATAAAATCATGCAATTTAATTTTAGTTAGACCTAAGTCTCTCTTAATTTGGATAAGTTATGTTCACTAAGGGGTTGTGTGAAAATATCTAATAATTGATCATTAGTGTTAAAATTTCTAGTGTAATGTTCCTTTTTATGCATGATCACTTCAACAATAATGCTTAATTTTTATGTGTCCTAAAGTATTGAATGAGATTTTGATGTTGTGCTCACATTTGATAAGTTATTCCAAAATCTAGCAAAGTTTATTTCATCCAGAGAATTTGTAGGTAACATAAACTTGGAGCTATGCATTCAACTTTTGTCATCGATAGTGGAACAAAATTTTGCTTCTTATTATGCCATGACACTAGTGAGTAATCACCTAGGAAGTGACAAGTGTCATAAGTGATTTTCCTATCAATTTTACAATTGATAAAATCGATATCCGATTTGTTAAAATTGGTATACTTAAAATATCACAAGCCTAACTCAATTGTATCTTTTAAATATCTAATGATTCTTTAATAGCACTAAGATGACGTTCTTTAGGATATGGTTAAAAATAAGAACACAAGTCAACACTAAACATGATATATGATCTACTAAGAATAATATATAACAAGGAGTCGATCATTACTCCATAAAGAGTTGAGTTAGTGGATTTATCTATCTTATCCTTATCAAGTTTGATAGAGGAGCTCATTGAGATAAACATCGTTTTTAGATTCTCTATCTTTAATCTCTTAAAAACATCTTTGATATACTTAGTGTGATTAATGAAGATTCTCTTATTTGATTTTTTGATTTGCAGTGCAACAAAAATGTTAATTCTCCTATCATATTCATCTCAAACTCACTATTCATGCTCTTAAAGAACTCTTCATATAGAGAAATGTTAGTAACACTAAGAACCCGTTTGATAGTGATTCTAGGAAGTGTTTTTAATATTTTTAATACTTGAAATTTTTTAGAAAGAAATTTTCATGCAATATATTCAATCAAACATATGAAACTTATGCCATAAAAATCATTTCTGAAAAATTTAGGATCATCTACTTACCTCCAGCCATTGTTTCCGAATTGTAGTTGATGAAGTCTTTTTTTTTTTTTTTCAAGCTCTAATCTCTCTTATGAGATGGTGTATTGCTGAAAAAAAACAGTTGAGAGACGAGTTCGGGACCAAGACTATTCTATATATATGTGGCTTCCCATCAAACCACGTTTTTCTTATTTGCCACCACTATGAGTAGTTTATGAAACATGCTCCTTAACCATAGGGAAGTGAGATGGTTGGTGGAGGACGTGGTCAAGGTGTTGGACCACTTCAAAGGATGTGAATGTGTGTGTGAACATGTGTGAACATGTAGCTGATAACATTCTCCCACTTAGTCCACACCTTTAACCTAATGTCCTATCTTAGTCCATCAATTATCCGTATTGAGTAACAAATACATGAATCATGGCGATAAGTCCTCTATATAACGAGTGTTACCTTCCATGTATTACAATGTATTCATTTCTTAACATTATACTTTGTGGCAATATTACTTAATGAATAAACCCTATGTTCATTCTTGGTCCAATGAAGTTGAATTTTCTCAAAATTAAATAAAGATGCACATCAATATGAGAAAACATCATAATAAGAGTTTGTACAATAGAAACTACATAAGAGAACTAGGTCTCATGTTCACTACATGATCCTTGAATTTCAACGATGGCATGTTCTTAGTCAAAGGATCAACAATCATCAATTCAGTGCTAGTGTGCTCAATAACCACTTTCTTTTCTTTAACACGTTCTCTTATGGCTTGATACTTAATGTTGATGTGCTTGCTTCAACTTCCACTTTTATTGTTCTTCGCCATAAAGACTATAGGTGAATTGTCGCAATATATACTCAATGGCCTAGATATTGAATCCATAACTCTAAGCCCGGAAATGAAACTCTTAAGCCATACACCATGTGAAGTAGCCTCAAAACAAGATATAAACTCAGCTTCCATAGTAGAAGTAGCAGTCAAGGTCTGCTTAACACTCGTCCAAGATATAGCTCCACCGGCCAATATAAAAATGTGTCCAGATGTTGATTTACGCTAATCAACATGGCCAGCAAAGTTTGAATCTGAGTAGCCAACAACCTCTAAATTGCTTGTCCATCTGTACATAAGCTTGTAATATTTGGTTCCTTGAAGACATCTCATCACTTTCTTTGCAGTTTTCCAGTGGTCCAAACCTGGGTTACTCTGATATAGTCCTAACATTCCAACAACAAATGCAATGTTAGGCCTTGTGCAAACCTGAGCATACATCAAACTTCCGACTGTAGAAGCATATGGAATGTTCTTCATTTGTTCCCTCTCAAGATCATTTTTTGGGCATTGGTTCAAATTAAACCTATCACCCTTCATTATAAGGGAAACACTAGGTGAACAATCCTTCATCCAAAATCTCTTTAAAACTTTATTGATATAGGTTTCCTAAGACAGGCCTAAGATACCTTGAAATCAGTCTCTATGGATCTTAATGCCAATGACATAAGATGCCTTAACCATATCCTTCATGTCAAAATTTTTAGAGAGGAATTGTTTCACCTCATGAAGTAAACCTTTATCATTGGTTGCAAGTAAGATGTCATCCACGTATAAAACAAGAAAACAAACTTGACTCCCACTGATCTTATGGTATATGCATTGATCCATAACATTTTCTACAAAAACAAATGAAGAAACTATGTTATGGAATTTTAAATACCATTGGCGAGATGCTTGTTTTAAACCGTATATGGATTTCTTGAGCTTGCAAACCAATTGCTCACCATCACTAGAGGGAAATCCTTCAGGTTGTTTCATGTAAACCTCCCCCTCTAGCTCTCCATTAAGAAATTGTTTTCATATCCATTTGTTGCAATTCAAAATCAAAGTGGGCTACTAATGCCAATATAATGCGCAAGGAATATTTCTTAGATACAGGAGAAAAGGTTTCCGTGTAATCGATTCCTTCTTTCTGAGTGAACCTCTTTGCAACAAGCCTGGCCTTGCATCTCTCAATATTGCCTAATGAGTCTTTCTTTGTCTTAAAAACTCATTTACAACCAATGACTTTTGCACCATAAGGCAACTCAACAAGATTTCAAACATCGTTGCACCTCATGGAACTCATCTCATCCTTCATGGCATTGTACCACAATTCTGATTCTTTACAACTCATGGCTTGTGAAACTAATTCAGGATCATTTTCGGCTCCTATACTACAGTAAGATTCTTGTAGATACACTAGATAATCACTAGGAATTGCTAACCTCTTAGTTCTAGTAGACCTTCTTAAGGTTGCACCATTATCTTCTAAAAAAACATGAGGTTCAACTTGTTGTTCAGAAGTGTCAGGCAACTCCTGATCAACTTGATCTATTGAAATGTTGTCAACAGCTTGTGGAACTTCAAAGACTGGTTGAACTTGAGGGGTGTTATAAACAACAAACAATCTATCACTCGAAGTGGAAAGTTGAGACTCTATATGATCAATATCAGAAACTATGTTTCTGAATTGATTGTCCCCACTAACCAAGTCATATTCAAGAAATTTAACATTTCTTGACTCCACAATCCTAGTGCTGTGAGATGGACAGTAAAATTTATACCCCTTAGACTTTCAGCATATCCAATGAAATACCCACTAATAGTCCTTGGGTCTAGTTTCTTCTCTTGTGGATTATAAATTCTTACTTCAGATGAGCATCCCCAAATGCGCATATGTCGCAAACTCGGTTTCCAACATTTCCATAACTCAAATGGCATCTTTGGGACAGCCTTGGTTGGACCTCGATTTAATATATACATTGCTATCTTAAGTGCTTCAGTCCACAGGAATTTAGGAAGTTTTAAGCTGCTAAGCATACTCCTCACCATGTCCAATAAAGTTCGATTTCTTCTTTCTGCTACACCATTTTGGTCTAGAGAACCAGGCATGGTGTATTGGGCAACAATCCCATGCTCTTAAAGAAACTTCGCAAATAGCTCAGGTGCTTGTCCATCTTCCAAGTATCTACAATAATATTCTCCACCTCTATCTGATCTCACGATCTTAATTTGTTTATCACATTGTTTCTCTACTTCTGCCTTGAAAACCTTAAAAGCATTTAATGCTTCATTTTTGTTATGAAGTATGTAGAGATACATGTATCATGAGAAATCATCTATGGAAGAGATGAAATATTTCTGACCATGAGAGTCCATGTCTAGACTACATATATCAGTATGTATGATCTCTGGTATGGCGTAACTCCTAATAGCACCTCTTTTTGACTTATTGGTTTGTTTTTTCTTAATGTAGTCCACACAAGTCTTAAAGTTAGTAAAATCTAGAGTACTAAGTACCCCATCATTTACCAACCTTTTAATTCTATCTATGGAGATATGACCTAATCTTCGGTGCCACAATGTAGAGGAATCTTCATTTATAACACATCTCTTAATGCCAGTTTGGACATGTAATGAATTATGAGTGGTATTATTTTGTAAGAATATGCAATAAAAACCATCAAACAAAATGCCATTCCCAACACAATCAGATTTATAAATCAAACTGAAAGATGTTTCTGAAAAACGAAAGGAATATCCAAACACTACAAGTCTAGAAACTAAAATCAAGTTTCGTGATAAACTTGGTACATAAAAGGTCTTTTGCAATTCCAAAACAAAACCACCATCTAAAGTTAAATAAGATGTCTCTATTGCTTCCACATGTGAGCTCATCTTGTTTCCGGATAAGATGAATTACTCACTTCTCACTGGCTTCCTTAGGTTTTGTATACCCTACAAGGAATTTGAAATGTGGATTATAGATCTAGAATCAATTCACCATGTGTTGGTATTTACATTAACCATATTAAATTCATAACAAACAAATGAGATAGGATTACCTTTCTTCTCAAGCCATTTCTGGAATTTCATACATTTCTTATTCACGTGTCCTTTCTTTTTACAGAAGAAACACTTTTCGTCTTTCTTAATGTCAAATTTGGGAGGAATTTGTTGTTTCCCTTTCTAACTGGCTTGAGATTTTCCTTTCTTTTCTTTCTTTTGCGTCACCATCATGGCACATTCTCCTTGTTCCATTATTAACCTCCCTTCCTCTTAAACACACATGGTCATCAATTCATTGATAGACCACTTATCCTTATGTGAATTGTAAGAGATTTTGAAAGGTCTATACTGAGGCAGAAGAGTGTTAAGGATAAAGTGCACCAAGAAGAATTCATACATTTCTACCTCGAGCTTCTTCAATTGAGCCACTATGTTCCTCATCCCCATGATGTGTTCGCGTACACCTCTTATATCGGTGAGATTCAGGGATGTGAACTTCATAATTAGGGTGTTTGCCAAAGCTTTATCTGAAGTGACGAATTGCTCGTCAATAGCCTTTAGCAATTCGCGGACATTTTCATGTTGCTCGATTGAACCACGTATACCAACACTAATTTTTGTCTTAATGCACATCACACTAAGGCGATTAGATTTCTCCCAACATTCATACAATAGAATTTCATCAAGTGTGCTGGTATCAGCGATCTTATGTGGTTCATCTTTCCTTATGACATAGTCTATGTCCATGCACCCTAATTGAAGAAGAATTCTCTCCTTCCATATCTTAAAGTTATCTCCCCTGAGTTCAAGAACCTCACAATGAATATCAGATATGTTATATAAAACTGCACAAAAAGATTACAAGCTTATTACAATTTGAGGCTTTAATTTAAATTCATGTTTTACCAATGTAGAACACGCTTAGAAATTGAAACTAATTTTATTAAAAATTGTCTGTGGGCTAATTTTTTTTTTTTTTTTTTCAAGCTCTGATATCTCTTATGAAATGGTGTATTATTGGAAAAACAGCCGAGAGACAAGTTCAAGACCAAGATTATTCTATATATCTGTGGCTTCCCATCAAACCACGTTTTTCTGATTTGCCACCACTTTGAGCAGTTTATAAAACATGCTCCTTAATTGTAGGGAAGTGAGATGGCTGGTGGAGGACGTGGCCAAGGTGTTGGACCACTTCAGAGGATGTGAAGGTGTGTGAACATGTCGCTGATAACATTTTTATCATTCAAGTGTTAGAAAGGCTTTCTAAAATCACTCTCAAACATACTCTAAATATTATGTCATCAACATAAATTTGACCTAAGAGCATATCATCATCTTTGGTCACAATGAAAAAAGTTGTAACAATGTTGCCTAATTTAAAATTATTTTTCAATAGAACTTGATTAACCTATTGTACCATGCCCCAAATGCTTGCTTAAGTCAATAGAGTGTCTTTTTGAGTTTAAAAAGTATGATTTGGAAATTTCTTAGGAGATTTACATAAAATTTCTCCATTATATATTTTTTTTAAGAAAACACTCTTAGCATCCATTTGATATAAAATAAAAAATTTACAATGTGCAATGGCTAATAGCATTCTAATGGCTTCTAGTCTAGCAACCCGTACAAAAGCTTTTTCATAATTAATTCCTTCTTATTGGTTGAAACCTTGAGTTTTCTTTGTTTTTTATAATTACTAGTTAGTAAACACGTGCTATGCCCATGAAGTTGCACACAGATAATATCGTTTTCATAACTTAATCATATTTTTGAATATTATGTATGTATAGTCATCATCAAATATTTCATTTTTATATAATAAATTTATTATAGAAAAGTGAAAATTAACATATGCTTTTATTTCTTATAGTCATCTACATTTTTATTTAGTTATTAATTTAACTAAGTTGTTTAAATCAAAATTTATTATGGTAACTCTAAATATCATATTATTTAATTTTTAATAGTTAATTGTGATTTGTATTAATCCTTTAAATTGGTGTCATTGAATGACTTTTTTAATACAAATGTTAAAACTAATTCATTAATATAAATATTAAAATTAAGTTAGTATATGGTATAGGTGAAATTGGCCAAGAAGAAATAAAGCTTCAAAAACTAATAAGTGATTATCAAAATGTGATTTTATTATTTTAAATGAATTAAATTTTTGTGAATTATTTTTTTACATATTTAATGGAATATATATATAAAAGAAAAAATATTTCCTTTAAACATTTTATAAATAATTTAAATTAATTAAAATAATATATTAATTTTCATAATATAATATTAATCAATAAATAATATTTACATATATCAAATATATTATCCAATTATGATATTAATATATAAATTGAAATTAATTATGATAATTTTATAAAGGTAAACTATCAATATTTTAATGTTTAAAAAATAATTTTAATAATTAGGTTGTAGTATTTGGTTTGAAAAACGTTTTTAATTTTTTTATTTTCATTTTCTGTTTTTCCTTTCTTGAAAACATATTTAATTAAGAAACGTGAAAATTATTTTTTAAAAAATAAAATTTTAATTATTTTTATTTTAATTTAAAAAATTATGAAAAAAAATATAAGCAAAATTTTATGTAATTTATATCTTAGTTTGTAAGATTTATTATTATAATGTATAATATGTCTTCTTCTATGATACATGTAATATGATGTCATGTTGTAATAATAATAATAATAACTTTTTTATTATCTTCAAAAAGCAATATTATATATATTATTAAATATAAAATAACTTTTTTTTTATTAAATATAACTTTAATAGAAAACAACATTCTTCAAACTCATTTTAAATTTTTTATTAATTTGATTCCATTGTTAACCAAATTTTGAGAAAAATACATTGTAGAATAAAATTAAATTATAATTTTTTTATTTAAAAAATATGATCACTTTTAGAGATAAAATGAAAGTCATCATGTTGTTGTCAAAGATTTTCTACCACCAAAATAATTTTATCTCTCATTATTTTAGTTTTTCATTCCTAAAACTCTTTTAGGACCAAATAATTTGAGCACTTATTATCATTCTTCCATCTCCAAATATTTTTTGCAATAAAATAATTTTATTATCAATTAAATTTTGTCTCCCAAAATATATTATTCGATTTTGTTCTTTTGTTGGGCTAAAATTTACCGTCGTAACGCACATACTCAAAATATGGTGGACATGATTTTGTACAACTTTTTGTAATAAGCTTATTATTTGTCTCCTAAAACTTTCTTTGGAGACGAAATTTTGTTAAAGAGATGAAATTTTGTTTGTACCAAAAAAAATTGTGTCAAAAATTATAATTTCTTGGGATGGATCCACCTTCTTTTGATGTTCATTCATACAGGGTGAGGTGTCCTTTGTCACATGGTAAGGGTAGTCCTATAAGTTTTCAACTATTTTGATGCCCTACTTGACCATAAAGCTCGACTGTCAAAGAAGGTACAACCAGCCTTACTAGCCATAGGTAAGGAATTTTCATATTCCCAATGGCCCTAGATGGTGAATTCTCCCTTGATATTTGACTACCATGAGAGTAGTGCATCTTGGAACCATAATAACCTATTCATGACAAGATGCAAAGGGTATCAATAAAAAGAACATGAAAACGTTTAAGTGTAATAATAACTTAATTTTTAAGGAAATTCAAACTTGATCAAACCTAACGCAACTAAACTAATAAGCCTACGTGATTATGAGATTATTTGTAATGACTATTTTCTCGTGTAATATTATTCATTTTAGATGCATAATAGATGATATATAGATATATATCTATACACACGAATGAGTAAATCATTACAAAAATAATTAAAATAGTGGCGGAGCCAAAAAAAGGTTTGCGGGGATAAATTATAACATCTCACATCAGATATGAGGAAAGTTTTTGACGTTATATAAGTATGAACTTTTCTTAACCTTATATGCGTTTTTTAAAGTTGTGATGGTTTATTTAACCTTCAAGTGGACAATATCTACACAGTTGTGTGCGGATCATTACAAATGATATTAGAATCAATCATCGACCCTAGTGTGAGGGTTTATTTAGTCTCATTAGAGGTGTTTGTCTATTTGATCTCACAATCTCATAGGACACAACGAACATGTTGTGTTTGCATGAGGGGTGTTTGCAATATCCCACATCTGTAGACACGTTTTAAAGCTATAAGAGTTTATTTGGGGACAATGTCGTTCTATAAACCTAGCTATTAATTTCAGGGAAACAAAAATTAAACAAAATGTATGTATGATCTAGTAGTAATAAAGGACTATTTACATATTCATGAAAAGTAATTTATATAGGATCTATCATGAACTAAAATATAAACAATATAACTAAGAGTCCGTTTGATAATAATTTTAGGAAGTGTCTCTAATATTTTTAATATTTTAAAATTTTTATTTTTTAAATATTAAAAAGATTAGAAACACTTTCTAAAATTAGTATCAAACGTACCCTTTTATATACATCACGTATTGTACATGTTTGATATTGTAGAATTTTCTTTTATTTCATTCATTTTAATAAAATATTTCTAAGTTTTATCTAAACATATATAAAAGTAATTATATAAGGTGACTTAACTTGAAAATCTTTCATCCACCATTTTCATTTATTCCGACCATACATTTTGAATTTTATTTCTTACTTCTCTCGATTTCAAACCCCATCCAACTTTTAAAATTTTCTTTCTAACTACAAAGAATGTTTGGAAGGTTGGAATAAAAAATTGGAAAAGAGAAATGAATTCCATTTCCAATTTAATAATAATTTAGATCATTTTTTAGAATGGAAAAATTTATTGTTATGAAAATAAATTAATAAAATTTATTTTCATTCTCATTTTATGCCTATTCATACTAAAGACATATTAGACACACTTCTTCTTTCTTCTATATAAAAGTCGCATCATCATTTCCTAAAATATTTTCACCACTCCCTTTCTATATATTTTTTAAAATTCTTAAATTTCTCCCATTAATATTCTCTTAATCTTGAAAATATAGAAAATTGGATTTTACATAAATATAAAAAATATCATACAAAAATTTTAGAAAAATAAATTTATACAAAAGTAACATAAAAAATATCATAACGCGCATACTCAAAATATGATCGACATGATTTTATACAACTTTTTATAATAAGCTTATTATTTGTCTCCTAAAACCTTCTTTGGAGACGAAATTTTGTTAAAGAGATGAAATTTTGTTTGTACCAAAAAAATTTGTGTCAAAAATGATAATTTCTTGGGATGGATCCACATTCTTTTGATGTTCATTCATACAAGATGAGGTGTCCTATGTCACATGGTAAGGGTAGTCCTATAAGTTTTCAACTATTTTGATGCCCAACTTGACTATAAAGCTCGACTGTCAAAGACGGTACAACCAGCCTTAGTAGCCATAGGTAGGGGATTTTCAAATTCCCAATGGCCCTAGACTTGATATTTGACCACCATGAGAGAGTAGTGCATTTTGGAACCATAATAACCTATTCATGACAAGATGCAAAGGGTATCAATAATAATAAAAAATGAAAACATTAAATGTAATAATAACTTAATTTTTATAGGAATTTGAAGCTTAATCAAATCTGTCGGAACTAAACTAATAGGATACGTGATTATTGATATTATTTGTAATGACTCATTTTCTATTGTGTAATATTATTCATTCTAAATCCATAATAGATGATATATATATATATATACACGAATAAATAAATCATTATAAAAATAATTAAAGTAGTGGCGGAGCCAAAAAAGGGTTTGAGGGGGATAAATTGTAACATCTCATGTCAGATAAGAGGAAAGTTTTTGACGTTATATAAGTATGAAATTTTCTTAATTCTATAGACGCTTTTTAAAGTTATGATGGTTCATTTAAACTTAAAGCAGACAATATCTACACAGTAGGGTGCAGATCGTTACAAATGATATTAGAGTCAATTTTCAACCCTAGTGTGAGGATTTGTTTAGTCTCATAGGGGGTGTTTGTCTATTTGATCCCGTAATCCCATATGACACAACGAAGATGTTGTGTTTGCATTGGAGTATTTGTAACATCCCATATCTGTAGACAAGTTTTAAAGCTATAAGAATTCATTTGAGGACAAGGTCGTTCCATAAATCAAGCTATTAATTTCAGGGAAACAAAAATTAAACAAAATGTATGTATAATCTAATAGTAATAAAAGACTATTTACATATTCATGAAAAGTGATTTGTATAGGATCTATCCTGAATTAAAATATAAATAATATAATTAAAAGTTCATTTGACAATGATTTTAGGAAATCTCTCTAATATTTTTAATACTTTAAAATTTTTATTTTCTAAGTATTAAAAAAACTAAAAACACTTCCTAAAATTAGTATCAAACATACCCTGTTATATACATTGTACATGTTTGATATTGTAAAATTTTCTTTTATTTCATTCCTTTTAATAAAATATTTTTAAGTTTTATCTAAATATAAATAAAAGTAATTATATAAGATGATTGAAACTTGAAAATCTTTCATCCGCCATTTTCATTTATTACGACCATACATTTTGAATTTTATTTCTTACTTCTCTCGATTTCAAACTCCATCCAACTTCTAAAATTTTCTTTCTACCTACAGAGAATGTTTGGAAGGTTGGAATAAAAAATTGGGAAAGAGAAATGAATTCCATTTCCAATTTAATAATATTTTATATCATTTTTTAGAATGGAAAAATTTATTGTTATGAAAATAAATTTTATTTTTACTAAAATTTATTTCCATTCTCATTTTATGCCTATTCATACTAAAGACATATCAGACACCCTTCTTCATTCTTCCATATAAAAGTCACATCATCATTTCCTAAAATATTTTCACCACTCCCTTTCTATATATTTTTAAAATTCTTAAATTTCTCCCATTAATGTTCTCTTAATCCTGAAAATATAGAAAATTGGATTTTACATAAATATAAAAAATATCATACAAAAATTTTGGAATTTTTTTTATACAAAAGTAACATAAAAAATATCATAACGCCCATACTCAAAATATGATCAACATGATTTTATACAACTTTTTATAATAAGCTTATTATTTGTCTCCTAAAACATTCTTTGGAGACGAAATTTTGTTAAAGAGATGAAATTTTGTTTGTACCAAAAAAAATTGTGTCAAAAATGATAATTTCTTGGGATGGATCCACATTCTTTTGATGTTCATTCATACAGGATGAGGTGTCCTATGTCACATGGTAAGGGTAGTCCTATAAGTTTTCAACTATTTTGATGTCCAACTTGACTATAAAGCTCGACTGTCAAAGACGGTACAACCAGCCCTACTAGCCATAGGTAAGGGATTTTCATATTCCCAATGGCCCTAGGTGGTGCATTCTCCCTTGATATTTGACTACCATGAGAGAGTAGTGCATCTTGGAACTGTAATAACCTATTCATGACAAGATGGAAAGGGTATCAATAAAAAAACATGAAAACGTTAAATGTAATTATAATAACTTAATTTTTAAAGGAAATTCAAACTTGATCAAACCTATGCAACTAAACTAATAAGCCTTCGTGATTATTGATATTATTTATAATGACTCATTTTGTCTTGTGTAATATTATTCACTCTAAATAAATATATATATATATATATATATATATATATGTGTGTGAATAAATGAATTATTATAAAAATAATTAAAGTAATAGTGGAGCCAGAAAAATGGTTTGAGGGGGTAAATTGTAACATCCCATATCGGATAGGGAGAAAGTTCTCAACACTATATAAGTATGAACTCTTTTTAATTCTATAAATGCATTTTAAAACTGTGAGAGCTCTTTTGAACTTAGAGTGGACAATATCTATATAATTGGGTGTGGGCCATTACAAATGGTATTAGAGTCAATTCTCGATTCCCGTGTAAGGGTTTGTTTGGTTCATAGGGGGTATTTATTTATTTGATCCTGCAATCTCATAGTACAGATATTGTGCCTCCATAAGGGTGTTTATGACATCTCATATCTGTATACGTATTTTAAAGCTTTGAGGTCCCCTTTGGACTTAGAACAAACAATATTTACATGGTTGAAAACATGTTATTCCATAAATCTAACTATTAATTTCAAGGGGACAAAAATTAAACAAAATGTGTGTATAATCTAGTGGTAATAAGGGACAACATCTCACATTTGTAGACGTGTTTTAAAATCGTGACTCCCTTTAAGCCTAGAGCAGACAATATTTACACGGTTGAGAACAGATCATTCCATAAATTTAGCTATTAATTTCAAGGGGACAAAAATTAAACAAAATGTGTGTATAATTTAGTGATAATAAGGGACTCTTTACATATTCATGAGAAGTGGTTTGCATTGGATCCATTTAGAACTAAAATATAAATAATATAACTAAGAGTCCATTTGATGATGATTTTAGGAAGTATTTCCAGTAATTTTAACACTTGAAAATTTGTATTTTTCAAGTATTAGAAATGCTAAAAATACTTCTTAAAATCAATATCAAACGTACCCTAATATATATGTGAGGTATTATACACGTTTGATATTGTAGAATTTTCTTTTATTTCATTCCTTTTAATAAAATATTTCTAAGTTTTAGTATGCTAAAAATATATAAAAGTAATTATATAAGATGGCTCAACTTGAAAATCTTTCATCCCCCATATTCATTTATTCTGACCATAGATTTTGAATTTTATTTCTTACTTCTCTCGATTTCAAAATCCATCCAACTTTTTAAATTTTCTTTCTACCCATAGAGAATGTTTGGAAGGTTGGAATAAAAAATGGAAAAGAGAAATGAATTCCATTTCCAATTTAATAATATTTTAGATCATTTTTTAGGATGGAAAAATTTATTATTATGAAAATAAATTTTATTTTTACTAAAATTTATTTCCATTCTCATTTTATGCCTATTCATACTAAAGACATATCAGACACACTTCTTCTTTCTTTTATATAACGCATCATCATTTCCTAAAATATTTTCACCACTCCATTTCTATATATTTTTAAAATTCTTAAATTTCTCCCATTAATGTTCTCTTAATCCTGAAAATATTATAAAAAAATGGATTTTACATAAATATAAAAAATATCATACAAAAATTTTGGAAAAAAAAATTAGGGGGAGAGAAAAAGGGATGTGACAATTCAGCATGAAACTTTTAATATCGATATCACAAAATGAAATTTGTAAATCATGTACGGGTATTTTGATTTCTTCTTTAGAATTTTTTTTTTGGTTTTCTTTTTACGCTATTTTGTGGATAAAAAAAAAATAATAATTATAAATTTTTTGTTAAAAATATAAAAAATAACATGACTATTTTTGTCCTTATTTTTATTTTAGCATGTAATGTACTTACAAAATAACGTTGTCATGCTTCATTTTAGATATGAGAAAAAGATATTGAAACATATAAATATGAATTTTTTTTAACCATGTAGACACAAGTCATGAGGGTCCCCTTTGAGCTCAACACTGAAAATATCTACATGATTGAGTGTAAGTTATTATAAATTGTATCAAAATCGATTTTGGATCTAATGTGACTGCTTGTTTGGCCCCGAGAGTTCCCTTTGAATGCATGTCATTATATGATAACTGTTTTTTTTATATATAAATAGTCTATCTCATAAAAAATATTATAAATAGTATATCTCATAAAAAAATATTTGTAAGCATTGCTCCATAAGTTTGTGCAACTTTTTTGTTTTTGGAGAGTATTTTTTTATAAAAAAAAAAGTTGTTATAAAAATAATAATAAATAATAATAATAAATAATAATAATAAATAGAAAATAAAATAAAATAAAACCAAAAACAAAACAAAAGGGAAAAATTGCCCAAAAAAAAAAAAAAATACTTAGCCATTCTTTGTCTTCGAATGGAATGCTCAAAGCAATAATTTTTTGTGGAGTAATACTTTTTCTTTCAAAATAATTATTTGGAAAATCTGATGCAATTCACACATCCTTCCAATTTTGGGAAAAAATTATGATTTATTTAATAAAAAATTGAAAAATTTTATTAGAAAATGATGTCATTAGATTAATATGAAATTTATTTTAAATGTTTTTGGGGCATTTGATTTGCTTAGGATTCATTTGATCTCATTCTTAAAATTAAAAAAAAATACACAATATAACGAAAAAATTTATCAAATTTAATTATTACATCACTATTTAAAAATAATTTATTTTCAAAACTGATATTGAAAAGTGCTGTCAAACACATTGTCATTTCATTTTCCCTTTTTTTTTTTTTTCTTTTCTAAATTTTATTTTTGGCCCTTTATTGAAAAATGGTGAAAGTGGGTTGGCATCCCCACTACCCAAACTCAGCCAAAGTGGAAATATTAGGATTATGCTTTTCAGATTCATTCACTCAATTGAATACAAGTTATTTTAGGGGTGTGCCCTACCCATCTTTTTCCCATATTGATATCATCCTATCCATTCATGTGCACCAACTTCATCAACCCTAAAAGACCCATCACCCCACCATGGGGCACATCCATAATTTGATCATAAAATCAATAGATTTAATGCCTTTGATTGAACAATATTCCTCTAGTGGGTCACCTTCATTGATGTTTATATGTATATTTTTGGGCATTTGGACCCTAAGACAACCCCCAAACCCATCAATTGCATGGGCTACCAACTCCACTGCCTACCTAGAAAGAGATGTGTGTTCATGGCAAGTTGAACTTCTTTTGGTATTCTTGTCACTTGTCATTTAAAAAAAAAAAAAAAAAAAATTATTAAAGATATATGGATTAAATTCTAATTTTTTTCTTACATTCTTTTTAAAAGTAGAATATCAATATTTTTGGATAAAAATGTGTGATTTTATAATTTTTTAAAAATAAATTAATACGAATATTTTTAATTTTATATCAATTACATCTTAAAGGAATAGAAAAGATGGTACTGCCATCCTTTAATTAAGGAACACTAACCTTAAAAAAATATTAATCCTTCTATATCTCTCCTTTCTTCCAAGTAATCTTATCCATTTTTGAAATTCTTATTGGAATATTCCTCAATATTCTTGATTGATCATTCATAAACTACAAGAAGCAAATCATCGTTAGTCTTCTTTTAAAAGAAATTAAAGAAAAAAATTTAAATTTTTTTTGACTTATACAACAACCTACAAATTAAGATAATATCAAAAAAATAAAATTTAAAATTTTGATATAATATTTTAAAAAATAATTAAAATTAGGATGAAAATAAAATCAATCAGATTTCACATGTATTATTCGTTATATTTAAATTTTATCATAATGTGATTTCATTTATTTATATTTTATTCTATGGGTTAGATTTCATAGTATGAATTGAACGGTTGGGATTGAGAATCTGAGGGGTTTATTATATATATTTTAAAAAAAATATTATTATTGATATTATTTAGGGGAAACCTTATCCTAGACCCACGTGTGTTGTTTTGAAACGCAAAAAGCCATTAAACCCTAGAAGGGCCCACCAAAAAGGACGGTTGTGATTGAAGGGGGAGGGCAAGTGGGCTGTTGGTACGGCCACAAATGGGGAGGAGAATTACAAAGATGGGTCTGATATAAAAATTGGACCTCAGAGTCCATATCCAAATCCACCTCTTATTTCCCTTTCTTGGTTTTTCACCCTTATTTAGCCTCCAAGCCCTAGCCCTCTATGGTCCATTAGGGTTCCCCCCAAAAGCCTCCTAAAGCCCATCAACTTCTTCTTCTTCCTCTTCAACCTCCCCATAACCATTCTGCAACCCAAACCCTAGACTTTGCAGTTGCAGACGGCTTTTCTTTGATTTTTTGATTCCGCAGATCTGGGCTTCACAGTAAGAATTTCTCTCCTTTTTCTCTATTCAGTTTTTTCTTACCGATCTTGTGTTTGGCTTTCACGTTGTTGATTTTCATTTGGATTTGATTATATCTGTTTGTTTTGATTGTGGGTGTTCGTTTTTGTGGATTTGCGATTGTGGTTGTGGCATTGGGGTGTGGGGATTTGGGGTTGGGGAGCCGTAGTTGCAGGGTGAATGGCTAGGGTTTGTGTGAATTTATGTTTAGGTTTAGGTTTTGCTGAGATTTTTGAGGTCTGAACGACTTTTGCTTTGGTCAGGGTACGTGCGGTTATGTAACGCTTTTGGGGCTTTATGCCACGTGGCAGTTGCTCTTCGGAATTGAGACTTCCATGGGATTGCTTGAGAGAAACTGAATGCCAGAAATATGAGATTGCCTTAGTTTTGTGGCAATCTTTCTCTCTACCGAATCAATTAACTTTCAAGTCTTAACCTTGGCGCCAAAGAGTAAAGGGCGAAAAGGGTAAAGGAAAGTGGTTTATTTGGATAACATTTTCTCTCTCATCAATTGACTATTAAGTTTTAAGTTTGGTGCCAAAGAATAAAGAGTGCAAGGGGTAATGGTTGAGTTTGGGTATCAATTTTTCTCTAAACTTAGATCAACTAACTTCAAGTTTGAACCTTGGGGCAGAAGAATAAAAGGCACAAAGGGGTTGAAGAAAAGTAGTTGTGTTTGCATATTGGATGGTAATTGAGTTTTTGAATGCTATTGGCAACTTGCCGTGTGTTTCTTCTATAGACTCAATGGTTGATATGTACCTTATCTAAAGTACAGGTCATTTTTTTGTTGATCTTAACCATGGCACAATGAAAACAAAGAGTGCAAACAATATAGGAAAGTAATTGAGCTTTTGAATGCTATTTTGTATTGTTTCTTTTATAGATTTAGTGGCATACCGTGTAATTTTGTATAAGAGTAGAGGGTATTTTTTAGAGCAGGTTTGATGGTTTTGTCTTACTAAATTGGTGCATATTTATCGATCAAGAGGGATCCATTAAGCCATTGAATCCATCCCACAGCATGTAGTAAAATATGTGAAAAAGATGATATCAGGCACTTGAAACCTTTTGGTTATTATTAAATTTTAGTATTTACATTTCTTTATGTAGCATCAATGGCTATTTGTTTACAATCCTTCTTAGGAAGGTTGACACAGGACAAAATCTGATAATATATGATTGTGTGGAATATTGAGAGTGCAAAACAAGGGAATTGTTTACTCTAGATAAATGTTATATCTACTCTCCCTGTAGGGGAAAAAAGTCTCCAATGTGTTCAGGTCCTTGCTTTAATTTCACCATGTTAGTACCCAAAAAGCTAGGCAGCCTGTTGTTACGTGAACCACGAAGATTACTCCAATGGAATAGATTTTAACCATTTGGTTTGTATATCCCTTTTCTTATTTTGAGACATTTTATTAGAATTCTAAAGTCTAAAACCATTAAATATGTATCTTTTTCTTTGGGAGATTTGGCTTTGTTTTGGTTACCAAGTGTCTGCTGACTGCTTGGCCTTTTTGGCCATGTTACATTCTTTTATCAAAAGAAATCAAATCTTGTGAGGCAGTGGTTCTTGCTTGAAAGCAGTAATCGTGCAAGAAATTGGCATGATTCATTGAGCTGTAACCATTTGATTTCGTGTTCTAAACAATTTCACACATTTTTTACCACTCAAATTTTAGTCAAATGGTTAAAATTATCTAATCATGCCAACTTTTGATTCAAGTGAGGATTTTATGATGATTCATTAGATTGTAGCCATCCATAGTTGAAACAAGAATTCCATGTGACCAAAAGGGCCAGACAGTACATGAACAGTCACGTGCTTCTTGTGACAAAGCCAAATTCTATTTTGACATGCTTACAACATCAGACCAACAAATGGTATAGTTGGATGTTTCCCTTTTTCTTTTTATATGATGAAATTTTAGGGGTATCATATTACCTTACAAGCAAAAGACTTACAAAAATAAATTTGGTCTCTACCATAGTTTTAAAAGACACAAGGTGCACTTAAGGTGCAAAACTTTCCTTCAGCTTAGGCCCAAGGCACAATTCACGGTGTATGCTTGAGTGAAGTAAAACATGACTTAAGATGCATATTAATTTTATAAAATATGATTCAAAGTCTAATCGAATCAATAAAAAATTTAAGATCTCAAACATTTAAAAGAAACATTCAACAAAAAAATAATGAAATTTTCTATGCTTTTACCTATCAAAAAACCAAAAAAGTAATGAAATTATATAAATTTCAATATACAATTAGAAATTTCAAGAATAAAAGTGTTTAAAAAGAAAAAGTAAAGTAGACCATGCGGGCCTCTTTAACAAGGTGCATGTTTTGACAAGCGAGTTGCTACAACTAGGGAGTGGTGCCTTTGGCCTAGTCGAGCTTTAATCATGCCTTTTAAAACTATGGTCTCTACTTGGCTTTACATTGATGTGGAGGAACTCCCTTCTGCTCATTATATGACAGAGTGATTGAGGTCTATTTCTTCTAATTAGACAATTGTATTATATGTTCCTTGGATTATGTCGTATAATCATAAGAATGTCCTTAAATATTTTGTGAAGGGTGAACATGTTTTTCTGGACTTCTGATAAAAAGGGTTGTTCTCTGGACCATCTAAGTTTAGGTTCCTGTACAATAATGTGGAGCCTAGTTTTCTTCTAAGAAGTTTATGCAAAATGAAGACAAGAACATTGTGATATTAATAGATAATCTTGTCTGTCCTGCACTGAAATGACTGGTAGAGTTCCTAAGTTTGTATATTTAAAAACATTTTTGTTTTGGTGGCACCGTGGCAGCAGTATTCGGTGTGGTTTTCATTAGAGAGATTATACTAGACTGGCTACAAGTCCTTGAATATGGTATTTGTGCACAGTCCAGATTTGGTTAGTGGTTCTCTCCAAGAAATGACCTGCAAATAACTGGAAATTATTGGGCTAAATAACCACTTTTCAAAGGGTCAGATGCTAACCAAATACCTAAGATAAATGATTGTTGGACCTAAAATAGATAAGAAATTGTACTACAAAAAAGGCTCAGGTTGCTTTTGTATGGCTATGGTGATGTTACTAAGATCAGCTCCATGGATAGATTCCTGAATCCTTAAAGCAGAACCGTGGTTAAAGATTTCATTAGGTTTTATGTGGCTTTAGGCTTTGGTTGTGCTGGCTCCTTGGCTATGACGCTCATTTTTTGATCTGTTCAAATGATTTAAGATTGTTTGAGAAAAATGAGTCACCTTTTTCTTCCCCATTTGTCAACATTGGAATTTTTCATTGTATATGTGATTGTTACTTCACCTATGTACATTTGATGCAAGTTGCAGTAAGGGAATCAACTGTTCTAGCTTCAGAACATATAGCTCATCAATGATGATATTTATTTCTCCATTCTCATCTTTTTATTTTTACTCCTTTTTTTTTTTTGAGCAAACATGTTAAGAATCACCATCAAGACCATCGTATATGGGAAGTACACAAGGAACTCCTGAATATTGTTCTTAGGGGTGAGCATGCAGAAATATTCATAAAAAGCTGTTAGTGGACTTACCTGGTGTCTTTACACAAAGCTTTTTTAGGATGTAATGGTAACTGTGTTTCTTGGGATTTAGGATGTCACATGCAGTATGTTGAGTTTAAACCATTGCAATATATATAGTGTTTTCTCAACATTGGATTAAAAAAACCATGTTTTACCAGGTTGTGTTAAATTTTCTCCATTGCCTTTTCAGGACAATCCCATGTTAGTTAATTATTTTCTGTCTAGAGTATAAGTGATTCACAATTTAGTAGATTTAGTTAATTATTTTACTAAATCCTTTTTGTTTTGTTCTGAGTTATTATATCATTCTTAGGTCGTTTTTATTCAAAATTTTAGGAGCATATGCCTTGTATGCTGTTTTGACAACAGAAACGCAATTGGTATACTGTTTAGTTGGTTTGTCTAGGCATGTGGCACATAGAACAGGAAGTATAACACAGTTTGGTGCTTGTACTCTAAAATTTAGTGCAATGGAGTTTAGATATATTTAGATCATCTTGATATTTTTTCTGTGGAAGAAAAAAATAGAGAAATCTAGGTTTTCATTTATGGTCATGTGCTAATTAGATGTGGAGTCAATCTTATGATTAGGGATGTCAGTGGGGTGGGTTTGGGATAGCTGGCTCTGTCCTGGGTTTTGGGATAGTTCACTCTATCCTGATCCCAACCTCTAAATCCTTTGTACATTCCCCATTCCTGGATCAAATATAGGTGGCAGGGTGGGTTGGGACCTTGGCAACAGGGGTGGGATGGGCTACTTACCATTACCAAAACTGTGGATGCCATGTTAGGAAAGGCTAGGGTTGATGGTGGAGAGAGCATTTGATTGAAAATATTGATGCTATGATCTCTAGTTGGTTGTCTTCCCATTGTGGGTTGATTTATGCTGGAGAGAGGCTTGGGTTTGAAGTTGTTACACCTGATTTTAGGATTGATCTGCTGCATTCATATGCTAAAGGTATGTTGATGGGCTTCCACTTCTGGGTTGATTTGTTCTGTCCACATCCTCTCATACCTTTATCCCATCATCTTCCTGGATTTGAACAAGATTATGATAATTATTAAGAACCTATTTGTGGACATTTTATGCAGGGAGAGATGCATGGTCATTTTAGCCTGTGAATGGTGTTTTGAGCACATGATGGTTTTGGAATGACGAGAGATTCCCCTTGCTTTGTTTAGGGTTAGGTTTGTGAATGACTAAAGTGATATTTTAATTAATTGAACACATAAGATAAAAGTACATATTTACCTCCAATCCAGGGCAGGGTGGGGTGAGGCGAAGAAAACCCTAGCACAGCCTGAATCTGATGTGGTTTTTTGGAATAATTCCCAAACCTGCCTCTATCCTGAATATGCTGTTCCCAAAACCCTAAAATAGGGGTGGGCAGGGCTGGGTTAGCCGATAACCCTGACCTGTTGCCATCCCTACCTGTAGTTAGTGTTCCTTAATAACCGGTTTCAATGTGCCGTAGTTCATGCTTGTAAAATTTTTTTGGAAGTACAAATTTAAGGAATATAATTTTATTTGGGTTTAATTAAATTTTTTTATAACTGCTACAAAAAGAATAAAAATAAAAATGGGAAATTACTGACTTACCCAAGAAAGAAATTTGCTTTTCTCCTATAGGGTAGGGAGGTATTAGTTTAATCTCTAACCTTTAGGCTAGTGAGAGGTATTAGTATTTAATCATATCCTTGGAGTAACCTTATGGATGTTGTGGCAAGGCCTGTGGAATGAATTGTCCTGCCTTACTGAGGCATAAAGCTGTGTTTGAGCCTCAATGATAAACTCTCACTCATTAAAACATTGCCAAGTACCTCAGTGGACATCTCTACCAGGGTATTACTTGTTTAGGTCATTGCTAAGCTGCAACCCTCGGCAAGTTGGCTAATTGATTACGGCCTTGTGGAATCAAGTGATTAGAGGGAAGTATGGAGAAGCTAGAGGGGGATGGTGCTCGCGGGAAGTGAGAGAGGCTCATGGTTTGGGTTTGTGGAAAGGAATAAGGGCGGATTGGAAGTTGGTGAGTGATAGGTTGGCTTTCATAGTTGGTAATGGGAGAAGGGTGAGTTTTTGGAGGGATAGATGGTGTGGGGAGTCTCCTCTGTGTATGACCTTTCCCTCTCTTTTTGCTTTGATGGTTGAGAAGGAAGCGTGGGTGGTAGATATTTGGGATCCCTTGGCTGAGGGGGGCTGGGGGGGTTGGAACCCCTGCTTTTTAAGAGCGTTCAATGACTGGGAGGTTGAGGAGGCGGAAAGATTTATGGAGAGGATTCAGAGTAAAAGAGTTATTGAGGATGTGGAGGATACGGTGTCCTGGACTGAAACCAAGAGTGGTAAATTCTCAGTCAAGTCTCTCTACATAGCTCTTGAAGCGGGTGGTTCATCTTTGTTTCCTTCAAGCTTTATTTGGAATGTGAATGTGCAGCCCAAGATTAGCTTCTTCGCATGGGAGGCTACGTGGGGCAAAGCCTTAACATTGGATATGGTTCAGAAAAGAGGATGGGCATGACGAATAGATGTTTTATGTGTCTTGAGAAAGAGGAGAACATAAACCATCTTCTTCTTCATTGTTCAAGAACGAGGGCGTTATGGGATCTTCTTTTTGCTTTATTTGGGGTGTCTTGGGTTTTGCCTTTTTCAGTTAGAGAGACCCTTCTAAGTTGGAATGGTTTTTTCCTAGGCAAAAATCGCAAGAAGGCGTGGAGAGCTGCTCCTCTTCACATTTTTTGGACGGTTTGGAAGGAGAGGAATAGATTGGCTTTCAAGGATGAATCGTTGTCAATTCAGAGACTGAAATACTCTTTTATTCTTACTTTATGGGCTGAGGCTAAGTTGTTCATAGACGATTGCCCTTTAACTATAGCTAATTTTATTGATTGGTTGGGTTTTAAGTAGGTTTGTGGTAATCGGTTCTCTTTGTCTTTTGGCCTTTTTTATGGTGGGTGTATAGGTATTGTATACTTAGAGTTGCTATTTTAGCGTCTCTTTTTTAATGAAATTCATTTACTTATCAAAAAAAAAAGTTGGCTAATTGATTACTTCAGAAAATTGTGGTAGTGTGTAGATTCTGACATGTTATGAATTAGAATTTTCAACTTTATCACTAGGATTGCATATTCAGAATTTCAGACTGGAAAGATTGTTAAATGATAAATGGTATTGGAAGTGTTCTGTGTATGCTTTTATGGTTGCTTTTCTGCTAGAGTCATTCTGCTTATTCTTGCTCTCTAAAAGATGTCTTTTCCTTCTAATGCAGGAATTCATCCCTTTCTACAAAGATGGAGGATACCTTTACTCCCAACAATGAGCAAGCCAATTCAGAAATACAGCTTAACAAGCGTAGGAGAAAGAAGTCCATAGTTTGGGAACACTTCACTGTGGAAACTGTTAGTGCTGGATGCACCAGAGCATGCTGTAAGCAGTGTAAGAAGTCATTTGCATATATTACTGGTTCAAAGCTGGCTGGCACCAGCCACCTGAAACGACATATTGCCTTGGGGATCTGCCCAGTTAGTCGCCGCAATCAGGAGAAAAATCAACTAACCCCGTATACACCAGCCTCCCAAGCTGGTTTTACTGGAAATTCTACTGATGCACCTAAACGACGCTACAGAGGAACCCCGGTTTCTGCAAACATCCCTTTTGATCAGGATCGTTGCAATCAGGAGATTGCAAAGATGATCATCATGCATGAGTATCCGCTTCACATTGTGGAGCATTCTGGTTTTATCAATTTTGTTCACACTCTTCAACCCCAATTTAATATGGTTAGCTTCAATTCTATCCAAGGGGATTGTGTGGCTTTGTTTCTGAGGGAAAAGCAAAATCTCTCGAATACCCTTAATGGAATTCCTGGGCGGGTTAGCCTTACTTTGGATATGTGGACTTCTGATGAAAATCTAGGATATGTTTTCCTAACAGGACACTTCATTGATGGTGAGTGGAAGTTGCACCGCCAGATTCTTAATGTTGTAATGGTACCATCTCCTGAATCAGATGATGCCTTTGCGCAAGCTGTTGTGGCTTGCCTTGCAGATTGGAGTCTGGAGAGCAGGTTATTTACCATCACTCTGGATCAATCCTTCTCTAGTGAAACAATGATGGGAAATCTTAGAGGTGTAGTGTCTGTCAAGAACCCACTTATATTCAATGGCCAGTTGTTAATTCGAAATTGTTTTGCTCGTGTTTTGAGTTCTCTTGCACAAGATGCACTAGGGGCAATGACAGATACTGTCAAGAAAATCCGTGAAAGTGTGAAGTATGTAAAAACCTCAGATGCTCATGAAGAAAAGTTCCTGGAGCTGAAACACCAACTTCAAGTCCCTAGCGTAAAGACCCTTTTCATCAATGACTATACAAAATGGAATTCAACGTATCATATGCTAGCTGCTGCATGTGAACTAAAGGAAGTATTTTCATGTCTTGACACTTTTGATCCAGATTACAAGGAAGCCCCATCCATGGATGACTGGAAGCAGGTAGAAACTCTTTGCACATTCTTGAAGCTTCTTTTTGATGCTGCCATTATCTTCACTGGAAAAACATACCCAACTGCTAATACATTCTATCATGAAGTGTGGAAAGTTCAGTTAGAGCTAACAGAGGCAGCTAAGAGCGATGACCCCTTTATTAGTAACCTAACTAAACCTTTGCAAGATAAGTTTGATAGATATTGGAAGGATACTAGCCTTGTCTTAGCAATTGCAGTAGTTATGGATCCAAGGTTCAAAATGAAGCTTGTTGAGTTCAGCTTCAGTAAGATATATGGTGCTGAGGCTGAGATGTGGATCAAGATTGTTGATGAGGGTATTCGAGAGCTTTTTGTTGACTATGTTACACAACCGCCTCTTCTATCTATACAACCTGCTTATGTTGAAGAAGGTACTGAAGTCATCTCCCAGACTTACATGGAAGAAGGCACTGAAGTCATTCCCAAAACAGAGATGACTGACGGAGGACCCCTTCTTTCTGACAGTGACAGGCTCTCAGATTTCGATGTATACATCTCTGAAATTTCGGGTGGCCAGGATATGAGATCAGAATTAGATCAGTATCTTGATGAGTCCCTTATGCCTCGGTCACAAGATTTTGATGTATTGGCTTGGTGGAAACTGAACAAGCTAAAGTATCCGACTCTCTCTAGGATGGCATCTGATATACTGTCAATCCCAATAACGACTGTTGGCCCAGACAATGTGTTTGACACGGTAGGCAGAAAGATTGATAGTTATCGGAGTTCATTGCGGCCTCTGACTCTTGAGGCCCTCATCTGTGCCAAGGACTGGCTCCAGAATGGAGCCACAGAACCAGATATGTCAGTCCCACCAATTGTGAAAATGGAATTTTAAGCTTTGTTTATTTTTCATCTTGTAGCATAGAGAGATACCCTTTTTATCCATGGAGTTCTAGACTTGATATATTTTTCGTCTTGTAGAAATAGGTAGATTTAAGCTCAAGTTTATTTGCCATCCTGTAGAATAGATACCTCATATCCATGATGGAATTTTTATGTGTTGAAAGAGCAACTCATGTCACAATTGTCTAATTCTTTCCTACCATGAGATGTATATCATCCTGCTCCAATTATTGGTTTCTTGTACAGTGGAACTCTCCTGTTAGTTTATTGCCTTTCCTTACCTCAATCTGAAGTTTCTGTTTTTATTTATATAATTTTTGGCTTGCATGTTTTCAGTTTCATCTATATATATATATATATATTAATCAGGGAACATGTTGAGACTTGAGAGTCAAACCAGGAGGAAACTGCCTTGTCTCTCTCTCTCTTTCAATTCTTCTTTCTGATTTTTTAATGAAACTGATTATATGCTTTGTCATTATCTTTCTTAGACAACTATTTCAAACAAATGATTTTAGAAATCTAACCATTTTTCTTTTCATATGTGCCTTGTCTTCATATTCAGCTTGCTTACATTCTTCTTTGATCGACTGTCATTGAGTACTTGAGCACTTTCATGAACATTTTCCAAAAAGAAAGCAGCAGCATTTTTTTTTTTGAATTGAACTGAATCATTTCAAATGATTTTTAATGATTTTTTATTTTTTAAGGTATTTTTAAAAAAATTGTCAAATACCTTTTTATATATATATATATAAGAAAATATTTCAAATATTAGAAAGTGCTTCTAATGTTTTCTAAATCACTTCATGTTACCATAAAAGCTTAAAAAAAAATGGGCACAATTTTGTTAAAAGGAAAAAAAGAATAAATCGGATTCCATGACTTGAAAAATAATAGTAGTATAGAAGAAACATGTCGTGAGGTAGAAGATGAACTAAGTGCTGTACTCTCTTTGTATGCCATTCTCAATTCCATTCAAGACCCACTTCCCATCCTCATCCCTAACCTCCGCATCTTTCCACCCTTCACTTCTTTGCAAAATGATCTCCGCCACCACTCTTTCTCCACCACCCACTCACCTCCCTTCTCTCCCACAAACCCCACCCCTTTCTCTCATCAAAACCTGCAAATCCATGGCCCAACTCAAGCAAATTCACTCCCAAACAATCTGCACTGGCCTCATATCCAACCCCATTGTGCCTGCTCAGATAATTGCCTTCTGTTGCAAGCATGAGCTGGGTGATATGGAATACGCCCGTATGGTGTTCGACACAATGCCTGGACCAAATCACTTTGTTTGGAACAATATGATTAAGGGGTATTCTCGTGTGGGTTGCCCCAATTCTGCGGTTTCAATGTATTGTGAGATGCTAGAGAGGGGTGTCATGCCGGATGAATACACGTATCCGTTTTTGCTCAAACGGTTTACGCGGGATACGGCGGTGAAGTGTGGAAGGGAGTTGCATGATCATATAGTGAAGTTAGGGTTTAGTTCCAATGTGTTTGTACAAAATGCTTTGATTCATTTGTACTCGTTGAGTGGAGAAGTGAGTGTTGCTCGTGGGGTTTTTGATAGGAGTTCAAAGGGTGATGTTGTCACTTGGAATGTGATGATTTCAGGGTATAACAGAAGTAAGCAATTTGATGAGTCAATGAAGCTTTTTGATGAGATGGAGAGGATGAGAGTGTTACCCAGTTCAATTACACTTGTTTCAGTGTTGTCAGCATGCTCCAAGTTGAAGGATTTGAATGTAGGGAAGCGGGTTCATCGGTATGTCAAAGATCTGAAGATTGAGCCTGTCCGTGTATTGGAAAATGCTTTGATTGATATGTATGCAGCTTGTGGTGATATGGATACAGCTCTTGGGATATTTGATAATATGAAGAGTAGGGACGTGATTTCATGGACTGCTATTGTTACCGGGTTCACAAATTTGGGACAAGTTGGTCTAGCTAGGAATTATTTTGATAAAATGCCTGAACGGGACTTCGTCTCATGGACAGCAATGATTGATGGGTACCTTCAGGTGAACCGGTTTAAAGAGGTTTTATCACTTTTTCGTGAGATGCAGGCTGCTAATATAAAGCCGGATGAGTTCACCATGGTCAGCATCCTTACAGCTTGTGCACATCTGGGAGCGCTTGAATTAGGAGAATGGATAAAAGCCTACATTGACAAGAATGAGATCAAGATCGATTCCTTTGTGGGAAATGCTTTGATAGACATGTATTTCAATTGTGGAAACGTAGAAAAAGCAATAAGAATTTTCAATGCAATGCCTCACAGGGACAAGATTTCATGGACGGCCGTGATTTTTGGTCTTGCCATAAATGGATATGGAGAAGAAGCTCTTGATATGTTCTCTCAGATGCTGAAAGCTTCAATCACACCAGATGAGGTGACGTGCATTGGCGTTCTTTGTGCTTGTACCCACAGTGGAATGGTAGATAAGGGGAAAAAGTTCTTTGCCCGAATGACCACGCAACATGGGATTGAACCCAATGTAGCACATTATGGGTGCATGGTTGACCTTCTTGGCCGAGCTGGGCATCTAAAAGAAGCTCATGAGGTGATCAAGAATATGCCAGTAAAACCTAATTCAATCGTCTGGGGATCACTTCTTGGTGCTTGTAGGGTTCATAGAGACGAAGAGATGGCTGAAATGGCAGCTCAACAGATTCTTGAGTTAGAGCCCGAAAATGGGGCTGTCTATGTTCTGTTATGCAATATATATGCAGCCTGCAACAGATGGGAAAAGTTGCATGAAGTAAGAAAATTAATGATGGATAGAGGAATCAAGAAAACCCCTGGTTGCAGTTTGATAGAGATGAACGGTTCTGTTCATGAATTTGTGGCTGGGGACCAGGTTCATCCTCAATCGAAAGAAATCTACTCGAAGTTAGATGAAATGTCGGTAGACTTGAAATTTGCAGGTTACTCGCCGGATACTTCAGAGGTGTTCCTTGATATAGGGGAAGAGGAGAAAGAGAGTGCCGTTTACCGGCACAGTGAGAAGTTGGCTATTGCCTTTGGGTTGATCAGTTCAGGACCTGGGGTCACTATTAGAATTGTGAAGAACCTTAGAATGTGTGTGGATTGTCATTATGTAGCAAAGTTGGTATCGAAGGTGTACAATAGAGAAGTAATTGTTAGGGATCGAACCAGATTCCACCATTTTAGGCATGGCTCATGTTCCTGCAAAGATTATTGGTAAGATTTCTAATAAAACATATTTCGAGTTTGGTAATCTATTCTTGCTTTATGGATCCAAAATCCGAATGTTGTGTTCCCATTGGGTTGGCTTAAGCTTAAGCTCGAGACTGTGATGCAAATACGTTGCTTGAAAGCTGAGGTACTAACATTTTTGGACACCCCACATCAAATAGGATAAGTTCCTAACACTGAATATACAGTGAGCTTCACTTAATGTAAACATGTTCTAAGATTATGAGAGCTTATCTGCAATCAAATGTAAACTGTGCAGAATTATTTGTTTGGTCCATAATGGATATCTGTCTGACATAAGGAAAGAAATTGTTGACACCATCAATGTAATGAACTCCACTTGACCATGTAAACACGTTTTACAACTGTGAAGATCCATTGGCCATTCATCTAACTACATATGAATTGAACTTGTCATTTGAAGAGAGACAATATATTGGGTTGTGCATCTTGTTGACCAACACTTCAATACACTAGCATTTGTAAGGAGAGCCACCAATAAAGAAAATAGGCAAAAGTGGAAAAAAAAATTCCCTACTGCATTTTGATGATCAACACTTCCCACACAACAGAAATGTACAAAGAAGATGAGCCCAAAAAGAAGTTCAATGGGCACCATGTGGAAACTATGGATGCAGAGAGAGTTACCCTGCAACTCAAACCATTAACTAAGCTGTCAAGAAACAACTGACCCTGTCACATTGCAATCAAATGCAGAAAATCTTTATCTGCAACTGGCCCTCAACTTGAGCCAGGGTCGAGAACAGGAAGCCTGCAATGCAAGCTAATTGATTTATCATTTTGCCGCGAACCAGGAATGAAGAACTGGAATATCACTGTCAAGCAAGCGCCCTCTTGGGCAATGCCATAGAAGGCACAATCTGGCTTCGCTAAGTGACACTGAAGACTCTTTGCAAAGTGCTTCATGCTCACTTGCACAGTTTGAGCATCTCCCCTCTGAACTGCCCTCTGGGTCCGTGACTGTGCACTCAAATCTCGATCCTCAGCTGGAACTTCCTCTTGTTCTCCAACAACCAGCAACTTGCGAAACTCGGCACCAAGCGTGATTAAAGTAGTTGAAATCTGTACATGTAGATCCCCATATTTGCTAATGGAGATGTTAAGCAAATCCCCTACATGCTTCATCCGATCCACATAGTTCTGCAACTGGTTCAAATCTGGAACCTGAACCAAAGTTCGAGGCAGATCTTGGGCCATATCAAGTGCAGACTGAAGCTCAAGAACATCAGCCCTAGACAAAGGTTTTGAGATGGGTACATCTTGGATCACTGCAGATTTATAACCTTTGCTCTCAAAGGTGAGGAAGGGCAGTGGTTGGTGAGAATTAGGAGGTAATTTCTTGACCAGCTTGATTTGGAGGCGATTTGAACCAGTGCCAACGTCATCACCACCACCCATTTCAGCATATATACTGACACTACTACGAATGGCACGTTGTAGGAGAGAGAGGTCAATGGTGAAGGCAATGCGGTCATCATTCTGGCTGGAGATTCGGTAGTTATCAAACAGAGCTTCTTTGCGGAACTGGGCAATGGATTGGACACCATCGCCATTGAGGAGGTTGTGAAGGAAGATTGTGTGGTCTCTAGTGAAGTAGAGATGGCATACCTTCCCCATCTTGTCTAGAGCTGGTAGGAACCTCTTTTCTAAGAGGCTGGTACCATTGTCTGTAAGAAAAGCCTTGAACTTCATCTTTGTCTTTCTGGCTCTTTCTCAGGGCTTAGAGATACTGCCCTAGGAAAAAAACAATTATAGAAAGCCAGAGGTTAGGGCATATGCAAGTGGCTCATAGTCTTTGGCACTCTGCAATGTGAATATTCAAGAATTCTGAAATGCTGACTAAAATTTGAATTGTCTATGGAACTCGAAAGGTTGTTGTCGGAGAATATATGACATAAAATCATAATCAATTGAACTACTTTATTAGCTGAAAAATAGTTTGTTGCTATAAATTGCAAAGCATGAAAAACAAAGTTCCATCCCTTCCTGATCGGATGATACCTATTAACTTTCAATGAATTAGCTTCCATGTTTTCATTAATGATCAAGAGGATAACTCAGAAGAGGATATCCAGATTGTCAATGTTGGCTTTGGCAAGGAGGTGACCGGGACTTCACATTGAGAAAACAAAAGAAGAAAACATGATAGAGCAGAAATTTCTTGTAGTATATGGATGCCAACCCATTTCTTTGAGTTCTCAGTGAAAAACCAACCAACAAAGCTAACCCATAAGAAATATATGAAATTATGAGAGCCCTAACAATACAATTCAAGGATACAAGAGAAGAATAGTGTCAAAATTCCCACAGATTATAAATCGGCATGAATTCAGAATCAAACATAGCCTAAGCCCATATGATAGAAAATCTTGTTCCTAGGAGGCTGAATTTATTATTCATTTAATTAGTTAGGGATTTGTGTGCTTGGTTTCTGAGAATACAATGGAAATGAGAATAAAATGTGACATCAAACTTATGTTTTACCTTGTTTTGGGTCATCCCAAGAGATAAAAACTCAGCCTTGTGCTAGGCTTAGTTGAATATTTGTTTTTTTTTCTACCCTTTCTCAGCAGCCTAACAGAGCCCTTTACTGGCACCTCTTATAGATCTCCAATTGTGATACATTTCCTCCATGGAAACAATAATCTAAAACAACTAAACCATAATTGAAGATTTATTTTTATTAAACATAGTTTACGGGGTTCTGTTTCCTGAACTCCCAAACAACCAAAAGAAAGAAAAATCTAAGATTCATAGTTTAGTTTCCTACATTTTCTAGGAAACCAAACAGAGCTTTTCCCTCCATTTGGTTGCTCAGAAAAATGAGGAAAAGGAAAAGGAAAAAAAAAATGAAAATCCTTCGTTCAGCCGGAGAGACCTCTTTCCTCTTCTGAAATACTAGGATTTATAATATCAATCTCTTGTCCTTTCCTCCCTTTTCTCGGCCACCAAAAGGAGATGAAAAGAGAAAAACGAAAAACCCAACTGAAGAAAGCCAAATTGTGGAATTTCCCTGGTCCCAAACAAAGGGAAAACGAAGACCCACATTTAAAACTAATCATGTCTCTTAAAATTTTCAACATTTTCTCGGAAACCAAACATAGGTTCAGAGATTTGAATTACTGGGAACGCACCTTAGATCGCCAAGAACCCGTTTTCGCGGTTCGAGAGCGAAGACCCAAATTGCTCTCATGTCAGGTTGGCGGTAGTAAATAAAAGATGAAAGGGATGAAATAATTCAAAATGGGATAACCATGTTTTTTCTTGAAAAAAAATCCTTTTTTTTTTTACATAAATACTTTTTTTTTCTTTAATATTTACATATAGGCTTTAAAAAGAGAGTTTTTTTAGAAGAAAATAATAAAAATATTTTTGTCTAAATGAGATAAAAAAAAAATGATGAGATGTTAAATTTCAAAAATTAGGTTTTCAAATACCTTTTAATCGATCCTAAATAAAATATGATAAAAGGGTAAATTTGGAAAACACAAATACAAATTTTTAAAATTGAAAAATAAATTAATTAAAAAAAATATATGTAAAAATAATTTTCAAATTAATTAATATTTTATTGCATATAAAACTTTCAACTACTAATATTTTATCAAGTTCAACTTTGGTCGTGTTTTATACTTTACCCCCTCTTATTCACCTCACTTTACCTCCTAAATTTATTTAAAAGTCAATAAATAATTAGTTAAATAAAAAATAATGTTAAAATGCAAAGACAAACATTTATTGCTAAGTTCGAAGTCATCACATTTCATAGTTGCATGTGAAAATTCTCTCCAAAATAAAAAATCAAAACTGATAGTTATTACATTTTGAAGACATATACGAAATTTCACTTCAAAGCTATTAATTCAAAGTTGGTTTTACCTAATTTAATAACTAATGTTTGAATCAAAGTAAAAAAAAAAAAAAAAAATCAATCTTTTTTGTAATTTCAGGTCGGGTTTGTAATTGGGGGTAAAGTGTTGATATTTAATAAGTTTAGAGAGCAAAATATTGGATTTTAAAAGTGTAGGGGTAAAGTGTAAAATACACTAAAGATTGAATTAACCCATCTTAAAAAATGCTTACCTTTTTTATACGAGAGCTAAAAACAAAAAAGTATAGTGTTTATTTGGATAAATAGAAAACAAAAAGTGTGATACAAAAACTTTTAAAAGTTCACATTGAAAAGATAATGATTCCAAAAACTATTTAAAAATAAATAAATTTGACCTCAAATTAAATTTTTTTTTTTCCTTTATGGTAGAGAAAATGCATCTTGATCTAGTCCATTGTCTTCCTTTTCTATATACTAATTATAGCAACCACGAATGTGGGAGGGATCTGAACTCTGAAGCTGGAGGCTCCGAACTACCCATCCAGGTTTGTGAAGTTAAAAGACTGATGAACCTGTTCAAACAGGGAATTACAGGTTTGATTCCCCTGTAATGGGAGCAAGAAACACATTCTATTAAACTTACTCCAAGCCATTCCTCTAGATTGTCCAGCTCCTTATCTAGTGGTGAGATTTTTTCCACACAAGGAGTTCTGCAGAAGACCCAGCCCTCTGCAGTGGGATGGTTCTGATATAGCATGAGAGTACTTAAGCGACCAAATAGCGTCCTACAAATGAAGAAAGTGAATCCCACTGCAATATGGAAATGGGGTATCAAGCACTCTGTGCTACTATAGAGGGCATTGCTACGGCTAGTGAGGATGACAACAGACAAGTCTGGCAACAGCCAGCCCTTTTCTCATCCTCATCTGCAAATAACAAGGGACGACTCCGCCCCGTTTATGTGAACAAGGCGGTAAGGGCAGCTGGGCAGGTCGGAGCTAAGCTCACAATCTCCAGAAATTTTCTCTTATGTAGATATACCAACAGGTTCACCAACTGGTTGAGGTTGTCCAGCCCTATCTAAAGCTTCCATCTCATCCTAACAAACTTAAGAAAAAACCCAATAAGTTACCAGCAAGATTGGCACAAAATGTCCTAACTCAGTTCTTCTAAATATCCCCTAATAAACACCTTAAATTATTTGTCACATCTCCTGAGACGCCGATCTTATTGCCATTTAGCAACCCTGAACTCTACTCAAAACCTCACAGGGGTTTAGGATAGACTTAGTTCAGTAACAAAGGTATTGTTGCATCATGGCCACAAGAAACTGACCTAAAACCCTGGACTCCAAAACAGTGTATCACTTCCACAACCATTATAGTTAATCAAACGACATTTTCAGTAATAATACATCCAGTAGTCAACAGACTTGCTTGCCTTATAGATAATTGAAAGCATGAAGTTCTAACAATAGAAAAAAATAATGTAATTGTCATCATAAACATCATGAGCATCTCTGTCAATGAGAGTCCATTCAACATGAACATAGACTCAAACCTAACAAAATTCAACCAAAAATATAGAACCCCAGATATCAGAATCATCTTAATTTTAACCATAAAGATGAAATAAGAGAGATCCTTTTCAACAGAGGCATCAATAAGATGATACATAATTTTCAAATGCCTAGAAGCTTTTCAGATTGTTAAAAGAACTTTTACACACATGGTTATAAGTCAAGCATTTCAAAGTAGAAAATGTTTTGAGGCATAAAGGCTCTTTAAACTTTATAATATAACCGTCAAACTCTTCCATCTTCAACCATTTGAACAAGGAACCATGTCACTATGAAACCCATTTAGCAGTTTAAATATCTGAACCACTAGAGGGGATAGCTGATCTTCTTTCCTGTGGTTTAACTAAGGGAGAATTTTTTTTTTAAAGAAATGGCAGTGCTGCCCATTGAATAACAAGTTGAAAAAGGTTTCTACTCTCCTGAACGGGGAGCTTTGGAGAACGCCCAAACTTCATGAGGTTTACCAACATTTAGTATGTAGTTCTAAAAATGTTGATTGCACAAAACCTACATCTACAGATGGCAGACTTTGCATTAAATTGCCATGTACAACTATTAGAACTCATCGGAGGTTTTCATTGTTGGACTACAGACTTGCCCCTTGAAATAGCAAAAAATTACTGGGAAGAAAACTATGGCTCAGTGACTCCTATGGTTCAGTGACTCTGAACTTGAAATTGGAATCAACAATAAATGTATAAAGAAATAAGGAAACAAAATTCTATTGGCATTGGTAGATGTGCAGCAATAATGTATTAAATGTGATAAAAGAATAAAAAAACAATCGATAAGTGTAAAAGAATAAAAAAATCTAAAAAAAACAATAATATAAAAATGTACATAGAACAAAGAAATGAACAAGCTATATTTTATAACACTATGACAACTAAATTTATATTACAAGAGCTACCAAGTTGTTAATGACAGCACCACAAGATCTGCATGTATAAACTATATCTAAAACTAAATAAGAGCAAAAAAACATCAAATTATGTGATATCCACAACCGTCAAGCAACATATGTCTAGGACCTTAATTTTATAAGCTACACTGGATGATCTTCTATCAGATGAACCTTGTTCAGTATCTCATCCAATGCCTGTATTGCATCCTTGTAACGATCTTGTGATTTCCTCGCTTCCTCAACAACTTGCACAACACATCTATATAAATGATCATACCTGTGTACTGGGTTATTAATATCGATGCCACTGCAACCATGATCAAGAACATATGTGCGCTTCGTGTCCTTTCTCCATCTTGACAGAATGTATTGAGGTGGGATCTCTTCCATGCCATTCTGGTTAAGCACAGTTAGCGCATGCCTGCATAAATATCCCTTAAAGTTGAATAAACCACAGACACAGAAAACCTCCATTTCAGAGGTGTCAAATGAAACCTCGTAATCTCTTGTCTCCCTCCTGTTTTCCTCAACTTCAACATGTTCTTTGACCATGTATGTTACGATTCGCCCATCAGCATGTATTTGTCTTGTGCTAAAACAAGAGTATATTCCCTCCACCTCTCTTTGGAACTTCTTAAATATGTCGTTTGTGTACAATTTTTCCAGCTGAAACTCAAAATAACATCGTGGCTTTAGCACAAACCTTGAGTTTCTCGACTCCAAATCTGCCAAGGCTTCTTCCTGCTGACTTGTTCGAAGAGCTTGATCATATTTATCAAAAAATTCTTTTAAAGGAGTATGTCTATGCAAATATCCATCAAAAAATGGAGTTACAGCCTCATTTTGCTGGTTAGGAAACATTCCTGCCAAAAATATATCCTTCAAATAAGCTGGAACCCATCGTTTCCGATCTTCATACAATGCCTGAAGCCATTTATGATCCCTAATTCCAAAATGTTGAATCATATCCTCCCAAGTAGCTTCAAACTCATCTGCTCTCAAGGAGTAGTAAACTGCTCTACTCAATGCAACTTTAATCGCTTCAAACTCTAGCAATCCTCCCAGTTTTTCTGGGATTTTTTGCATGATAAGTGATAAACAAAGACAATGTGAAGCTCTAGGGAAAACATCAGCTACAGAAGCTTGCAAGGTTCGACATTGAGCAGTAATGATAGTTTGTGGAGGGCGTCCTAACATACAAGTAAGCCATGCCCTGAACAACCAAATATATGACTCAATTGTCTCACCTGCAACTAAACCACAACCCAATAGAACACGATGTCCATGGTGATTCACTCCAATAAATGACACCAGTGGGACTTCATATTTGAAAGTCAAGCATGTAGTGTCAATTGCAACTACATCACCAAAATATCCAAATGCAACTCTAGACCTTGCATCTGCCCAAAACACATTCCTCAAACATCCTTTCTCATTGAGATCAATTGAGTAAAAAAAATTTGGGTTCATCAACTGTGAGCTGCAGAAGTAATTATGAACAGCTTGTGCATCTCCTTCTTTAAACCTCAATTGATTGGAGTGATCAACATTATTCCCAAATTCTCCTTCATCAACATCTGCATTTCCATCACCATCTGCATCTATGATAACTGTTCGGAACAATCTAATCGTTTGTACTTCTTCTGCAACATCTGACTGCAAAGGTCTCTTGGTCCCTAAACCCAAAGTCTTATGTGATTTATAGAATTTTCCACTTGTTGGACTAATCAAGTGGTTGTGCTCAAGCTCGACTTCAATAATTCTCCACCTTTTGGTCTCCATCAATCTGAATTTTATCATTGCTGGACAACCAGTTCTTGTTTCCGGTCTTGGCCGGTTTGCTTCACTTTTCTTTTTGAAACCTGCACTACTGCAGCTAAGTTTTCCTCTGTATCTTTCTTTACTCTTTCTGTACCATGTATTGCTCACTCTAACCCCAAATCCCTGTTCCTTTGCATAACAATTATAGAAGTAATAAACATCCTCGTAGGACTCAAACTCCATTCCAACAGCAGGAGGCAGGGGATTCTGAATTATGCCAGTTTGACCAACATATTCTGTCATTGCACAATCTCCTTCAATCTCAAATTCATCACCTTCATCATCATATACTGGCTCACTGTTGAGAGAAACTTCATCCATCTGGAACAGACAAGGAACTGTATGTTAATTACCAGAAGGAAAAAAAAAAGGGAAGGAACCAGGTAACCATTAACCAATAAAAATTGCCAGATGGAAAACCACAAAAATGAGAAAATCAAGCAAACCAAATGTTTTTATTAATGGTCTGCATATCCATTTTTTTTTTAATTCCATTTTTAAATTTTGAAATAAAAAAAATTAATTTAGGACATTTCAAAAAAGGAACTTCATTCCCACATGAGTTCATTGATTAGGTGGTTTCTTTAGTTATTGTTTACCCTTTCCATAGTAACCACGTTTTGCACTCAAGCAACTATTAAGTTAACATATGCTTGACCTCACAGAGTTTGCAGAATTACCTATTAACAGAGCACTACCACATTTCTTATCAATATATGCACCCTATGATTGAAGACCAAAACATTTTGCATTACTCAATCATAAAAGGAGTAAGTGCAATAAATGGTCGTTAACCTTCCAGGATATATGACAGCATACAGAAAAAGAGCTTAAATTTGATCACAATAATTAAATGATCATTTTCCCTCCTTTTTTGTCATGATAATTTTCTTTCTTTCTTTCTTTTCTTCTTCATTATTCTTTTAATTTCTTCATCATTCGTTATTTCCTTTCTCCTTCATTAGTGGATAAGACAACAAAGGAGAACAACAAATTAAAAGCAATCCCTTTCATTATGAAGCTAAGAAATTCATTACTTGATCCAACATAAAAACTGAAATTCCTTAGACCAGAGGAATAATCTCAAAAAGGTTTCAACACCTTTATTGTCCAAAGCAGTATACCCAATAAGATTGTTGTCCAAGTTTGCCAACACAATTGAAATAACCCCTTCTGGGCTCCCAGCCACCAATCTCTCTACGATGAGATGCGAGACCATCAAAACCTTCTAACAAATAGTTTTTTTGATGGTTGCTACACAGGAGACTTCATCCATTCCTTTTTTTTTTCTGTTCAGAGTATTATTTTTTGATTTCCTTATTTTATTTTTGAAGTTTTTGGGTTCTCTTTTTTTTTTTTTTTTAAGTAATTAGGGTGTAGATTAAAAAGAGAAGCCCCATTAAAGTGCTCCAAAGTATACAGGGAGTATACATTGGTTGCCTAAAAACGGCACCCCTCAACAAGACCCTATCCGATCCACAAAATCTGCAATGGAAGGGCGGCCATGAGCTGTAAACAATTTGGACAACGTGGTTGATGATGAAACTGAAAGTTTGAAGATTCGGTGTTATGCAAGTTCCTGGACTTAAAAGTATTAACACAACAGAACTTGCATATCATATTTTCTTCAAACTCATTATATCCAAACCCTAAATTTAGATGTTACTTCTCATCGAAAACCCAACCAAAAGAAAGGGAAGGAAGTTCACCAAGAAACTTGACAGAGATGACCATATGAATGTTAATTTTTTTTCTCTACACACTAGATTTGTTCCCGACAGCCACCTTGTTTCCAAATTAACGAGAGCGAGAAAAGAACCTCTAAAATCACTACTTAACTGAGCTTGAAGCAACAATTTGGCTAGTTTGGCTGTTTTTTTTTTTTTAAAAAAAAAAATTCCTTTTGGATACAAGATCGACATAAAACAATGATTACATGCATTCAATCGTTCATATGCTTCAATTTTTTCCAGCGTTTTCTCATGAACCAAACAGAAGGTGACGGTTAAGTCAATTCCAAAAAAAAAAATAAATAAATAAATAAATAAAAAATCAGGAGAGTTCAATTCGATTACCGGATCCGAGAACTTTCCCGTTGTCGCAGTATCGGGAAATGGACTGACAGAGTCGCCGGCGACGGCGCGTGAATTGCGGAGAGAGCGCGTGGTTTTTAAAGAGAAGCCTACTAGTGGTTCTCCTAAGAAAGGGAAAGTATAACAAGAGAAAATATCAGAAATACCCCGTAAAATCTTTTAGTAATTTAACTAACCACCCACTCTATTTTCTGAAATATCAGTTTTGGTCAAGTCGGAAGCTGATAGTTTGCAGTAAGACCCATTTTATTATGAAACTCCCTCCCTTTTGGGCTCCTTTTTGTAATTAGCATACATTAACTACCCCAACTATAAATTAATTTCATCCCACCGAGCATCATTAATTTAAATTAAATCACATTACACCATTGTTGTGTAAAAGGCTATTATTATTGGTATTTATTATTTACACCTCACGAAGGCCCACAGCCCAAAGCCCAATGGGCTATTAGGCTATCGGGCCGGGTTCGACTCCTTTCTGACCCATTCGAACTTGGGCCAACCAAGGTTTCCCGGAAATCCACCATTTTCCTACCAATTTTTCGGATTTCAATTGTTGTCTATCAATGTTTTTAGAACCAAACTGATAATTGAACCAAAAAAGTTACCGATTTCAGACTAACGGTCTAAGGTGATGTCATAAATATATAATTTATATATTATTAGAATTAAAATAATTATAAAAATAAAAATAAAATTATTTATATATTATTTAAAAATTAAAATTTCATTTGAAAATCATAAAAAAAAGTTTAAATTAGAAATTTAAATTAAAACTAGAATTTTAATTTAAAATAAAAAAATTTATTTAAAATTATATTTAAATTAAAATCACAAGTTTTAAAAATCATAAAATTAAAAAATAATAAATATAAAATATAAAATAAAATAAATAATAATGGAGATAAATAAGGTAAACAAAAATAAAAATCTGGAAAGGAAGGGGAAGACCGAAAAGGGTGCCATTAGAAAAATAAAAAATAAAAAATTGGAAGGGTTAGGATTTGGGAAAAATGAAGGGAGGCGGCAAGGGGGTGCTCTGCATGGGAAAGATGGGGGAAGGGTTCGGTGGTGTGTGGGGATGGGGGAGGGAGATAAGAGAAGGTGTTTTTAAGCCTTTTATAGTTATCAAAACAGTGTCGTTTTGATTTCAAAAGCATCAACACAACATCATTTTGATGTTGTTAAAAAAAATAAAAAATAAAATGGTTGAACCGTTCCGTTCAAAGGGAACCGGTTGAATTCATCCAGTTCATTGGTCGAACCGTCAGTGAAACCATATTTTGACCTAATTCATCAGACATAATCGGAATCATCACCAGTCAGAGGTCAAATCGATCGATCTAGTTTTTAAAACCATATTGTCAATACTTAATAAGGAAAAAGGTAAATAAATTAATAACAAAAAAATTTCAAAAATACTTTAAAGAGAAGTTTAAAAAGTTGATAAAATATTTTATGTGAAATCTTATTTAGAATTGATGAATGATTTAATTTTTTTATCAGTTAATAGGTGAAAAATGGTTAAATTTTTTGTCCTTCTAAAATTATTGAATTTTTACCATTTTACAATGAATGCCTTTTAATCTTGGGAGAATTATGTTTTGGGGGTAGATGGGCCCCCAAATTAACAAAAGGTCCATGTAACTCTTTAAATTGAGCCCAAGACCCAATGAAAGTATGGAAATTGAGTTGAAGGATATCATCCTTCAGTATTTCCAAAAATGCCCTTCATTGATTTTGAGAAAAAAATTAATATTTTTGAAAAATACTTTTATTTAATTTAATATTTTTTTAAATAATTTTATTTAATTTAATATTTTAAAAAATATTTAATTTAATATTTTTTAAAATACTTTAATTTAATGTAATATTTTTGAAAAAAAAATTAATTTAATATTTTTGAAAAAAAATTAATTTAATTTAATATTTAAAAAAATATTTAATTTAATATTTTTAAAAACTACTTTTATTTAATTTAGTATTTTTGAAAAAAAAATTATTGAAAAAAAATTATTTAACTTAATTTTATAAAATATTTTATATATGTTCTTAAAGGGTATATTTGTCCATTACTATTTCATATCCTTCAACTCAATTTGAAGAGTTATATCGACCTTTTGTTAATTTGGGGACCCATCTACCCCCAAAACATAATTCTCCCAATAATCTTTCAATTTTATAAAGAATGATTATCAATTAATAGGAGGAAATCTACCAATTATTTTATGGTGATGATTTGGTCATTCGTCCAATTTATTTCATTAAATTGATATCATGATAATTTTTTTTTGAGCAATGTTGTCTGCTTTAAATTCCTTTACCATTATTTTCTCAAAACAAAAAATTAAAATAAAAAAATAACAAAACTCCCATTTTTCCATGGAGCATGTCCTTCTATTTCTTTTTGGTTTGTGTAGGGCCATGAACTAGACCATCCAAGGAAAATTCTACAATACCAAAGTGGGTACCATACCTTTAAGGATTTGTAGTCCTTGAATGAAAACCTTTGACAATGAAGGCAAGACTTAAGCTTGATATTAAAGATGAACTAGGAAAAAAAAGACCTAAAGGGAAAATGAAGTAGAAAAAAGAAGAAGAATACTCGGAGTAAATATTCAAACAAAGTAGGAAGAAGAAGATGATGAGTGAAAGTGTATAACTTGTGGTCAATCCAAAGATGTTGGTGATAGTTCTTAGAGTAGTCTTGTAAGCTTTAAAAAAATGTGAGTATGGTTGATGTTTTAAAAAAGAAAAAATCTCCACTATATATATATATATATATATATATATATATATATATATTTGTGAAAATTTTATGAAAAAAATTGGCATTTTCCTCTTTACACTATCAACTTTACGATCTTAATGAGAAGCATACCCCATATAATTCCTTCCGTAAAGAAAACGGGGAAAGTGAAAGAGAAATTCCAAGATGGAGATGGTGAGTTGAAAATGACATCATTTACCTTAAAATCATAACAAAAAAGAAAAATAAAACATAATAAAAAAAAATGAGTTTAATTAATGGATGAATTTAATAAAATGGGCAATCTAATTATTTTTAAAAAGTTTCAACTTTGATTAATTGAGAGGCCTTGAATTTTGATAACTCCATTTAAAAACTCTCTTTATTTAACATAGTTTGTGTGAGAGTTATTTATGTTGGGAAGGGGTAATAAAGATTGTGTGAATGAGATTTTGAAGATAATAATAGAGGGGTTCATAATTTTCCCACCATTGAAATTTAGAGAGATTTGTGGGGAAGTTAGAGTGGTAATTTTGTTTGTTTTTTCTTTAGCATTCTTTTGCAAGATAGTAATACAAAATTTATTGAAATGTGAAATAGATTTTATTGGAGTTGTTAAGATAGTGTAGTAGTGAAAATATCATTCATTTATTTATTATGTATTAGTTTTATTTCAACTTATCCCTTAGGCATCTTGATTCTTCTCATTATACCCACAACCAATATAAAAGAAACAATAATAATAAGTTATTACATATATTTTTATAAAAACTTCAAGCCTCTAACATATTTAATAGAATTTATTTTACAGTATTTTAAATCATATTATTAAATTAAATTAATGATTTGATTTATTTTTTAGGAGCAAACCTGACAGTGTTGAACTTCCTACAAATCCTAAGAGGTTTATTGGAGCTTGGATACATTTTTAGCAAGGCAAATTAGAAATTTGTAAAGTAGTAATTTTTTTTTTTTTTGTCTTGTTGTTATACTTATGTTTGTTTCAAATTATTGTGTAATAATGATCAATTAGGTACGGTAAAATAAAATAAAGAGGTCAAAATAAATGATGATATAATGAGTAATAATTTTTTTTTGGTTAATATAATTATTTTCTAAATTTGAAATTTCAACTAACTAGCAAATAAATGTGTTAGAATACATGGAATACATTCAATCCAAAGTATATGAAACTTTTGTCATATGAATCATATCTGAAAAGATTTAGGATCATCTACTTACCTCCAACCATTGTTTTCTGAATTTTGTATTGACTAGTTGCTACAAATCTTTGATTTTCCAAACTCTGATCTCTCTTGTGAGATGGTGTATTACTGAAGAAAAAAACAGTAGAGAGACGAGTTCGGGACCAAAACTGATATATAAAGTTGTGGCTTCCCATCAAACCACGTTGTTTTTCATTTGCCACCATTATCAGCAGATTGTGGAACATGTTCCTTAACTGTAGGAAAGTGAGATGATCGGTAGAGGACTTGGTCAAGGTGTTGGACCACTTCAGAGTTGTGTGAACTTGTAGTAGGTAACATTCTCCCACTTGGTCCACACTTTTAACCTAATGACTCACTGTAGTCCATCAATTATCCGCATTAAGTAACAAATACATGAATCATGGCGATAAGTCCTCTATATAACGAGTGCTACCTTCCATATATTATAGTGTATTCATTTCTTAACATATACTTTATGTAGCAATATTACTTAATGAATAAACCTTATGTTCATTCTTGGTCCAATGAAGTTGAATTTCCTCAAAATTAAATAAAAGTGCGCATCAATATGAGAAAACATCATAATAAGAGTTTTACAATAGAAACTACATAAGGGAACTAAGTCCCATGTTCACTACATGATCCTTGAATTTCAACGGTGGCATGCCCTTAGTTAAAGGATCAACAATCATAAATTCAGTGCTAATGTGCTCAATAACCACTTTCTTTTCTTTAACATGTTTTCTTATGGCTAGATACTTAATGTTGATGTGTTTGCTTCGACTTCCACTTTTATTGTTCTTTGCCATAAAGACAGCAGCTGAATTGTTGCAATATATACTCAACGACTTAGATATTGAATCCATAATTCTAAGCTTAGAAATGAAACTCTTAAGCCATACACCATGTAAAGTAGCCTCAAAACAAGATATGAACTCAGCTTCCATAGTAGAAGTAGCAGTCAAGGTCTGCTTAATGCTCCTCCAAGATACAGCTTCACCGACCAATATAAAAATGTATCCAGATGTTGATTTATGCGAATCAACACAACCAACAAAGTCTGAATCTGAGTAGCCAACAACCTCTAAATTGCTTGTCCGTATGTACATAAGCTTGTAATATTTGATTCCTTGAAGATATCTCATCACTTTCTTTACAGCTCTCCAATGGTCCAAACCTGGGTTACTCTGATATCGTCCTAATATTCCAATAGCAAATGCAATGTCAGGCCTTGTGCAGACCTAAGCATACATCAGACTTTCGACTGTAGAAGCATATGGAATGTTCTTCATCTGTTCCCTCTCAAGATTGTTTTTCGGGCATTGGTTCAGATTGAACCTATCAACCTTCACTATAGGGGAAACACTAGGTGAACAATCCTTCATCCAAAATCTCTCTAAAACTTTATTGATATAGGTTTCCTGAGACAAACCTAAGATACCTTGAAATTTGTCTCTATGGATCTTAATGCCAATGACATAAGATGCCTGACTCATATCCTTCATGTCAAAATTTTTAGAGATGAATTGTTTCACCTCATGAAGTAAACCCTTATCATTGGTTGCAAGTAAGATGTCATCCACGTATAAAACAAGAAAACAAACTTTACTCCCATTGACCTTAAGGTATATGCATTGATCCATAACATTTTCTACAAAACCAAATGAAGAAATTATGTTATGGAATTTTAAATACCATTGGCGGGATGCTTGTTTTAAACCGTATATGGATTTCTTAAGCTTGAAAACCAATTGCTCACCATCACTAGAGGGGAATCCTCCAGGTTGTTTCATGTAAACCTCCTCCTCTAGCTCTCTATTAAGAAATGTTGTTTTCACATCTATTTGTTGCAGTTCCAAATCAAAGTGGGCTACTAATGCCAATATAATGTGTAAGGAATCTTTCTTAGATATAGGATAAAAGGTTTTTGTGTAACTGATTCATTCTTTCTGAGTGAACCCCTTTGCAACAAGTTTAGCCTTATATCTCTCAATGTTGCCTAATGAGTCTTTTTTTGTCTAAAAAAATCCATTTACAACCAATGGCTTTTGCACCATTAGGCAACTTAACAAGGTCCCAAACATCATTGCACCTCATGGAACTCATCTCATGCTTCATGGAATTGTGCCACAATTCTAATTCTTTGCAACTCATGGCTTGTGAAAAAAATTCGGGATCATTTTCGACTCCTATATTGTAGTCAGATTCTTGTAGATACACTACATAATCACTAAAGAATTGTTGACCTCTTAGTTTGAGTAGACCTTCTTAAGGTTGCAACATTATCTTCTTGGGAAGTATGAGGTTCAACTTGTTGTTCAGAAGTGTCAGGCAGCTCCTGATCAACATGATCTACTGAAATGTTGTCAACAACTTGTGGAACTTCAATGACTAGTTGAACTTCAACGATTGTTCGTTCTACACCCGTTTGAACTTGAGGGGTGTTATGAACAACAAACAATCTATCACTCGAAGTGGAAAATTGAGACTCTATATGATCAATATCAGAAGCTATGTTTTAGAATTGATCGCTCCCATTGACCAAGTCATATTCAAGAAATTTAGCATTTCTTGATTCCATAATCTTAGTGGTGTGAAATGGACAATAAAATTTGTACTCCTTAGACTTTTCAACATATCTAATGAAATACCCACTTATAGTCCTTGGGTCCAGTTTCTTCTCTTGTGGATTATAAATTCTCACTTCAGATAAGCATCCCCAAACGCGCATATGTCGCAAACTCGGTTTCCAACCTTTCCATAACTCAAATGGCGTCTTTGGGACAACCTTGGTTGGAACTTGGTTTAATATATACACTGTCGTCTTAAGTGCTTCAGTCCACAAGAATCTAGGAAGTTTTGAGCTGCTCAGCATACTCCTCACCATGTCCAATAAAGTTTGGTTTTTTTTTTTCTGCTACACCATTTTGGTCTAGATAACCAGGCATGGTGTATTGGGCAACAATCCCATGCTCTTGAAGAAATTTTGCAAATGGCCTAGGTGTTTGTCCATTTTCCATATATCTACCATAATATTCTCCACATCTATCTGATCTCACGATCTTAATTTGTTTACCATATTGTTTATCTACTTTTGCCTTGAAAACCTTAAAGGCATCTAATGCTTCATTTTTGTTGTGAAGTATGTAGAGATACATGTATCATGAGAAATCATCTATGAAAGAGATGAAGTATTTCTAACCATGAGAGTCTATGTCAAGACTACATATATCAGTATGTATGATCTCTAATAAGGCAGAACTCCTAGTAGCACATTTCTTTGACTTGTTGGTCTACTTTCCCTTAGTGCAGTCCACACAAGTCTCAAAGTCAGTAAAATCTAGAGTACTAAGTACCCCATCATTTACCAACCTTTTGATTCTATCTATGGAGATATGACCTAATCTCTGGTGCCATAATGTAAAGGAATCCTCATTTATAACACATCTCTTAATGCTAGTTTGGACATGTAATGAATTATAAGTGGTATCATTTTGTAAGAATAAGCGATAAAGACCATCAGACAAAATACCATTCCCAACACAATCAGATTTATAAGTCAAACTGAAAGATGTTTCTAAAAAATGAAAGAAATATCCAAACGGTACAAGTCTATAAACTGAAATCAAGTTTCGTGAGAAACTTGGTACATAAAAGATCCTTTGCAATTCCAAAACAAAACCACCATCTAAATTTAAATAACATGTCTCTATTGCTTCCACATGCGAGCCCATCTTGTTTCCAAATAAGATGAATTGCTCACTACTCACTAGCTTTCTTAGGTTTTGCATACCCTGCAAGGAATTTGAAATGTGGATTGTAGATCCAGAATCAATCCACCATGTGTTGGTATTTACATTAACCATATTAGATTCATAACAACCAAATGAGGTAGGGTTACCTTTCTTCTCAAGCCATTTTTAGAATTTCAGACATTTCTTCTTCACGTGTCATTTGTTTTTACAGAAGAAACACTTTTCGTCTTTCTTAATGTCAGATTTAGGAGAAATTTGTTGCTTCCCTTTCTGATTGGCTTGAGATTTTCCTTTCTTTCATTTCTTTTGCGTCACCAGCATAGCACTTTCTCCTTGCTCCATCATTAACCTTTCTTTCTCTTGAACACACATGGTCATCAATTCCTTGATAGACCACTTATCCTTATGTGTGTTGTAAGAGATTTTGAAAGGTCCATACTGAGGCGAAAGAGTGTTAAGGATAAAGTGCACCAAGAAGGATTCAGACATTTCTACCTCGAGTTTCTTCAATTGAGCCACTATGTCCCTCATTTCCATGACTTGTTCACGTACACCTCTTATACCGGTGAGCTTCAAGGATGTGAACATCATAATTAGGGTGCTTGCCAAGGCTTTATTTGAAGTGACGAATTGCTCGTCAATAGCCTTTAGCAATTCGCGGACATTCTCGTGTTGCTCGATTGAACCACGTATACCAACACTATATTTTGTTTTAATATACATCACACTGAGGTGATTAGATTTCTTCTAGCGTTCGTACAGTAGAATTTCATCAAGTGTGCTGGTATCAGTGATTTTATGTGGTTCATCTTTCCTTATGGCATAGTCTATGTCCATGCACCCTAATTGAAGAAAAACTCTCTCCTTCCATATCTTAAAGTTATCTCCCCTGAGTTCGGGAACCTCACAACGAATATCAGATATGCTAGGTAAAACTGCACAAAAAGATTACAAGCTTATTAATATTTGAGGGTTTAATTAAATTCATGTTTTACCAATGTAAAACACGCTTAAAAATTGAATATAATTTTATTAAAAATTGTCTATGGGCTAAATCTTTAATTCAATCAGATTCATTATCTTTATGATAGATTTTATCAAACTATTTTACTGAATTTATAAAATTTATTATGAATATAGTTTGATATCTTCTCTCTATAAGCTTTATGATAAACCATTAAATTAATTCTTTCTAATTCCTATGGGTACATTAGGAAAAATTAATTTTAGCATTTTATCCTCATTAATTATATAAACATAATGAAATCCCTGTGGGGTAAAATCGTTATATTTATATAATTAATTACAATTAATGTCCATTATGTGATCTTTATCCACTTAATATATAATTTTATATAGTTAAGACTGTTGTGGCTATTCCTTAATTATTTAAAATTATATGGTTCACTAGACATTAAAACTATAAGTTATCTAGCACAAATTTAGGCAACAATTGGATGCAATTAAAGCTACAACTTCAATTTATCTAACTCAAATTTAGGCAATATTTCATGCAATTAAAGCTACAAATTTACACATACAAACATATAAATTAGAATAAAATAATTTAATTTGCATGTATAAAAATCACATAATAATTTTTTTTTTATTTTTTTTATTTTTTTTTTAAGTAAAAGAGATTTTAGATTGTGATCGGGTGTCCAAGTCCATATAAAAATACAATCCAAGTCCAATTTTCATATTTATCCCCGTGGCCCAACATTTAATGCCCCTTTATTTTGCAAAATGGGCCACTACTCATGCATTGAGCCTAATGGGCCCAATAGCCATTTGCTTCACTTATTTCTATGGCAAAATGGGCTAGACTTCCCCTCATGGCCCAAATATTTAACTACACCTGCGCCAAACACTCCAAGATCCAATTATTTCGCCACCTGCGTGGACTGTTCCTTCACCGACAACAGTCCAAGCCTTGGACTGCTTGCATCACACGGGCAAGAAGAGCCCTTGCCACACGCAGTGCCATCCAGCCGCCTGTATCACCATGCAACACCGCACCAAAACTCAGTGTGACGCTTCCTTTCTGTGGTGATCACCAGCACATTGTCGTCCTCCACCTGCACCTTGATGTTGCTAGACTACAACCCCGACATGTCGATGATGAAGACATGGGAATTGGGGTACTCTTTGATGTCGGCCGGCGTCACAACCAATGCGCAGGTAAGTGGAGACTGTATGCACCTAATAGACAACACCTCTCTTCACTGACGGCACCGTTCTTCAGAGCGGTGAGCACCGGTTTCAGTGCTACGTGTATGCTGGCATTGCAGCCAGTGAAGAGAGCACCGACTTTAGCGCAATGTTTCTAGGAATGGGTTTTCCATCCCCAACATTTCCTCGTATGGGTCTCACTCGCTTCCGCTGTGCTAGTTTGCTTTGGAAAACATGGAAGCCCTTCTCTCATAACCAGATTTCATGGCTCTGCTTCAAACCCTCTTCATAACTCTGATCTCTCTCTTGAGATGATGTATTATTGAAGAAAAAAACAGCTGAGAGACAAGTTCGAGACCAAAACTGAGTTGTGGCTTCCCATCAAACCATGTTGTTTTTCATTTGCCACCATAATCAGCAGATTGTGGAACATGTTCCTTAACTGTAGGGAAGTGAGATGATCTGGTAGAGGACTTGGTCAAGTGTTGGACCACTTCAGAGTTGTGTGAACGTGTAACATATAACAAAATGAAGTTGAGGAAAAATTTAGGCAAGAAGTGGAATGCACTTTCAAAAGTAGAAAAATAAGACTTCATGGTAAAATCGAAGAAAATTTCAAAATTAACAATATTTGCTTAAAAATGGTGTGAGTCCAAAAGTGAAAGTGTTTTTAATTAATAAAAAGTTTCATTAGTTCTATATTTGTTTAAAATAATATTAACTTAAATTTGTTTACATATCTTTTCAGTTATATCTCTATACACGATGTTACACCCAATCGAGTGCTTAGAATTGTTGAAGAGTTACAACCAAACAAAAAACGAAAATAGAAAATATTGGATTTGGTAGTCTTTTACAACTTCAATGTACCAAAATCGATTATGACTTGTCTTTGGTTGGTAAATAATTTCAATTTGTAGTCTTGTTTGAATTGTATAACACTTGTATAAAATTCTCACCAATTTATGTAAAATTTATCATAGGTTTGAAGGCAAAATAGTTGAAAATTGATACGAACAAATATATCAATAATAAGAATGATTTGTGTAATAAATAGTGAAAGAAATGAGCAACTGTTATTCGTTATGTTAGAAAATGAAATTAGGGAGGATAAAGATAGTAGGAAAGATTTTAAAGTTAGTTTTATATTATGTGTTAAGTGCCTTGTTATGCTTAATAATGAAACTTTTTGTTAAACATTTCTTCTTACATTTTTTGGAAGACGTCGGTTCAATAAAGAAGATGAATTGGGTCAAACTTGTCTTGTCTTATCTTATGCACGAAATCGAAGAGTTTAAGACCAATAAACAAAGTGACATTTCTGGTTGCTTATTGTTTTTTTTTTATTATTATTATTTATGGTAATGTCCTTGTATATAATTTATTTTAAAGTGAATTTGGAATTTGGAATTTGCTACAAAAGGTGAAGTAAACTCTAAGTATATGTTTTTCTAAAATATATATTCTACCACTAAAATATATCATTTCAACAAAAAATTTCACCACTATCTACTTGACCTTGTCCTCATATTGGTGCTTGGGGAGATAATGAGTTATTGTAGATGAAATGAAACTTTTAAAAACTTTCTGGTTATACAAATCTCAATGTAAGCTATATTCACTAATTTGGTTGAATATTTTATTTTATTTTTAGTGATTTTGAATAGGGTTTGTCTTATATGTTCATTAACATATGGTATGTGAAAATATAGGTCATACAAAATGGAGGAGATGATGGAATATAACAAATGAGATGAGAATGGAAGGGGATACAAATGGTGAAAATAAGAAATATGACAAAATGGAAATCCCTCCACATGGAGATGTTCTTAAGCAAGTGTTAGTGTTACAATATTTTTCAACTTGTGTAAATATTAGTGTTAACCCTTATATTATCATGTTATTAACCAACATTCTTATATATCACTAGGTTGATGATGAAAGCTTAATGAATATAGATAAAGCTTTTGAACAATTGAGGACATAAGTATTTGATTTGTGTAACGATGGAAGTAATAGTTGTTGTAAAAGTGTTTTCAATGAATTTAAGGCTAAATACACAACATTCAAACAACTATTTTTTTGCTTCAAGAGAAAAACATTTGAGAGACAAAGGGAAGAAAACAAAAAGTAACATAATTTCATGCGAGAGATCTTTGGAAAAGAAATAAAAAATAAATATTATGTTGACACTTTTTAAATTAACAAGTACTTGAAAAAGAACTTGATTAGAAAAAAAGAAAGACGAATCTCCTACATCATTAGAAAAAACACACCTTGTTTGTGAAGAAATTGTTGATTTATTACCACTTCCAATAAAAAGGCAAAACAATGATAATGGAAAACTATATATAATCATGAGATGTGTATTTTTTTTTTATGACTACTTCTCCATTGCATAATACATACATGTGTATTAATGAGATTTTCCTTCTTAGGAACTATTACAATCACCATGTCTTCTTCTTAGTCACGTAATAAAAACACACACGTCCAATGAGAGAAATTCAAGTAGATTCAAGGTATCCTCAATTGTCCAAGATTTAGTGAAGATGAAAAAGCGTAAACCATGTGAGGGATAATACAACTGCTCATATAACATTTTCTTGTTTGTCAAACATCATATTTTTAGTTACTATTTATCTGTTGTTTTCCATATGGTCAATCCCTTGTCCATTTGAGAAAACATGGTAGATTCACAATCACTCACTATATTCGAATCTCTTGTTAGTGATTATGTTTTCAATAAATCATTGCTAATAACATTTGTAGTGCATTTAACATTTATAAATGCATTTTAATAATTTTAGTTAATGTTCTTTCATATGTCTAAAAAATTTGTATTCTACTATTGTTTTAGTAAGCTTCTTGTCAATTTTGATCATGAACATGGAGTTCAAGGGGAGTTCAAGGGGATTTCAAGTATTTATATTAAAGACAAAATTTGTTAAATGTAGTAAGTATATATTTCATTCATATAAATTTACTATTTCATTACATTTCATAACTGTTATTACACTTATTATGCACCATAGGTGAGCATGCAAGCTTAATATTTTTTAGAGGTAATTCAAAGGGATATGAAGTATAAGATGTTATCTACCGATGACATTTTAGTAAGCTCATTTCTTTGTTGTTGTTCAGGTATATATAAAATATAATATACTAATGTTTATCTTATTTTATATGTTCTGCAAATGATTTTATATAAGAATCATAAACCTATTTTTAATATATAAAGAAAAAATCATATGTTGTGAGTAAATACATTACTGAATTGGATGATTGTAAAAAGGTTAGTAATAATTTCTAAAATCTTATTACATATATCAAACTTAGAGCACATGTAGTTTTTCAGTTGAATAAAGTTTGATAATATAACATTTTTCCTCATTTGCAGCTATACATTCCAATGCATGACAATTGTCATGATCATTGATATTTATGCATAATTAATTTTGAAAAATGTAATATCCAAATTTTTATTCTTTATCATAAAAAAATAGGAACAACTTTCAATATAATATAGTGAAAATAATGATATATTGCACATTTTTTAAACATTATTAACACTTTAAAAATCAAGCAAGTTCAATTCTATCAAACCTTCTTTAAGCTTCATGAATTAGGGAAAGATGTCTTCTAATATCACATTAATTGACCATCTTAAGTTCTAACTCAAGATAATGGGGCAGTTATAATATGTGAATGATTATGGTATTGTTTATTTGAGTTATAATGATCACACTCCTTTATTAAAATATTTTTTATTTATTATATTTTTATTAGGTGGGATTGTGAAATCCATGTGATTAAACACATGTAGACATTAGAGTATTTCGATCCTATGAAGGCCTCTACCATAATAAATTCCTCTGAAATGTATTGGCAAATAGCAATTGATTTAGTGCTACATGAGGAAAATAAAGAAAATGAAAGGATTTTGGCTACTATATGTACAAATACATCCACAAAAGCAATGAGAAGATCACTTCTATGAAATTGGTTTTTCCTTTCATCTTTGTCATTTTCATCTCCATAAATGGTCATTTAATTGCATAGGAAGAATTAGGAACAATGGAAGACCATATAGGGTTTCTCATAAGTAACAATATGTACCAATTGAAGAATCCTCTACCGGTAGACCTTAGGCAATCCACTGGTACACATAGAAAGTGGACTATGACTTGGTTATTCGAGGTTAGTCAAGAATTATCTCCTACCAATTATCAATTCTCAACTTTCTTTTCTTTTATTCTAACAATTATGCAATAGTATTCTCAAGATTAATTATCAAGGTTTTGAAAATCGAACTAGACGGATCAGTTCAATTGGTCAAACCATCGACAAGAAGCTTTTTCGATCAAATCCCCTCCCTTGAATTGTTTAGCTATTGAACTGACCACAAACCACCTAAACCGATGGTTGGACCAGTGAACTGGATGAGCCAAATAGTTCTTCTTACTCATTGTCTTCCAAGCCTCCAACAACTTTCACCTCTAGTTCACTAGAAGGGCGATGTTGGTGACTGGCTAGTGTAGTGAGGTTAGGTGGGATGGTGATAGAAAATGGGTAGTAAGAGAAAGAGATTGTGAGCTACGAGAGAAATGGTGAGATAAAAGAGGAAAATATGGGTATTAGCCAGAGTGGTGTCGATAGTGGTGTCATCGATGATGACCGACGATAGTGGCGATAGTGAGGGTTGATTGTGATGAGGTACGATGGGTGTAATGAGAAAAGAAATAACAAAGAAAATAAAGAGAAGAGAGAATAAGGAAAAAGGAATAAGAGAAATGAGGGTGGCTGCTAAAAAGAAAAGATAGGTCTTGAGACTTATTTTGAATGAACGGTGAGGATTGAAGCCTAAAAATGGAAAGTGTAGATGGTTATCTAAATATGGGTATAAAGGAATGAGCTTGGACATTAGGCCAAAGATGCATAAAAAAAAAAAACCCAAAAAACATAGAAAATTAAAAAGCCTAAAAACCACAATTAGAAATGGGTTTGAGACAATTTTTTATGTTTACAATTATATATATATATTATTTAATAAAATTTACAATATTAATATATTTATATTTATCTTTATCATTTAATTTGACATGTTAAATATAAATAAAATAATATTAAAAAAATTTAATTACATATATTTTAAATTTTTTATAATTAGTTTTTATTTTATATAATATATAAATTATATATTTATGATGTCATCAATTCGACTGTAATGCAACCACTAGTTCGACTAGTGAACTGTGAATCAGTCACTTTTCTGGTTTAATAACCAATCTAGTTTTGAAAGCATTGTTAATCATTAGCCTTAGTTATAACGAAAGAAAACACAAATCCCCATTTTGAATTAACCTAAGTTATTTGAATAAGGAATAATAATAATCATGCACATCATTTTCATATTGAGTATTGTTTAGGTCCACACCATGACATTCTCTTCCAACAATTTCTTCATAATGTTTAAATTGTTGTACTTGCACATTTACACTTTATGGTTATAATCTATACCACCAAGTTCACTACCAATAATTTTAGATTATTATATAAAATACTTATCAAAATGTGAGAATGGTACATTTGACACTTGACTAAAATCCATAAACATGTTAGGTAGGTGATTCCACGTATGTTCCATTCTCATTCCCTGCATTTCCATATTTTAAGTCACATAAATTAAGGTATTCTAAAAGTTTATTAAATCAGAATGGAAGTCAATCGTACATGACTTATAGTCGAAAAGATGTCACATGAACAATTCCATGATTCCATTTGAATATGACATTGGGAGGACAAGTTTGTTTCCTACACCATAAGCATAATGTAATCTAAACCATTATGTTAGTTAGATATCTAACTAGAGATAATTTTTGAAATTTACAAGCAATGGATAAAAGATTTAACACATCATATCGTCATCATTAATAGTACTAGGGATCCTAAATTATGGACACTTTCGAATAATGTGACCCACTTTTTTTCATTAACTACACTGTCTTAATTTTTGAATATATGATGTGATTTTGCTTGGATTTCCTTTAGTTTTTATGATTTGTTGCTAAATTTTTCACTTTCAAATCAATATTATAAAGCTCCTTTATTTCCATTGTTAAACTTTCAATTTTAATTTTTACTTGTAAAAAACAAGTAGAAGATTATGAAACATAGTAAGAGAGTTTTTATAACATAGAACTCAATGAACCATATCGTATCATTTTCATAGGTGGTGACTTCAAATGAGACTTCGCTAACTTTGTTTACCTTTTCAAAGTACATGAACTAGGAACCTCTTTCAAATGTTCAACCTTCATAACAACAATCATGTGAGAGCAAGGGATGTCAATGGACTAAAACATCATGCAAAATCATTTTAATGTTACTATCTCTAGCCAAAATTGGACTTCACATTTAGAGTTTGGGTGTTTAAACTTAGATAATATGTATGATCAAAATGTATCATTGTTTATTACTTCAATGGCAAAGAATAATTTTGTATTCTTCATCTCCTTGTGAAATTTGAGGAACGATTCCTTTGTGAAGACACTAGCAGCATGATTTTCAAATATAGTTCGTTTGGTTGAAAGAACAGGTGAAGAATTGTTAGTCTCAAACTTTACCTTGTCCTCGTTGTGGCTTATTTTTGTTATTGCCTTATCAAATTGTTTTACAAACTCATAAAGCCTCAAATGAATTTTCAAGAATCAATTTAGATAGGAATTCATACTTTCACACCTTTGTGTGCTCCTTATTTCTGGAAAAAAAAAATTCCCACAAACCTTTTTCATTTAGCATAAATCTCCATAACCCAATGATTTTCATGAAAACCTAATTTTCCCACCATATCATGCCAAGTGTTCGAAATCTCAGAGATTCCCTCTCATGAATATGTTCCTTGTAAAAGTTGATGTGAAGTCCTTAATATGCACATTCGTGAATGCATTTCATTGGAAATGTTATGCACACAAACGATAACACCCATCAGGAAGGACTTTTTTTTTTTTTATCATATTGCGCATTGCTTTATCCCCATTAGTTACAATAAAAATAGGTTTCTTGTTCATCATTGCTATAAAAAAATGTTTCCAACATGCATTCATATGTACTAATACTTTCATCAATCAATAGCGCACAACCAAACACCACAATTTGGTGGTGATGATTAACACCAACCAAAACGACAAATTGTTTCTCATATCCATTGGTCCAATATGTTGTATCAAATGCCAACACATCTCCAAAACATGTATAATCCAATCAAAAGGTAAAATTGGCTCAAAACAAGTTTTCTAGCTAACTTTCTTCATCAACATTGAATCGATATAAAAGGAAGGATCTATGTCTGTCTTTCCACACAAGTCAAAGCCTTTTCTACATCATCATCCTTAATTTCAATTCTACACATTGCATCAACATCGTTGTATAGATCTTTTGATGTGAAACCAACATGTCTATGTCCTCCTAATTGTTGCATCATATAATCCATAATTTAGCTAGTTATAACACCAACTTTATGCATTGCATGAAGTTAAGCCTTATTCAAGTTACTTATTACCTAATGAGATCGAAGAAATAATGTATCAATTGCATCAACCAAAGAAATTGTGTATCAAGTTTGCTAGCCAACTTTCTTCATCAACATTGAATCGATATAAAAGGAAGGATCTACGCTTGTCTTTCCACACAAGTAAGTCAAAGCCTTTTCTACATCATCATCCTTAATTTCAATTCTACACATTGCATCAACATGATTGTATAGATCTTTTGATGTGAAACCAACATGTCTATGTCCTCCTAATTGTTGCATCATATAATCCATAATTTAGCTAGTTATAACACCAACTTTATGCATTGCATGAAGTTGAGCCTTATTCAAGTTACTTATTACCTAATGAGATTGAAGAAATTGTGTATCAATTGCATCAACCAAAGGATGATTATGGTCTTTCCTAAACTCTTTAACAATCCATTTTTCTAATTTTCTACTAAAACCAATACAAAAAGCAACTCAACAACCAACTCAAGTCAATGATCTTGGGTCACATTGTCGATTTTCATTTTGAAAACACTTTGCCAATCGATGTCCTTCTTTAGAACATACCCACTTTCAAGAAATGATATCTCAATTCTTGTCTCATTTCAATTCATTTTGTCAAATACTAAATTCGGTCACTTTAGCGAAAATGTTGTAAAATGTTTATGTTTCATCTATACAATTGAACTCTAATTTGCACACTTTTTCATCTGAAATACCATTCAACACCTTCTCATTCAAATTCTATGCATCATGATTAGAAGTTCCACCAATATATGGATCCTCATGAATTTCATCTTTAAGATCGGTTACAAATTCTTTTGTCTTTCTTTTCTCCATGTTCTATAGTATCAAATAAAATTTTCAAAATTAGAAAAGATTACAAGTAGTAATATTACATTAATGACCATGGAAGGTATTTCCATGGTTTTTGGATGGCCACAAAATATTGGCTCTTTAGTTGGTGTAGTAGCTACCAATCGCATTTTAGCTAGAGCAAGCAAATTTTGGCGGTCAACCGATATTGTGACATATAAGAATATTATTTTTAGTGGGTAGCATTATCCATTAAAGATCAAGGATTGTTGTTCGTCCAACCGAGAAGTCACAGGTATATTTAAAAAGGTTTTACTTGTGGCATATAAGGCTTATTTGAAGCATAAAAGATTCATTATCATTTTTGAACTTAAAATGTTTTAAAATGATTTTTCCAAAAAGCAGGGGCCGCTCAAGCAATCAGCCCACTCAAGTGGTACGAACCGCTTAAGCAATCTAATTGAAAAAAAACATTTCCTAAGAAATAGAGGAATCTAAAACTTCCTAAGAAATAGGTCTAAGCGCCTTATATATAAGTTCCAACCAGAAAATAGTCATTAGAGCATATTTCAGAACTTTAATTGATTATTAAAACTTCATTTGATAATGATTTTAGGAAGTGCATTTAATTTAAATAGTGTTTTTGAAAAAAAAAAAAAATAGGTGTATCACAAAATTTAAGAAATATTTTTAAAAATCTAAAAAATCACTTGTAATGTTGGAAAATTACTAGTACTATTGTTTTGAAAAATACCAATATGTGATTTTTCTAAAATCACTTTTAAAGAAAACACTTCTACTAAAAACACTTTGAGTAAAAAATATTGTTAAACACACTATAAGAGTTTGTTTGACAGTAATTTTAAGAAACACTTTTAGCTTAAAAAGTTTTTTTTTTTTTTTTGACAAAAAAAATGAAGTGGTTAGACAAAATTTAGGAAACACTTTTAAAAATCTAAAAAATCACTTATTATGTTGAAAAATCATTTATTCTCCTATAAACACTTTTACTAAAAACACTATCAAACGTACTAATCCATTTGATAGATATTCTAGGAAATACTTTTAGAGTGCGTTTGATAGCGATTATATGAAGTATTTCTGACATTTTTAATACTTGAAGGATGAAAATTTTCAAATATTATAGAGGTTATAAACACTTTCTAAAATCACTACCAAACACACTCTTAATATTTCCAACACTTAAATTTTTTTATCATTCAAATATTAAAAATATTAAAAACGTTTTCTAGAATCACTCTAAAACACACTATAAAGTTTGTTTACTAACCTTTAGTGACATAAGACACTTAGAGTCCGTTCGGTAGTGGTTTTAGAAAACATTTTTAGCATTTCTAACACTTAAATTATGCAAGTTTTTAAGTGTTAAAAATGTCAAAAACACTTTCTAAAATCATTACCAAACAGACTCTTACAAGTAATAAAGACACGGCTATTGGGAAAGGTATAGCCTCAACTGATTGATACGAGACAGCTATTGGGAAAGGAATAGCCTCAACTGATCGAGGTACAGGTCCACCGGTACCGGTAACTCAACCGATTGAGCTGGGAAGCTCAGCCCAAGAACACTGCCAAAAGGGATTTCACGCCACCTTGACCGGTGGATCTGAGTGATTGACCAGTCCCCCGGCCACTTTGAAGTTTTGATGATTTTCAATATTATATCTCAAACCCAAGGGGACAAATTGGCAATGGAACTCCTTACCAGGCTTGAAAAACCGTTTTTAAAAGCACTCCTGACATATTTAGCTTAGGCTTTTCTTCAAAATATTTTTTTATCCAATTTTCTAAAAATACAAAAATGATTTAAGAAATTTGAATGAATCAAGGTGCAAACAAATGGATGCAACAATATAACACGAGCCTAGTGCACCAATCAACGTCACAAAAACATTTCCTAAGAAATCTTTAATCTGCCGTTATCCTCATCATGCGTTGATTAATCTTCGTTTGGGCCTTAACTTGATGAAATACTTTAAAAACTAAAAATTAAGGAACTTTTAAGCACATTAGATTAGATTAACCTTGTTTTGTGTTCATCAAAATACGACCCAAGAAGCCTTGGGCTGACAGACACTATTTATTCCATGAACAAAATAAGCATAGCTTCACAGAATTGCACCTCGTGCTACTGAGTCAAATAGCAAAGCTCCGGAGCATCTGGGCAAAAATATCATTCTCCTGGTTCTAGATACTCACCAAGAACTCACAGTTTATTAAAATGTACCATTGTGCAGAGTATAACAAAATGAATGAATGATGGAGAAGGAAGAGTTACATAATTACACTGCCACCTCTAATCTTAATCTTATCATCAAACACAATCTAACTGCACAAAACCTGCATAATTACCTTGCTATCTCCAACCTCAACCTCATTCTCTCAGCCCTTGGCCCTCAGCCATTACTGAGAAGAAATGGCCTGCCTTCCTCCTGGTTTTTTCCAGTACATCACGTCGATATAGCTTCTGGGTTGGAGAGGAATAAATCTGAAGTTTCTCTGGGCAGAGAGCAAGCACTTCCTTTCCAACTGCAGAAAGGAAAATGTTTAGAGAACCTCAATCTCATTTCCAGACACATGCATTTCAAAAATATAGCATCTGACTCATACTTCCTAGAACAGTTGATTCATTTCTGTTGGCTGATAAACGGTTGAACATAGACCCAAAAGCCACTTCATGTCTCACTGGAAGGTCCGGTACGATAACTTTACCAGAAAAATAACACAAGTAATGGAGTTAGGCAAAAAGAGAGGCAAAGGTGATGACTTTGATAGCTTCAGCTTTCTGAATCAAAACCCAAACCAAAATCATATACATGTGGAGTTTCGAACTCGTGAAATTCAAGCAAAGAGTGCAGAGATTCCAATAAAAATGCACCACACAGAACTTGAAGATATCATGTGTTAGATGCCCCAGAAATCCAAAAGATGCCGACCTCTTTTTATTTTTTAGCTCTTCCTAATCCTTCATCTTTCCGTGTAAAGGCACCAAAACTTTAAACATATCCACCTCGTAGAGTCTCTTTTAGGTATTCATATGCTTCCAGATTTCCATAACATAGCACTGAAACACCATCAAAAAATAATTTGTCCTATGTAATTCTCAAGAATATGGGAAATACCAATTCCTCAGAAGAAAGTGGATGTTTGTTCAACCCAAGTCAAGTTCTTGTCTTCACATTCAACCTGCAAAAGATTAGTTCAATGGAAAAATATTTTTGTATCAGACTACTACACACTGCAAAAGCACAGATTAAAGCAGCCCTCAGTATGAGATTGAATAAAAAGAAATGGATTTAGTTACAGGATCTTGCACCTTCATATTTTAAGTTGTTCAGGCTTTTCTTCAACATTGTGAACTCTATTCAACGACTCATCAAATGCTTGCAATGCAATCTTGTAATGGTCTAGCGAAATTGCCCCTTCCTCCACAACTTGCAAGGCACTTCTATATAACTGATTAAACCATTGCACTCGGTCAGTGCCATCAACATTATTGGAAACATGATCAGGAATATATAAGCGCTTGTAATCCTTTTTCCATCGTGACAAAATGTACTTGGAAGGTATCTCCTCCACCCCATTGAAATTAAGTACACACAATGCATGCCGACACAAATACCCATAAAAATTAAAGCAACTGCAAATGCAACGAACTTCTGCTGCTGCTCTATTGTACAGAACTTCAAAATCCCTGATCTCCCTCCTATTCCCCTCACCTAGAACGCGCTCCTTGACCAGAAATATTATTATCGGTCCATCAACATGCAGCTGCGTTGTACTAAAACAAGAATACATCTCCTCCACCTCGAATTGGAACTTTTTAAATATTTCTCTTGTGTACACCTTGGAGAGTTGCAACTCAAAAAAGCATCGAGTTTTCAAGGTGGGGCCTGAGTTTCTCGACTCAATATCAGCCAGTGCTTCTTCCTTGTGCTTCTTTTGTAGGGCTAATTCATATTTATCAAGAAATTCTTTCAAAGGAGTCTGTTTGTGCACATATCTATCAAAAAAGGGATTCAGGGTCTCACCTGGCTGTGAAGAAGACATTCCAGCAAAATGCGTGTCTTTTAAATAAACTGGAGCCCATCTAGCTCGATCTTCAAACAAAGACCGAAGCCACTCATGATCACTAACTGCAAAGCGCTGAATCAAAAATCCCCATGCTGATTCAAATTCAATCACTTTTAAACTTTCATAAACTGCTTTAATTAGTGCTTTTCTAATTGCATCATAGTTACGCAGTCCACCCAACTTCTCTGGAACCTTTTTCATGATATGTGACAAACCAAAACGATGATGCGATCTTGGAAACACCTCTGCAATTGCATTCTGCAAAGCCTTGCATCTGTCTGTAATAATAGTCTGTGGAGTCCTTCCAGACATACATGTAACCCATGCTTTGAACAGCCAAACATAAGATTCTGATGTCTCACCCGCAAGTAGACCACATCCCAGCAACACAGACTGGCCATGGTGATTTACTCCAACAAGGGCCACAAGTGGGATCTCATATTTGTTTGACAAATATGTGTTGTCAAAAAAAATCACATCACTAAAGTAACCACATGCAGCACGAGACCTAGCATCAATCCAGAACACATTCCTCAAACACCCCTCATCATTTAGATCCATCAAGTAAAAGAAGTTTGGATTCGTCAACTGCATACGGCAGAGATAATTATAAATGGCTTGTGTATCACCTTTTTTAAGGTTCAACTGATTGGGATGATCAGAAAATTTTCTGATTTCTTTCACATTTGAATTTAAGCTGGAATTACCTCCTGCATCAATCACAAGGGCTCGGTACAACTTGATTGTCCGCACTTCTGCATCCGAATTTGACTGCAACTTCCTTTTGGTTCCACTGCCCATCTTCTTCATTGACTTGTAAATTTTTGCACCTAATAAGTGGTTGTGCTCAAGGGTAACTTCGAGAACTCTCCACCTTTTGGAGTCAACTAACCTCATCCTTATCATTGCAGGACAACCAGTTCTTGTTTCCTTCCGTAAGCGATTGACATCTTTAATTCTTTTGAAACCCTGGCTACTGCAACAAAGCACTGCACCATATTTTTCTCTACTATTTCTCTTGAACCATGAATTTTTCACTCTAACACGAAAACCCACCTCCTTGGCATAGCAATTATAATAGTTGTAAGCATCATCATATGATTCAAATTCCATACCCACAGCAGGTGCGACAAATTCTTTCCTTCCTTGAGTCAAACCATTTTGAACAACTAATTCTGTTTTCTCACCATCTCTTTCTTTCTCAGTTTCATTGCCTTCACCACTGGGCACTTGCTCACTGCTGAGAGAGATTTCTTCCATCTGAATTAAAAACCAAACACCACAAATAAATAAGTCTACAGAAAACGGTTCTGAGCACAAATTAGAAAGATGATGGAGAGTAAGAAGCAACTCACAAACCAAAACCTTTGTCCCAATATACAAATTTTCAAGGCATAAGATCACCTTTTCAGTCAAAATATCTCATCGTATAACATGATGTTGTCCCTTCAAATCATAATATGAAATCATAATTGCCAACCCAAACGTTTTAGTTCTGGTTCTACATATTTTCATTAATTATTACATATGGTTCTAGTCAAGGGTGTGGCAAGGCTTTTGGTAAAATATGCTTATATGATTTTTTTTCCATTAGAAACAAAATAGTATTAAATATGGATAAAGAAATACATAAGAATAAGGAATCCTCCCCAAATTTACAACAAACTAATAAAAAATTATTAAAAGTTCCAATATACTAAGGAGACCTATACATCAGTATAGTACCACATGCAAATATATACTTCTATGTAAATATCATATTTGTACTGAATGGATCCAGAAACCACTTTCAAAACCCCACTTCAAGAAATCTTTATGAAAACCATAGCCTAGGTTGCACTCATGTGAGGACTTAACCTAAAACCTCAAGCAAAATGCCAGGAAGGAACATGTCCATATGCTAGTTTTTCATGTTGTGCTGGTTCCACTAACTCAAAAGCGAAAACAAATGAGGTTTGAATTGGTTATTATAAAGATCTGAGGCTGTTTCCTTTCCATGCCATTTCCCAATAATCAAATTCAACACAAGGGGCATTTCACAATAGTTTAACTTAAATGGAACATACCCCATCAGTCATTTTATTTAGATACATCTTACACCAGTGGTGATAAAGATTCCAAACCCAGAAAAGCATACATCCTACATAGCAGTTTAGCAGTATGGTATGTAAGCTTGAGGCTCGGCTCAGTATATGATTCAGAAGGGCAAACTCAAGAAAAAACAACTTCTAGCTTAACTTTTATTAATGAGCAGCATCAGCACAATAATCCTGAGTGTCAGCCTGCATTCCAAACTCCCAACCCATCCATTAAACTCATAGAACCGCTTGTAAGTCTCACAGGCACAAGCCTGAAACTACACAAAAGGAGGTGACAGCTAAATACTATTGGTCCAGACACCCAGTGGTCATCCACCTCAAAATTTTATATAAGTTCCTACATCCTGTCCCTTTTCCAGTCAGTTTATGTAACTTCACCTTTTTTCTTTCTGCTTTTATTTTTAATATATATTAGTTAGGCTAACAGGTAGTATTTCTTCCATTAAAGAATCATCCAGATCTTCCATAACAAATTTGCAATGAAAGTGGTAAAATTTCCGACCTAATTCAAATAGACTTAAGCCATTTTATGCAATATTTACAAAAATAAGCCGTTTATACACCAAGTTTCATAGGAGAAGCATTTTGGAAAATCTAGCATTAAATTTGATTTTATTATCCCTTTTTATTTATTACGTTTTTTGTTCTGCATTCAATTGGGAAAACAGAAAGACAAAAAACCCTTTCTTCATTCAATAGAAAACACACCATCAACAATCAATTGTTCTTTCTCTTCTTTTGCCTCCTGTTAGTCATCAGTCTATTTCACACAGCAATCTTCTAAGAAGGCTTCACTAAACTCTCCTATTGTGAGCTGCACAATTTCACAGGACCAAGAAGGCCGTTGAATCCTCGAGAACAGTTGTCAGAGGGCGCAGACAGCTTTGAGGAATTGCAGAATTATGTAATTCTTCATCTATCACATGAATCAGTTAAGGAGACTTCTCAAATCTTTATTAAACCAAAATAACCTAAAACATGAAAGGGCTCAAAAATCTCTTTCCTTTTCTATTACTTTCCTCCGTTTTCTTATCAAACAAACAAAGAATTCACCACCCAAACTACAAAATCGAATAAAATTTCGCGTCAAAACGCGAACCCTAGAAAAGAAAAAGAGCATGAATAAATAAATCGATACGAAGGAAAAATCTACAAAATTGAGAGAAATTATGTAAGTTGAAGAGGAATTTACTGTGATTCTGAAGATAGGATCCAGATACGAGGATCCGTCAACGAGAGATTTCACGGTGGCACCGGAATCGGAGTCCGAGGTGGAGCAGGGGCCGGAGAGTGGTGGGGGTGCGATGTTGGAAGCACGTGGCCAGCCGGAGGATTTTTTTGGATTCGAGCTCTGGCTAGAGTTAGTCCAGTGGCATGGCCTTTGTGATTTTGCCACGTCAGCATCAAATTAAACGTCGTATCACTTATACTTTTCGCCTCCCATATTGATTTTCCATGTCATCAAAATAAATATTTGGGGGACTTCATTTAGGCAACGGGAAAGGGGAAATAAATAAGAATTGTGGAGAAAAAGGAGAAAATAAAAATACTCCAAAGAAAGAGAAGGAAAACAAAAATAAAAAGAACGAAAAAATGAAAATAAAAATTAAATAGGGCGAAATAATTTTTTTTTTTAAGATATTAAAAAAATTGAAATTAAAATTATTTTAATGGTAAACAATACAGTTATCATTTTATGATATTTAAGGCCTTTTGAGCATGTTTTTTAAAATTTGTTTCTAAAAATTATTTTTAAATTTTTTTTAACTTAAAACTCGTTTTTAAAAACAAATTTCAGAAAACATGATCAAATAAGATCATATTTTCTTTTGATTTTTAAAAAGTGATGGAAACAACTTATATTTATTCTCTAAAAATTATTTTCTATTTTATTTTATTTTTAAAATATAACTATCAAACAATATTAAAAAAATTTTAAAAACAGTTTTCTATTTTTAAAAATAAAAAACAAATTTTAAATCATACAACCTAATTTTAATTGAATTAGGAAATGAAAAGTTGATTGATTATTTTTTGTTTATTTATATTCAAAATAGGAGCTATAAACGTTTTTTTTTAAAATAAAAAAATAAAAAATATTAATAAATTCTAGATAATAATAAAATTAGAAAAACGAGGGAATAAATTAAATAAGGGAAATCATGTAACCATACATCAACTACAAAAAATATGAGATTTTGAAACTTTACTTTTTCCTTTTTAATTTTGGTGTAAAATGGGAAAAAATATTGTCTATTCATGCACTCCAATAGTGCTTTCAAATTTGTTCCACAATTATAAAGGACAAAGTACACACCAATTTAATACCACATATTGACAACTACATATGTGTAGACCCCCTCAGGAGTAGGGTTCCCTTTTTTTTCCTAACCATCTCAAGGATGAGCCGTTGGGGCGGCGAGAGAGGACTAATGCGTGGGCTGCTTTGGGCGGCCAGATGGGACGGAGAAGGGGTTGCTTTGGGCGACTAGAGGGGACTTACGGAGATAGCTGCAGAGGAGGACGAAAGAGGGAGGCTGGAATTTGAGAGTGGCGTCTGAAAACAGAGCGAGAAAACTAAGTGGAAAAATACGTGGGAGAAAAACAAAGATTGAGAGAAAAAAAGAAAGAGAGTCGGGTGGAGATCTTCGATTCTGGACTGAGGGACTTTTAGTTGGGAGAAAAACAAAGAAAATAAGGATTTTTCAGGGGCTTTTAGGGGAGGATTTTGGGGAGCTGGAGTGAGAGCTGAAGAGGGAACGAACTGGTGTTGTGGAGAAGAAGGTAGCGAAATACTGGAAATCAAGCATCAAGTGTAGGTATACTTCATCTTCTTCCATTTTTGCATTATTTTCTTCCATCACTTGTTGACATTTGAAATTCATTTTGATGATTAAGGATGGTTGTTGGGTTTCTTCTATTTCTTTTCATTTCCATATATAGAAAAGGCATTTAAGCTGAGTTATTCAAATTTTAGTCGATAGTAGGTAATCTGGATTTTAGTGGCAACTTTTTATCATCTTCCTAGTTTTCTATCAAGGAGAATGAATGAGAGAGATGGCCTGGAGCGCTGCTACACAAACCTCACAGCCAAACCTCGCCTTCATAAAAAAATAAAAAAATAGAAGAAGGAAAAGAGGAAGAGGTGGCAGAAAATATGATCAAAGCGATGTTTCCATGTGCTCTAGTTCAAGACTCTGCACTGCAGCAGATAAGCTAGTTTGTGCGCATCTAGACCTTTCGTTATTGATATTCCTCATGGGTATGTTGAAAATGGGGGCAACATGTGTGAAATGAAGGCTCTCGGAGCCATTAATGGTTTTTCTTGCTTGGGAATATTTTATGGCAATAAAGTCAATGGAGGACTTTTGGTGGGCCATCCATGGGGCACATATGCCCATACACCTTTTTTAAGCCTTTATGCTCACACGTTTTCACCATTTTTCTTTTAAATTAACTTTCAAAAATTATGGATCTTGAGTGACTTCAATCTTCAAATTAATTTTTCAAAAATTACAATTTCCAAATTCAATTTTTTTTTAAGGATTCCATTTTCAAATAAATTCCCAAAATTTAATTTTTAAATTTAATTTTTTAAAACCTCGATTTTTAAGTCTAATTTTCAAAACCTTAATCTTCCAAAATTATAATTCTTAAATTTAATTTTCAAAAATCCAATTCTCAATTAATTTCCAAAATTCCAATTTTTTTCAAATAATTTCCAAAATTCCAATTTCCACATTTATTTATTTAATAATTATTATTTCCGTTATTATTATTATTTTATTTATTTATTTATTTTTAAAATTCCATCTTTAAATACTTCTTCAAAATTCCAATTTCCAAATTCAATTCCCAATTTCCGAAATTCCAATTTTCCAATTTCCAAATTTAATTTCAAATTTCCAAAATTCCAATGTTCACATTTATTTATTTAATAATTATTATTTTCATTATTATTATTATTATTATTATTATTTATTTATTTATTTTTAAAATTCCATCTTTAAATACTTCTTCAAAATTTCGATTTCCAAATTCAATTCCCAATTTCTGAAATTCCAATTTTCCAATTTCAAAATTTAATTTGCAATTTCCAAAATTCTAATGTTCACACTTATTTATTTAATTATTATTATTTTCGTTATTATTATTATTTTATTTATTTATTTATTTTTAAAATTTCATCTTTAAATACTTCTTCAAAATGCTGATTTCCAAATTCAATTCTCAATATCCGAAATTCCAATTTTCCAATTTTTGAATTTAATTTACAATTTCCAAAATTCCAATGTTCACATTTATTTATTTAATAATTATTATTTTCGTTATTATTATTATTTTATTTTATTTATTTATTTATTTTTAAAATTCCATCTTTAAATAATTCTTCAACATTTCGATTTCCAAATTTAATTCCCAATTTCCGAAATTCCAATTTTTCAATTTTCAATTTCCAAAATTCCAATTTTCACATTTATATATTCAATCATTATTATTATTTTTGTTATTATTATTTTATTTATTTATTTATTTATTTCTAAAATCCCATCTTTAAATAATTCTTCAAAATTCCGATTTCCAAATTTAATTCCCAATTTCCGAAATTCCAATTTTCCAATTTCCGAATTTAATTTCTAATTTCCAAAATTTCAATTTTCACATTTATTTATTTATTTATTTATTTATTTATTTATTATTATTATTATTATTATTATTATTATTATTATTTAAAAACTCCATCTTCAAATAATTTTCAAGATTCCCATTTTCATAGTTCCAATTCTCAAATAATTTTCAAAATTCTAATTTCTTTCAAATTTAATTTCCAAAATTCCAATTCTTAAATTTACTTTTCAAAACTCCAATTCTCAAATAATTTGCTAATTTCTTTCAAATTTAATTTTCAAAGTTCCAATTCCTTAATTTAATTCTCAAAACTCTAATTCTCAAATAATTTTAAAATTTTCAATTTCTTTCAAATTTAATTTCCAAAATTCTAATTCTTAAATTTAATTCCCAGGACTCTAATTTTCAAATAATTTTCGAGACTCCAATTGTCAAATAAATTTCAAAAATCCAGTTTTCTCTCAAATAGTTTTAATTCCACTCGATTCTCAAATAATCTTCTGTTTTTCTTGATTTTATATAAGCACGAATGCAAATTTTCATAATTTCAGAATAATGGAATTTGTGAGACTAATTCGTGCAAGATAGATTTGGCTTTGGTGGGGGCCCCACATACAAGTTTTCTCTTCTAATTGTCAATTGTTATGCTTGATGAGTATTGTCTGATCTTTGCCTTGCTTTTTGATATGCATGTGATGATTTTATATTTGAGCTAACCTTGTTTCCATGATAACGCACTATTAATTGTTGCTAAGGTAAGCTCTCACTCCTACTTCATTTATTTATTCGTTCTTACACTTGATTTGTTTCGTTATTCAATCATTGTATTGGTGTCCATTGATCTCCCAGTTAATTGTCATGCTTGCTTCACCCTACTTAGTAGAGACCCGTTTTTAGGGACTTAGAGGGGTGCTTCAGTCTCTTCACCATACCTTCCTAATAAGTAACCTAACCCCCGGACCCGACTGGAGTTTTCACAGACCTGTTTTTCCACGTCAAGAGTCACACTTGGGGTTTTTCTTTCTTATTTTATTTTCCCTTTAAAAATAAAACAAAAATAAGTGGCGACTCCAAGTCTTTTCCAAAAAAAAAAAAATCATATTTCGCATTATATAAATAAAAAACGAGTTCGTCATCGAGTGGGAAAGCATCGAGCAAAAATGCGGGGTCCACAAAATGGCGACTCCACTGGGGATGCTAAAGGGTCAAGCTTGAACTTAAGATGAGGCAAATGTGGCGTTTGATGGGTCGATCAGTGGGTACTTATCTCTTGATTACACATTAAGAGCTCTTGATATCATTGGATGCATATTTGGTTATCATATTCATTTGGGACATTGACATCCTGATTATGATGATTGATTATCTTGTTTATCTTATATTATGACTTTGATCTTGTCATGATTGTTTCGCTCACCTCACATGTATAGACTTATTGTTGTATATCATTTGACTTGACGTGTTGATTTCCTTGCTTGTATATTGTCTTGATCATCTTTGAGCATACTGTCTTTATCACTTTTTGTCTTGGTTTTTGTATTCTTGTCATAACTTGTGTGTGGTCATGGATGATATATATGTGTTTTGCTTGATTGCTTGTTGCATGACTACCCTTCTTCTATGTGATTGCATGTCGTTTGTCCGTGTGAGCCACATATCTATCCCCTTACCTCCAACCCTCTGGTTTTCGATCATATTTTTCATTTCGACTCTCACTTTTATAAGTGTGAGGCCTAGTGTGTGCTTGTTTCTCTGACTGAGCTAGAGGTTAGGAGTAGGGTCTAGCGACGGACTATATCGATGTTTGGGAGCATTTTGGAGGAGATCGACACATTGATGCTGATTAGAGTCCGATCGTTGAAGACCTGTATAGCCCGGAACTAGGTTTCATGGATATTTATGCGACCCGTATGTTTTCACTTCTGCTTTAGCTTCATAGGGGTTTCGGATGCACCCATACCACTCACTGTGCACTCTAGTCAATCATTGAGTGTTGAGAGTTTTGAGAGATTTCACCGTAGGAAACCCCTTATTATGTCGAGGTAATGCATGAGTGGAGGTGATGACCACCTTGCATGGAAGCGCCCTGTCTCTTCGGAGGCGTGCAGAGGGTTGCGTACCGTTGGAGGGTATGATCGTTTCTACTAGGGATCTTTTAAAGTCCACCTATCTCCTTTTAGAGCCACCTTGACCTTGTAGGTTGAGTCTTAGACCTTTCAATCAGGATTTCCTTTCCTAACACGTGGGTGCATCTGTGGGTTTTCAGAGCCGGTTCAGTAGTGATAGGTTTAGTTACCTTCGTAGTAGTCTCTTATATATCTGCTCAGGATTGGATATCAGTTTGATTACTTTCAGGTTACCTTTCGGCATATTTGATAGACTCTCCTTGTGGAACTTCCCTTGCCTCATATCTTATCTAGTATTTCCACTATTGTAGGAACATTGATACGTTCGATCTGGGTTCGACTTCTTGGATCTGAGTTGGGGGCAAATTAATCAGAGCATCTGACCCATCAGACCAGAGATCAGATCAAAGATATATGGATTCATAGATAGTTACCGTTGACCAGTTTGTTGCGGCCATGGCTTCAATTCAGGAGGCTATAGCTAGCCTCGGTCTAAGGATAGATGGGCAGCAGGCCTACGAGGTCCCGCCTCAGGATGGCCCCCAGTATGACCCTACAGTGCCACCACCCCCTCCACCCAATCAGTCAGCACCTCAAGCTATACCTTTCACTCTGCGTAGCCAGACCAAGGTTGCCCCGCCTCCTGTCTCGTGCCCACCTCGACCTCAGAGGACCCACATGCTCGCATGGATAGGCTTGAGCAGAGGTTGAGGTAGTTGAGGACTTCAGACAGAGCTGTTACTTGGGAGGATTTTGATGGAGCACCACTAACCAGTTTATTGGTCAAGTTCAAGATGCCAGAGATAGAGCAATACACAGAGATTGGATGTCCCCGCATCTATTTTCCCATTAAAAATAAAACAAAAATAAGTGGCGACTCTAAGCCTTTTCTAAAAAAAAAAAAAAAATCATATTTCGCATTAAATAAATAAAAAATGAGTTTCGCCATCGAGTGGGAACGTATCGAGCTAAAATGCGGGGTCCACAATGTGTCATTTATTTTTATTATTTCTCTCACATCAATATATCTTCCTTACCACTTGTCATGTTCCCATTTTTTTTCTTCTCCTGGCATCATAATCCATTATCACCTATTATAGTTTTTATTATTATTTCTCTCTTTTTCATTTATATTCTTTTTAATATGCTCGTGTATTTTCACATAAAACTTCTTTAATTTTAATTTATTTTTACTCTCTAATTTCTCTATATTTATTGACTTTAATTATTTTTTTGACATATTAAACTTAAAATGATAATATATAATAAATAATTAATATAACAAATTAAATGAAAACAAAATATATATAATGGACAAAAATGAAAATAGTATCCCACAAATAATAATGATTTTAAATATTAATTATAATAATACATTTTATAAATTAAGGTTTAAATTTAAAAATTCCATTTTATTATTTAGAAGTTTATGATATAAGATTTTTTATATTAATACTAAACAAAATATTTATTTATTTTGTAAATTCTATCACATGTAAAAGTAAAAATATCATTGTAATACTAATTTATTATTTACATTATTTTTCTTTTCACTTTCATTTTAAATTTATCATATCAAAATTACAATAAGTGATGGTGCTTTTATCATTTTTCTTATGATTTTAAATTGATTGTGAATCTAACCTTTTTTTGGTTAAAATCTTTAATTTTTAATTAAAATAAAATATAAAAGAAAATATATTTTTCATAAAAAAAATAGGTACATCCTTAAAAAAAAAAAGGTAAATTAATCCTTAGGAGAACCGACTATCATACTTATCATGGTGTATATATTCCTTTGGAACCCTTGATAAGTTGGAGGTCTTTGCCCACCCCAAAAAGAACTTTGGGATCCTAGGTATATCCATTCTTAAAGGAACCAAGACCCCTATTTTCATTTTCATGGTTCATATATTCCTTTGGGGACCCTTGAGAAAGAATTAGAGGTTATTCCCCACCCTAAAATGGACATCGAAACCCAAGGTTCATCCTAAAGACAATTTGGTACATCATTTATAAAATTTGGTACATATTTCATAAAATTTGGCACATCCTTAAAACAATTTTGTACATTCAATCCATGAGTTACCAGGACCTCTATATTATTACCCATGGTTCGTTTATTTCTTTAGGGATCTTTAAGAAGTAATTAGAAGTCGTTCCCTACTCTGAAACAAACTTTGCAACCCTAGATACACCCTTAAGGAAATTTGGTGCATCGTTAAGAAATTTTGGTACATCCAATCCTCAGGTTATCAAGACCCCTATCTATCTTCCCATGATCCATATTATCCTTTGAGGACCCTTAGGTAGTGATTGAAAGTCATTCCCCACATCAAAACGAACTTTGGAACTTTTGGTACATCCTTTACAAAATTTGGTACATCCTTAAAAATATTTGGTACATACTTGAGCTATTGAAACCTCTATCTTATTACCCATGATCCGTTTATTCCTTTAGGGATCTTTGGGAAGTGATTGGAGATCATTCCCTACTCCAAAATGGACTTTGGAACCCTAGGTACATCATTGAAAAAATTTGATACATCCAATCCTTGAGTTAACGGAACACTTATCTCCATTTCCATAGTCCACTTCTTCCTATGGAGACCCTCAGGAAGTTATTGAAGGTCGTTCCCTACCTCATAACAAACTTTGGCAACATTGGTACATCTTTTACAAAATTTGGTACATCCTTCACAAAATTTGGTACATTATGAAGGATGTACCAAATTTTGCGAAGGATGTACCAAGGGTTCCAAAGTGCATTCTGAGGTGGGGATCAGCCCCCAATCACTTCCTTACGGGTTCCAAAATGAAATCATGGACCATCCATGTTCAGACGAGGAACCTAGAAGCAACATGATCGAATGTACGAATTTTAATGAAGGATGTACCAAGGGTTCCAAACTGCATTCCGATGTGGGGATCGGCCCCAAATCACTTCCTTATGGGTTTCAAAATGAAATCATGGACCATCCATGTTCAGATAAGGGTCTTAAAAGCAATAGGATCGGATGCACAAAATTTAATTAAGGATGTACCAAATTTTGTGAAGGATGTACCAAGGGTACCAAAATGAGTTCCGGGTGGGGATCGACCCCCAATCACTTCCTTATGGGTTCCAAAATGAAATGATGGACCATCCATGTTCAGATGGGGGGTCCTAGAAGCGATAGGATCGGATATACCAAATTTTGTAAAGGATGTACCAAGGGTTCCAAAGTGTGTTCCGAAGTAAGGATCGGCCCCCAATCACTTTTTTATGGGTTTCTAAATGAAATTATGGACCATCCATGTTTAGATGGGAGTCCCAGAAGCGATAGGATCGGATGTACCAAATTTAATGAAGGACATACCAAATTTTGTGAAGGATGTACCAAGGATTCCAAAGTACGTTCCGAGGTGGGAATCGACCCCCCAAAAGCTTCCTTATGGATTGAAAACTGAAATCATGGATCATCCTTGTTCCAATTGGGTTCCCATAAGCAATAGGATCGGATGTACCAAATTTTGTTAAGGATGTACCAAGTTTTGGGAATGATGTATCAAGGGTTGCAAAGTGCGTTCCAAGGTGGAGATCGGCCCCTAATCACTTTCTTATGTGTTTCTAAATGAAATTATGGATCATCCATATTCATATGGGGGTCCCTGAAGTGATAGGATATGAAAAAGAAGGAAAAACAGAGCAAGGCTCTGTATATTCTATATATTTATATATCTATATCCCGTCGGATTACATGATTCTATATTACATTATTCTATATGATGCCCTAAGAACAAGCTCCCGAGAGCTATATATAAAGAAAATTACAAAACAAAATATCTGAGGTTATTCACCCCTTTTCCAAACTTAATAACTAAGGAATCTTATGGTTGGTGGATTACAAGGAGAATAATGGAAATTTATACAAAAATATCTGAAGAAAAATATCCAAAAGTGTCAGTCACAACTATCGGGAAGCTTTAGGAGAACACCCGTGCACTGTGCAAAATGGTTGCAAAATTCTCGTAGCAAAAGGCTGATTTCACAACCGTGCAAAAATCTTCCTTCAGCTTGGAGTGATCTTCTTGCAATGACTGTAACTCCTTCGTTTCAACTCCGAATCGTGCACCGTTTGAAGCATTGGATTTTTTACTTCCTGAGATTTGAAATGGTATATAACATGTAGAAAATGGACTTCGGGAAGTGCTCCAAAAGTGGCTGAAATGACTGTCATCAAGAATACTTCATGGCAGATTTCTCTTTGCTTCCCCTCCTTGCATTCCGGATTTGCTTATGGCAAAGGACTTCAAAGCTTTGACTCTTCATGTTTCTGAGCTTTCCATTGCTTTGCCATGGATTCCAAAGAACTCTCCTCAATCTTGGATTGCTTTGGTGATAAAAAAACTATCAAAACTCCAAAACTTAACACAATTTGATTAGAATTGATTGCAAGGGTCCTTAACATGCCAATTGAGTTAAAAGGTAATAACTACTACTCAAAAGTGTTTAAAAGAGTTAATTACAAGCTATGAAATAGCACTTTTTGAGTAGTAATCAGATATGATGTACCAAATTTAGTGAAGGATGTACCAAATTTTGTGAAGGATGTACCAAATATTTTGAAGGATGTACCAAGGGTTCCAAAGTGCGTTATGAGGTGGGGATCGGTCCCCAATCACTTCCTTATGGGTTCCAAAATGAAATTATGAACCATCCATGTTCAGATGGGGGTCCCGAAAGCGATAAGATCGGATGTACCAAATTTTGTGAATGATGTACCAATGGTTCCAAAGTGCATTCTGAGTTGGCCCCCAATCACTTTCTTATGGGTTTCTAAATGAAATTATTGACCATCCATTTTCAGATGGGGGTCTTGGAAGCAATAGGATCGGATGTACCAAATTTAATGAAGGATGTACCAAAGGTTCCAAAGTGCGTTTCGAGGTTGGGATCAGCCCCCAATCACTTTCTTATGGGTTTCTAAATGAAATTATGGACCATCCATGTTCAGATGGGGATCCTGAAAGCGATAGGATCGGATGTACCAAATTTAATGAAGGATGTACCAAATTTTGTGAAGGATGTACCAAGGATTTCAAAGTGCGTTCTAAGGTGGGAATTGGCCCCCAAATACTTCCTTATGGCTTTCTAAATGAAATTATGGACCATCCATGTTCAGATAGGGGTCCTGGAAGTGATAGGATCAGATGTACCAAATTTAATAAAAGATGTACCAAATTTTGTGAAGGATGTACCAAGGGTTCCAAAGTGTGTTCCGAGGTGGGGATTGGCCCCCAATCACTTTCTTATGGATTTCTAAATGAATTATGGACCATCCATGTTCAAATGGGGGTCCCGAAAGTGATTGGATCGAATGTACCAAATTTTATGAAGGATGTACCAAGGGTTCCAAAGTGCGTTCCGAGGTGGGGATCGGCCCCCAAACACTTCCTTATGGGTTTCAAAATAAAATTATGGACCATCCATGTTTGAATGGGGGTCCTGAAAGCGATAGGAACAAATGTACCAAATTTAATGAGGGATGTACCAAGGGTTCCAAAGTGCTTTCCAATGTAGGGATCGACCCCCAATCACTTTTTTATGGGTTTCTAAATGAAATTATGAATCATTCATGTTCAGATGGGGGTCCCAAAAAGGATAGATCGAATGTACCAAATTTAATGAAGAATGTACCAAATTTTATGAATGATGTACCAAGAGTTCCAAAGTACGTTTCGAGGTAGGGATCGGCCCCCAATCACTTTCTTATGGGTTTCTAAATGAAATTATGGACCATCCATGTTCAGATGGGGGTCCCTGAAACAATAAAATTGAATGTACCAAATTTAATGAAGGATGTACCAAATTTTGTAAAAGATGTACCGAGAGTTCCAAAGTGCGTTCCGATATGGGGATCGACTCCCAAACACTTCCTTATGGGTTCCAAAATGAAATTATGGACCGTTCATGTTCAGATGGGGTTCCCGAAAGCGATAGGATCGGATGTACCAAATTTAATAAAAGATGTACCAAATTTAATGAAGAATGTACCAAATCTTGCGAATGAAGTACGAAGGGTTCCAAAGTGCGTTTCGTGATGAGGATCAGTCCCCAATCACTTTCTTATGGGTTTCGAAATGAAATTATGGACCATTCATGTTTAAATGGGGGTCTTAGAAGCGATAGGATCGGATGTACCAAAATTTGTGAAGGATGTACCGAGGGTTCCAAAGTGCATTCCGAGGTGGGGATCAGCTCCCAAACACTTCCTTATGGGTTCCAAAATGAAATTATGGACTATCCATATTTAGATGGAGTTCCTAGAAGCGATAGGATCGAATGTACCAAATTTAATGAATGATGAACCAAATTTTGTGAAGGATGTACCAAGGGTTCCAAAGTACGTTTTGAGGTGGGGATCAACCCCAATCACTTTCTTATGAGTTTTAAATGAAATTATGGACCATCCATGTTCAGATGGGGCTCCCGGAAGCGATAGGATAGGATGTACCAAATTTAATGAATGATGTACCAAATTTTGTGAAGGATGTACCAAGGGTTCCAAAGTACGTTTCGAGGTGGGATCGCCCCCAATCACTTTCTTATGAGTTTTTAAATGAAATTATGGGTCATCCATGTTCAGATGGGGCTCCTGGAAGCGATAGGATCGGATGTACCAAATTTTTGTGAAGGATGTGTCAAATCGTTGAGGTGGGGATTGGCTTCATGTTATGTGAGGAGTCGGTAAAAGGGAAGTTGACCCATTAACACCTTGGGAAGACATTCGAGCATTTACATTGTACCCTTAGATCAATGGAATTTTTTTTATACAATAACATTAGTTTGATATGTTATGTGCAGAAGGCAATCTAGGGGTGCACCTTCCATTTGAAAGGCATGTCTATGTGTGAATGACATTATATTACTATGCTACATGCAGAAGGCAAAGTAGGGGTGCACCCTTCGTTGCATAGGCATGCCCATGGGTATGATAACATTATTTTGATATACTATACGCAGTATGCAAACTAGGGGCACACTTTTGATTTTAGAGGCATGCTTATTGCTGAAACCATTATATTGGTAGGCTATGTGCACTAGTCAAGAGCACAACCTTCATGGAAGACACATGAATGTGGGTGAAAAACTTATTTTTGTTAAGCTATGTGTAGTAGGAAAAAGATAGGCATGACTCTCTATCAGAGGCATGCCTTTAGGATGACTAGATTTGAGGTGTGGGTTGGGCAGTAAGGCAAATAAAGGCATGTTGATAGCTTGAAAGGTTGGCCCTTGACATTCATATGAAATAAGGGATGGAAATGATTGCTTGTTGATTTAAAATCATAGATTTTTTTTAAGGATTTTTTTTTAAATATTTATCATTTAAAAAAAATTTAATTGTTCATTTTTATTTTTTTATTTTAAATCTATATTGTCATTTTATTTTATGTTATATTTTTATTTTTAACTACTTTTTTTATTTAGCTCATTATAGGAAACTAGCTAGTATATTTTGTTTCATTCACATAAATTTCAATCTATATTATAAAATGGTACTAGTTGAATCTCTATAACAAAAATTTGGTACATCTAATCCTTGAGCTACTAGGACCCCTATCTTATTACCCATGGTCTATTAATTCCTTTAAGGATCTTTGGAAAGTGATTGAAGGTTGTTTCCTACTCTAAAACAGACTTTGAAACCCTAGGTACATTCTTAAGAAAATTTGATACATCCAATCCTTGAGCTAACGGCACACTTAACATTCTTCCCATGGTTCATTTATTTCTTTGGACAACCTTAGAAAGTGATTGGAGGTTGTTCCCCACTTCAGAACGGACATTGGCCCTTTTGGTACATCATTTACAAAATTTGGTACATCCTTAAAAAAATTTGGTACATCCAATCCTTGAGCTATCAAAACCGCTATCTTATTACCCATGGTTTGTTTATTCCTTTAGGGATCTTTGAGAAGTGATTGGAGATCGTTCCCTACTTCGAAACAGACTTCAGAACCTTTGGTACATCCTTCATAAAATTTAGTACATCATTTATTAAATTTGGTACATTCGATCCCATCGCTTTCAGGACCCCCATCTGAACATAGATGGTCCATAATTTCATTTTGGAACCCGTAAGGAAGTGATTGGGGACCGATCCCCACCTCAAAACGCACTTTAGAACCCTTGGTACATCCTTCAAAACATTTGGTACATTCTTCACAAAATTTGGTACATCTTTCACTAAATTTGGTACATCCGATCCTATCATTTCTGGAACCCCTATCTGAATATGGATGGTTAATAATTTCATTTAGAAACATATAATAAAGTGATTGGGGGTTGATCCCCACCTCGAAACGCACTTTGGAACCCTTGGTACATCCTTAACAAAATTTGGTACATCCTATCCTATTGCTTATGGGGGCCCAATTGGAACAAAGTTGGTCCATGATTTCATTTTGGAACCCATAAGGAAGTTTTTGGGGGCCGATCCCCATCTCGGAACACACTTTGGAACCCTTGGTACATCCTTCACAAAATTTTGTACATCCTTCATTAAATTTGACACATCCGATCCTATCACTTCTAGGAGCCCCATTAGAGCATGGATGGTCCATAATTTCATTAAGAAACCCATAACGAAGTGTTTGGGGGCCGATCCCCACCTCGGAACGCACTTTGGAACCCTTGGTACATCCTTCACAAAATTTGGTACATTCTTCATTAAATTTAGTACATCTGATTCTATCACTTCCGAGACCCCCATCTGAACATGGATCGTCCATAATTTCATTTAGAAACCCATAAGGAAGTGTTTGGGGACTGATCCCCACCTCGGAACAAACTTTGGAACCCTTGGTACATCCTTCATTAAATTTGGTACATCTGATCGTATTGTTTTTGGGACCCCCATTTGAACATGGATGGTCCATGATTTCATTTTGGAACCCATAAAGAAGTGATTGGGGGTTGATCCCTACCTTAGAACTCACTTTGTAACGTTTGGTACATCTTTCACAAAATTTGGTACATCCTTCACAAAATTTGGTACATTCGATCCTATTATTTTCAGGTCCCCCATCTAAACATGGATGGTCCATAATTTCATTTAGAAACCCATAATAAAGTTATTAGTGGCCGATCCCCACCTCGGAACACACTTTGGAACCCTTGGTACATCCTTCACAAAATTTGGTACATTCTTCATTAAATTTAGCACATCCTTCATTAAATTTGATACATCATTCATTAAATTTGGTACGTTCGATCTTATTGTTTCAAGACCCCCATCTAAACATGGATGATCCATGATTTCATTTTGGAACCCATAAGGAAGTGATTGGGGGCTGATCCCTACCTTGGAACGCACTTTGGAACGCTTGGTACATCCTTCACAAAATTTATTACATCCTTCATTAATTTGGTACATGCGATCTTATTGTTTCTGGGACCCCCATTTGAATATGGATGGTCCATCATTTCATTTATAAACCCATAAGAAAGTGATTGGGGGTCGATCCCTACCTCGAAACGCACTTTGGAACCCTTGGTACATCCTTCACAAAATTTGGTACATCCTTCATTAAATTTGGTACATCTAATCCTATCCCTTCCGGGACCCCCATCTAAACATGGATGGTCCATAATTTCATTTAGAAACCCATAAGAAAGTGATTGGGGATCGATCCCCACCTCGGAAGGCACTTTGCAACCCTTGGTACAACCTTCACAAAATTTGGTACATCCTTCATTAAATTTGGTACATCCGATCCTATCGCTTCCAGGACCCCCATTCAAACATGGATGGTCCATAATTTCATTTTGAAACCCATAAAGAAGTGTTCGAGGGCCGATCCCCACCTTGGAACGCACATTGGAACCCTTGGTACATCCTTCACAAAATTTGGTACATCCGATCCTATCGCTTCCATGACCCCCATCTAAACATGGATGGTCCATAATTTCATTTAGAAACCCATAAGAAAGTGATTGGGGGTTGATGCCAACCTCATAACGCACTTTGGAACCCTCGGTACATCCTTCACAAAATTTGGTACATCTTTCATTAAATTTGGTACATCCGATCCTATCGCTTTCGGGACCCTCATCTGAACATGGATGGTCAATAATTTCATTTAGAAACCCATAAGGAAGTGTTTGGGGGTGGATCCCCACCTTGGAACGCACATTGGAACCCTTGGTACATCCTTCAGTAAATTTGGTACATCCGATCTGATCGCTTTCAGGACCCCCATCTGAACATGGATGGTCCATAATTTCATTTAGAAACCCATAATAAAGTGATTGGGGGTCAATCCCCACCTCGGAACGCACTTTTGAACCCTTGGTACATCCTTCACAAAATTTGGTATATCCTATCCTATCGCTTCCGGGACCCCCATTTGAACATGGATGGTCCATAATTTCATTTAGAAACTCATAAGAAAGTGATTGGGAGACGATTCCTATCTTAGAACACACTTTGGAACCCTTGGTACGTCCTTCACAAAATTTGGTACATACTTCATTAAATTTTGTACATCTGATCTTATCGCTTCCGAGACGACCATCTGAACATGGATGATCTATAATTTCATTTAGAAACCCATAAATAAGTGTTTGGGGGCCGATCCCCACCTCATAATGCACTTTGGAACCCTTGGTACATCCTTCACAAAATTTGGTACATCCTTCATTAAATTTGGTACATCTGATTTTGTTGTTTCTAGGACCCCTATCTGAACATGGATGGTCCATAATTTCATTTTGGAACCCATAAGGAAATGATTGGGGTTCTATCCCTACCTTGGAGCGCACTTTGGAACGCTTGGTACATCCTTCACAAAATTTGGTACATCCGATCCTATTGTTTCGGGTCCCCCATCTGAACATGGATGGTCCATGATTTCATTTTGGAACCCATAAGGAAGTGCTTGGGGGCCGATCCCCACCGCAGAACGCACTTTGAAACCCTTGATACATCCTTCACAAAATTTGGTACGTCCTTCATTAAATTTGATACATCTGATCCTATTATTTTCGGGACCCCCATCTGAACATGGATGGTCCATGATTTCATTTTGGAACCCATAGGGAAGTGATCAGGAGTCGATCCCCACCTCGGAATGCGCTTTGGAACCCTTGGTACATCCTTCACAATATTTGGTACATCCTTCATAATGTACCAAATTTTGTGAAGGATGTACCAAATTTTGTAAATGGTATACCAAATTTTGTAAAGGATGTACCAATGTTGCCAAAGTCGATTATGAGGTGGGGAATGACCTTCAATAACTTCCTAAGGGTCTCCAAAGGAAGAAATGGACTATGAAAATGGAGATAAGTGTTCCGTTAACTCAAGGATTGGATGTATCAAATTTTCTCAATGATGTATCTAGGGTTCCAAAGTCCATTTCGGAGTAGGGAACGATCTCCAATCACTTCCCAAAGATCCCTAAAGGAATAAACGGACCATGGGTAATAAGATAGAGGTTTCAATAGCTCAAGTATGTACCAAATATTTTTAAGGATGTACCAAATTTTGTAAAGGATGTACCAAGAGTGCCAAAGTTCGTTCCGATGTGGGAAATGACCTTCAATCACTACCTAAGGGTCCTCAAAGGATAATATGGACCATGGGAAGATAGATAGGGGTCTCGATAGCCTGAGGATTGGATGTACTAGAATTTCTTAACAATGCACCAAATTTCCTTAAGGATGTACCTAGGGATCCAAAGTTCGTTTTGGAGTAGGGAACGACCTCTAATTACTTCCTAAAAATCCTTAAAGAAATAAACGAACCACGGGTAATAATATAGAGGTCTTGGTAGCTCATGGATTGGATGTACAAAATTGTTTTAAGGATGTGCCAAATTTTATGAAATATGTACCAAATTTTATAAATGATGTACCAAATTGTCTTTAAGATGTACCTTGGTTTCAATGTTCGTTTTAAGGTAGGGAATAACCTCTAATTCTTTCTCAAGGGTTCCCAAATGAATATATGAACCATGAAAATGAAAATAAGGGTCTTGGTTCCTCTAAGAATGGATATACCTAGGATCCCAAAATTCTTTTTGGGGTGGGCAAAGACCTCTAATTACTTATCGAGGGTCCCAAAGGAATATATACACCATGATAAGTATGATAGTCGGTTCTCCTAAGCATTAATTTACCTTTTTTTTTAAAAAAAAGATGTACCTATTTTTTATGAAATTAATATAAAAGGTTAAGTACAATTTTTTATGAAAAATATATTTTCTTTTAATTAAAAATTAAATACTTTAACCAAAAAAAGGTTAGATCCACAATCAATTTAAAATCATAAGAAAAATGATAAAAGCACCATCACTTATTGTGATTTTGATATGATAAATTTAAAATGAAAATTAAAAGAAAAATAATGTAAATAATAAAATAGTATTACAATGATATTTTTACTTTTACATGTGATAGAATTTACAAAATAAATAAATCTTTTGTTTAATATTAATATAAAAAATCTTATATCATAAACTTCTAAATAATAAAATGGAAATTTTAAATTTAAACCTTAATTTATAAAATGTATTATTATAATTAATATTTAAAATCATTATTATTTGTGGGATAATATTTTCATTTTTGTCCATTATATATTTTGTTTTTATTTAATTTGTTACATTAATTATTAATTATATATTATCAATTTAAGTTTAATATGTCAAAAAAATAATTAAAATCAATAAATATAGACAAATTAGAGAAATAAATTAAAATTAAATAAGTTTTATGAGAAAATGCACGAGCATATTGAAAAGAATATAAAGGAAAAAAAGAAAAACAATAATAAATACTATAATAGGTGACAATGGATTATGGTAGCAGGAGAGGAAAAAAAAAAGTGGAAACGTGACAAGTGGTAAGGAAGATATATTGATGTGAGAAAAATAATAAAAATAAATTACGCATGTACTTGTTAATAAGTGATATTTATTAAAGGGACAATTGTGTTTTCAACCCATATAGGCTTGATAATTAAGGTAAGGTCCTCCAACCACCCATAATTGATTATAAGGATATGAGATAGTAATTGACAAAAAAGTCCACTTGATTCATTTTTTGTTTTTATTCTACCACTCTTCACATGCCACTATTCTTTCTTATTTAACCATTTTTGAATTTTTCATTATTTTTTAAACTTTTTTATAAATAATTGAAAAATCAACATTATTTTTTATTTTTAAATTATAAATAAACAAAAATTATATTAATGATTCAAAGACTATATTGGAAAATACTTTCTAAAAAAATATTAATTTAAATAAATAAAAATTATATTTTACATTTATTTTTATCTTTTACATTTTAGAAGTAAATAATTTAATGATTAAAATACTATTTAAAATAAATATATTCACTATTTTAATTTTTTATACTAAAAAGAATTTTAAAGTTTTTTTTTTACTATTATAAAATAAAAAGTTTAATTTTTTTTAATCCTCTTTTTTGCTTATTTTAATAACTTTTTGAATATGACTTTTAGTAATAAGTTATATGAAATGTTACAAATTTGTTTATTAAGGATTTTTTTTTAATGATTTGAATTAATTGAAAATTTATTAAAATAAGAAAAAGAAAAAGAAAGAAAGAGGATGGATGAAAAGTTTTTATTTTAAGTACTCAATTAAAATGTTTTCATATGACCTAACTTTAGAAGTGGATTATATCAATACATAGTAGAGATTAAATTTTTCTTATATAAAAGGGTTGAAATGTATATTTACTTATTTTAGATGAAAACAAGTAGTTAAAAATTATATAGATTATATTTGAGTTTGGTTTTAAAATATTTTTCTAGTTTTTATTTTTTATTTTCTATATTGTCTCTTTTTGAAAATATGTTTAATTAAAAAATAAAAACTATTTTTTAAAATGAAAATTGAAGACCTTGTTTAGTACTATTTTTTTTATATGAAAATAAAATAATAATAAATTTTATTTATTCATTTATACAGTACAATTGTATTACACTAACTGTACAAAGAAAGTGTACTAAATGTACAAAGGTGTACAAGGCTACCCTTTGTGAAATATTATAATCGATTATGAGTCATTCCTTTATTTTTCTTATCACTCACGAATTGTACACATATGTTATGCACTTTATTTAATTCCAGCATGGAAATTCTTATATTTTCCCCAATAATAATATTTGGAGAAAAAAAAATTGACCTTAAATCATCTACCATCTTCTCAACTAAATCATTGGAAATATGGTTAAACACTTCTACGTGAACACATAACTTAGAAGTGATATAAAATTTGTGTCATTATATAAGGGTATTACACTAACTGTACAAGGGAAATGTACTAATTGTACAAAGGTGTACAAGATTACCATTTGTAAATGATTTTAATTGATTCTAAACTACTTTTTTATTTTCCTTGCCACCCAAGGACTGTATACCTATGTTATGTACTTTATTTAACTTTCATATGAAAATTCCAATATTTTTCCCAATAATGATATTTGGGGAAAAAAAATTAACCCTAAGTAATTAGTTTTAAAATTAAAAATATTTGTTGTAATTATAGTTTTGAAGATTTCATGATTTTTATCTTATTACTTTGAAAAAATTGCTTTAATAAGAAAGTATTTATTTTAATGGTTTTAAATATTTAAATCTTTATTCAAAAATATTTAGGATTAGTGTGGAGAGCAATTAGGTAATTTTGGAATGGAGAAATTTTGAATATTTTTGAAGACTTTAATTCGGTCAATTACCCTATTTACACTTTCAAAATTATTTTTGAAAAAATAATAAACACCATGTGTCTAATTTGCAAGTTAGAAAAAAAAATTAATAATTTTTTATAAGGTATTTAAAAAGTATTTATTATATGTTCTATAAATTTGAAAAAATATAATATTTGATGATATCTAATTTACAAGTTAGAGTAAACAAATAATACTAATATTTTATGAGGTGTTTAAAAATTATTTGATATATATGAGAAATAATATAAGTTTGAAATAAAGAATGATATTTATTATATATTATGAAAGTTTTCAATGTATTTAAAAAATATTTATTATATATTATGTAAGTTTGAAAAAAAGAATAATATTTGATGAGGTATTTAAAAGTTATTCACTTCAAAAATACATTTGGTAATAATAATTTTTAACCATTTTTCATATTTGATGAAAAAAAAAATGATTCAAGTTGGTTCCACTATTAAATAGGTGAGAGAAGACAAAAAGAGTCAAAGAGAGAATGAGAAAGGTGATTTGATTGGTTAGTTTTTTCATTTAATAGTCAAATGTATTTTAGGAATTTTTTAATGACAATATCCTTACTCTTAATTTCCACCCTTTTATTGGGTGTTGGGCTTAAATATAAACTTATATGGACCATACATACATTAATTTTTGGGCCCTGGCCCAAAACACAATTTTCCCTTTATTAAATTGGTGTGTACTTTATCCTTTACTTTGAAACAAATTTGAAAGCACTATTGGAATGTATGAATAGACAATAAGAGAGATCAAAAGAAAAGAATATTTCAACTGCATATGACCAGTTCAGCCTTACAGAAAGGCTTGCACCACGGCTAATTTACAAGGCCTCATGTACAAAAAAACACCTTCAACGAAGATGAACAGGCTGTAAGGACAAAAGCAAAAGGCAGTTTCTGGGCACGCATGGGCTGTGCTTCACTGAAATGATTCTGGAATTGCAGGTCCCAGTAAGAAATTCCTCTGTTCTGTAATGCCTACAATGACTGTAGGGCAAAACCTGAACCCATCACCTTCCCAAAAACTTTCAAAATCATTTCACTGAAGCACCCTGAAGCTCGCCCAGTGAGCTTCGCAGACAAAAGACTGAAACAACAATCGATGCTATCATGAATTTACAGCTTAATATAGAAATTTAATCATACATGCTTGTCTGCTGCAAGTCGAACCTTATTCAAAGATTCTTTAAATGCTTGCCAAGCGACCATGTAGTGATCTTGAGATGTCATACCTTCCTCGACAACTTGTAATGCTCGTCTGTACAGGTGATCAAACCACTGAACTGGGTTCGTGATATCAACATTGTTGGAGCCAAGATCTGGTATGTATAGACGTTTGAAATCTTTCCTCCATCGTGACAGGATATATTGAAGTGGGATTTCTTCCAGACCATTGTAGTTGAGTACACACATTGCATGTCGGCATAGATAACCTTTGAAGTTAAAACAACTGCAAATGCATCGAACCTCAGCTCCTGCTTTATCATACATAACTTCAAAGTTTCTAACTTCCCTCATATTTACATCACCTTCACGTTCTTTGACTATGTATGTGACTATGGGCCCATTAACATGGAGCTGTGTTATGCTAATACAAGAAGACATCATCTCAATCTCGCCTTGGAATTTCTCAAATATCTCTTTTGTGTATACATTAGAGAGCTGTAACTCATAAAAGCATCTTGTTTTCAATGTGGGGGTTGAATCTCTGGACTCAAAATCATCAACAGCTTCCTTTTGATGCCCTTTTTGTAGAATAAACTCGTACATGTCTAAAAATTCTTTCAAAGAAGTCTGTTCATGCACATAACCATTGAAAAATGAGCTCATGGACTCACCCTGTTGAAAGGTGGACAACCCAGCGAAAAATGTGTCTTTTGAGTAGACTGGAGCCCATCTTTCTCGATCTTCGTACAAAGTTCGAAGGCATTCATGACTCCTGATTCCAAAACGCTGGATCATATCTTCCCAAGCCAGTTCAAACTCATCAATTTTTACAGAGTCATAAACTGTTCTATTCAATGCTGTTCGAAATGGTTCATTTTCCTGCAAGTCTCCCAATTTCTCAAGAATTCTCTGCATGACATGTGACAAGCAAAGACGATGGTGTGCCCTGGGAAACACCTCAGCAATTGCACTCTGCAAGGCCTTACACTGGTCTGTAATGATAGTTTGTGGAGGGCGTCCTGACATACATGTAAGCCAGGCCCTAAATAACCAGATGTATGTCTCTGGTGTCTCATCCGCCAGCAACCCACAACCCAGTAAAACAGGCTGCCCGTGGTGATTTCCTCCAACAAATGCCAAGAGTGGAATTTCATATTTGTTTGACAAGCACACTGTGTCAAATGCAACCACATCGCCAAAGTACCCGTAGGCAGCCCTAGACCTAGAATCAATCCAAAACACATTCCTCAAATGCCCATCATCACTGAGATCCATCAAGTAGAAAAAATTTGGATTTGTTAGCTGCACCCGACAAAAATAATTATAAATGACTTGTGCATCTCCCTTTTTAAGGTTCAAGCGCTTGGGCTGATCCGTATGATTATTAATTTCCCTTTCACTAGAACTTGAGTTTCCATAGCTCATTGCATCTAAGGCGGGTGTTCGATACAACTTGATTGTTCGTACTTCTACATCAAGTGTCGGCTCCACCTTCCTTTTGGCCCCAGCATCCATCTTCTTATGTGACTTGGAATTTTGAGCCCTTTCGGGATCAAATAAATGGTTGTGTTCTAGCTTCACTTCGTCCACCCTCCACCTGTTTGATTCCACTAACCTCAACCTTATCATTGCCAGACAACCAGTTCTCGTTTCCTTCCTTCGACTATTTGCTTCTTTAATTGTTTTAAAACCCTCACAATTGCAACAGAGTACTGCACCACGCTTCTCTTTGCTATTACGTTTTGTCCATGAGGATTTCACCCTGATAGCAAATCCCAGTTCTTTAGCATAGCAATTATAATAGTTATATGCATCATCATATGACTCGAACTCCATCCCAACAACTGGTGGGAGATAATTCTTCCCTTGAGACATGCCATTCTCTCCATCAACTATTCTTGTATCAAAATCTGTGACATTTTCATGGTCATTGCCTTCAATCTCAAATACTTGCTCACAATCATTGTCAAGATCATTTCCTTCATTCTCAAGCACTTGTTCACACTCATTCTCAAGGTCATTGCCCTCATTATCAAGCAGTTGCTCACTGTTTTCAGAACCTTCCTCCATCTGGAATAGAAAAGAAAAAAATATCATCAATCCCAGAAAAGGATAGCATTAATAGGATGAAGCAATAAAAAAAAAAGCCACAGAAACAAGATATATGAACCAACTTGCTAGCCTTCACAACTTTTTAATAATATTTTGCACAGAAAGTAGAAGACGAAAGCTGTTCAGATAGATCTTTAAGGCAGCTTGGGGACAGACCAGCTAAAATCTTAGAGGCAGTCCAATGCTCACCATATACTACATTGATGATTTACTAGCACGTGCAACCATACAAACAATCTATGGTGGCTGGTCACTCGGATGTGATGTTACAACAAAATTCTGTGCACTCACTCAGGCATCCATATGAATTGGACCAATACCAACCACTCATGCTGGCCTTTGCTGAGATTGGACCCATCTGTGACAGAAGTTGACTGAAGGAGAAACTGGGTTTAGGCATTCCATCACAGGCTGCCCATAGAAGAAGTATCACTCAAACTTAAATCATCATTTATTGACTTAACCCCTACAGAAAAGGATTATTAAAACCTAAATTGATAACCAATTTCTAAAATAGAGGATAATTAAGGTGTCATTTGGATACACTTTTTTTTTTTGGTTTTTAAAGTTAGAAAATGATAGTAACTCATATACAAAATGAAAGAACCTTTTTTATACTTATCTTAAAAAGGTAGTGACTTTTAAAAACTATTAAAAAAATTGAGGCATTAAAAAAAATTTACTATCTTAAATTTTAAAAAAAATTAACAATAATTTTTAAAGGCATAAGTCCATACTTTTTATATAAGAGTCACCCTATTTTATATAGAAGTTCCTGCTATTTCTAATTTTATAAAAAGAAAACAGGGAGTTTATTCAGACGGGCACTAAATGTGCCAAGTGGACTAGCATTCCTAAAGAAAAGGAGCCATGTAGAAGCCCTGGAACACCTGTAATGCATTCAAAAATGTTATATGAACTTTACAATGTGTTAGAATCAATGTTTGTGTGTTTCCTTTCTGGTCATTGCAGTTCTCTAAGCTTCATTTTATTATTTGTACTATCTTGGGAAGGATCTATGATTCTAAGTCTTTCAATGCTACTCTTATTTCAATTCTTCTACTTCATGCCAAGATATAACAGCCCCTTTTTCATAGAAATTAAATTTAAAAATAATTAGGCATTGACAGACAACCTAATAGACTTACCCTTTATTTGGTTCTTGGAAAATTTAAAGGGAAATGCAGGAAAAGAAAGTAGAGAGGATAAATAGAAGCAAAACAAAGTGAAGGAAAATAAAAAAAAATATACATATTTAAAGTTAATAAATTATTTTTATTTGTTTCTTCAAACTCATCTCACTTAATTTTATTAATTTTAATCGTATTTGACTTTTTGTTTTGCATTTAATCAACCAAATACCAAAAAACCATTTTCCCTAACATTTCCTTTTTTCTTTCATTAGTACTTTCTGGCTATGAAACATAGCCTTAAATTTCACTGCATTGAATACAAACACTGCACTTGTGCAAGAAGAAATCGCTTTTCCCCTTAACATCACAAGTTTGGGTAGCAGAAAAAACGAAAGGAAATGAAAATGATTCAAGTTACTTAAAATTAGATTACTTTCTCAAGCCACAACGTTTTCCTTTCCTTCCCTCATTCTCTCCTGGGAACAGCAGTGCCATAGTGCACCTACTTAATCTGGATTAAAAACTATCAGTTTTTTTTTTTTTTTTTACAGACAATTTTTTCTCATCAGAACTCAAATGCACCGTTTGGTTGCTGAGAAAGTGTAGGAAAAGAAAGAAAATTAAAATTTTGAATTTTAAATTGCTCAAAATGAGCCAATGCAGCTGTTGAGCTTAATTTAGTCAATTTGTTAATTATCTTGGAAATTAAACCAACCAAAAAATAAAACATAAAAAGTTCAAACCTTCTCATCTATTCTGTTTTCTTCTCTCTGCTTTTCCCAGCAGCCAAACAGACGGTATGCTGTTTTCTACTCATCAGAGTTTACCGAAATTGAAAATGGTATCAAAAAGTAAACCCTAAAATAGAGTGTACAGAGTAATGATAATCTCACACATAGAAACAGGAAATTTGGGAAACAGTAGGGAAAAACCAGAAGAGATCAGGAAGGGCTTACAGTGATTTCGAGATTTGGGTTTGGCGAAAGCGGATCGTCGCTCGGAGAAAAGGTGCTATCGTCGGTCATGGTGGCATAGAGGTTCACACGCCTTCTGTCAACGTAAGAGAGGTTAGTTTACCCTAAGCTGCTGCACTACTTTTTTTTTCAGTTTGAGTCCTTGCATTTTGTTATATTTACACAATGGGTTTTCTAAATTTTAAATAGCCCAACCAAGACAAATTTTTTTTTTTTTAACCGAATGAAAATTAATAGAATTTTAATATTAAAATTAATTAAAATTAAACATAAAAAAGTTATATTTAATAAATGATTAACTTTTTCAATTTTTTATCACTCATATAAAAAAGTGGTGATTTATTATATTAAAAAAGAGTTAATATAAATTAAATGTAAATATTTTATTTATATGTAATTATCTCTTACCATGTAATTAAATTATTAAGAAAAAGTGAATGAAATAATATTAGCTAATAAAGAACTTTTATTTTTGTCTAGTTGTGTCATATAATAAAAGGCGGTACACCCGAAAAAAAAAACACTTCAATATCCTATTTATGCAACAGATAATTAAGCATTATTTATCGTCATATTCTTAGTTTTAACATTTATATATATATATATATTGATTAACTAAAATAAAATTATTATAAAAGATTAATTTTAATTATTGTGTATTTTATATAATAATCAAATATAAAATAAATATAATTTTATAAATAAAATTATCAATATTTTTAAAATAAAAAATACTTATACATGTATCATTATTTCTATTATATCATTGAATACATCCTTAGATAAATTTCTATAAAATGTACTTTTAAATTATGAATATTATTATTAAATGTCACACATTATGTCATACATATATCGATTTATTTAATAAAATAACCTCAAAATGTCTATTATTACTTTTTATATCATTCTTAGAAAAAAAATTAAAAATTTTCATGAGTTTTAATCAATTTCCATCTCACCGATAATTTATGTTAGAATATCCTCCAATACTTCCTAATATATCTCGACATATCAATAAAATCAAATTATCAATATATTTGTAAAAACTGATATTTTCATCCTTAGTTCTAATAACATATTTGTAAAAATTGATATTTTCATCCTTAATTCTAATATAGGCTTGGAGTTGGTAGTAATCCCAAGCTACTTCAAATTGTCCATGAAGTTTTAGCTTAACCAGACCCGAGGTTCAAAACACTTGATCAATTTGGAAATGAGGTAAACTAAAAAGTATTATATTACCTGATTCAATCAAACAAGAATTTCATTCATCATTTTATTTCAATATTTACTAAAAATATGATATTAATATATGGAATATTGAATGCATAACTTATACTCTTTCTAGATGTGAAGAGAGGATTCAGTGATCCGGCGACAATCACAACTAGATCACAAATGGTCCTTAGCGAGTGTTATTTGTTAAAAGAAAATTAAATTTATTATTATTATTATAGATTTATAATGTAAGTATTCATACCATCATCAATTTGGTTGTAGTTGAATAGTAGTTCATGTATGAAAACCATACGTGTACATTAAGGAAGTTGGTCATCAAAGTTTTATAACAAACTGCACCATTTTCCACCTATGAGAGAAATTAGAGTATATTCACTCTCATCCACACAAAAGAGCAAAATCATTCAGCTTAACCCCAACTTTTCAGTGGAGGTGGATAAAGAAGAGGAGAATCAAATACTCCAATGGATCATGTCTTTACACTTAGATGATGAATTCAGAAATCTTGATCTGTGAGTTACCACTCATGCTCAAGAATTAGGTGTTGATGTTGAATGAGTGTCGTTCGAAAAGGTTCATAGCGAGAGTTTCAACAAAGACATAGTGGATTCATTTTAGGAGGCATTAAATTCCCAATCTTCGATTAATTCCATAAGTGTTGGACAAAGTAGTAGACGTAACACTATTGATACTTCTACTTCTGATTATAATGTTTTAAAAAGAGGTGGAATTGATGATGAAGGTGATGATAATGCAGGAAATGATGGAGGGGATGTTAGGCAACAACAACAAAGTCAATATCCAAGAGCTTATTCACTTAAGAAGACAATTTCACGTACTGCACACAAAATAAAGACAATGACTCTAGAAGATTTGGTCTAGGTGTAGGAGCTATTAGGAAGCTGTATAAAGGAAGAGAACTGAGGATGACACCATTTAACGAGAACTAATTTTCAACTAGTTTTGAGTCCAATGTATAAAAGACGCAATTTAGTAACTCATTGAATGAGACCAATATTTATCCTCCTTATATGATGGGTTATAGTCAACTTCCTCAAAATTATGTGATAGGTTTAAGTTTAACCAATGAAAACTATGGTATGTCTAACTATTCTCCTTCTACACAAATGTTATACCACATTCCATATCAAATGTAAGGAAGATTTGAAATAATCATATAAGTGCACCTCCAATATCCCATCCATGTAAAGGTAGCGGAGATGACTCAAGATATCAATGCATGACATGTTGAGAATTTTTAATTGATACTATCGAGACTTCGATGAGTTGTTACCAATATTGCCTCCAATAAGATGAAAATCTTTCATGAGGTAGCAAGGAAGACTCAAGATACCAATGTCTGACATGTTCAGATTTTTAAATTGATACTATTGAGACTCAATGAGTTGGTACCAATATTGTCTCCAACAAAATGGAAATCCTTCATCGAACAATTCCATTGAACCACATCGATTATCATTTGAGTACTAAACAGTCATTATAATGTAATATATACGAAATATTAATATTTAATAAGATCAAACCTTTAATGTAACTTAATAATGAATGTACACTTACAAAATTCATATTTCTTATTGATCAACGCAATATAATTAAATTTAATATTACAAATTGTATCATACATATATCGATTTATTTAATAAAATAACTTCAAAATATCTATTATACTTTTTATATCATTTTTAAGATTTTTTCCAACATTTCCATAAGTTTTGATCAATTTTTATTTCATCGATATTTTGTGTCAAAATATCCATTTATATTCATAAAACAAGTTGATGACATATTTGTCGAAACCAATATTTTTACCTTAACCTGAAATCATGTTTTCATACTTGGAAAATTGATCAACATGAGCCTATATGCCACCTATGGAGGTTGATGAAAAAATCCAATCTAACATGACTAAAATGAGAAGCAGGGTATCATATATTTGCTATTTGTAATTACAATAAGCTTCCTAAAAGCTAGCTAGCTACACTGTTCAAAGAGGAGAATATGTCTCCATCATTTTTTGTTTTAACAAAGGAATTAAGCTTTGGTAAGAAGTTTTTTGCTACTATAAGTAGTAGGATAGCATCTGGATCTCCTATAAGATGAAATTAAAACCAAGGAAATCATCTCAACTTCCTAGTGATTGGCAAAGCACCAAGAATTCTTTAGCCAACTCCCCATATGCAGTTTGTATTACAATAAAGGGCATGCTCCTCATATATTGAAGTCCAAATCTGAAGCCAATATGAGCATTTTTCACCCCCTCAATCTACTTAAAATCAAATGAAGTGGAAACAAAATTATTGAAAACTTAGAATGCAAGTCAATAAAATCTTCCAAGAACACGGTTGCCATCAGATCAGTTCAGGTGATGCTAACCTTTTGTGCCCATTTTCATTATCCATAAGAATGCTCATTGCTCATTACATCTTGACCTGCTAATTGCCTTCTTCGGATCCACAGGGGAATTTCTAAGCCACTACTAGTGCAACTCTAGAGAGCATGAAATTGCCACATCTCCTTCATCTCAACATCTTAAAGAAGGGAAACCATAAAGGATAAGAGTACTTGAATTGTTTATGTGTGTTGTACAATTCAAACCAAAAAATTATCAACAGATGTCTATATATAGATATGATCCCATAAAAATGCATGTTGGGGACAATGAAATTGAATTGAATAAAGTCAAACAAGCCCATGAATGAGAGTGCATCCATTCCATTTGCATTATTTCTCCTTATCATCTTAAATGCACAAAAAGGAATTTTTAATTGATATAGGGCAATATATTCACTATATGAAGTGCAGCAACTGCTAAAATAAATAAATAAATAGAAATAAATAAATAAATAGAAATAAAAATTTAAAAAAAATTCTGCAGTAACAGAAAGTTCTAGCACCACTGAACTGTCTTTCTTCTTTTCAATAGAGGCATCAATGAATTCCTGCAGTAAATATTAAATAAGGAAATAAGAAATGAACAAGTATGGTCTATATCAAATGCTAAATAGACAACTAATGATTTATTCATCATTGCTAATTTTCTAGATACAAGTTGATTGGTCAATGGACATTGAGCAAGAGCCTTCTAAAGGGATATCCTTTCAGCATGACTCCTCTTCTTGTTGCAAAGTGAAGACACTCCTCTTTTTGTTTGTTGGGACTTGCAGAAAAGTGGGGAAAGGCTACGTAAAAAAATAAGATAAACATCCATATTTTTCTCTTAAGAACCTAAAGTTCATTAGTTCCAAGGGTGTTAGTCCATCCTTATTCCTAAAAGAGATAAAGTATTTTATTCTTCTTTAACGTAGTATGGATCGATATTATGGGCACTAGCCTCACTTTCTCCCACATGCCTACCTTTATTGCATCTTTCCCTTGATAAATTTATCCCCACACATCAAATGATAACATGGAGCCTGAAAGCCTTACTGTGCATAATAGAATGGATATGAATATAGACAAAAGTGACTTTCTGTATCTTCTATTATGCCATTATCATTTTCAAAAACCATAAAAGTTGACAAAAGGAGTAATGGCAAGAATAAGGAAAGTAGATAGGATTGGTCAAGGGAACGTTTGATCATACATTTGAATAAAAATATATTAAACAAGCACCTAATAGAAGGTGGCATATTCAACATACAGATTAATCATACAAGAAACAAACAACAGAAGAAAAAAAAACCCATTGTCCCCAAAAGATGGCTCAACCCAACCCAAACCTATTAATAAAATCTAGAAATAAAAGAATTCCATCCCCAAGAGATATATCTCATAATGAGGAGATTTCAAAAAGATAACTTTAAGACATAGGCCTGGTCGCTCTATTATAAAAAAATCCTTCAATTCGACCTTTTAAATAAGCTCCAAAAAGATACTCAAAGAGGCCACTTTTCACACTCTCCAGTTGCATCCTTGAAGTTTCCTTTGCAACTCAACAGTCTCCTTCACTCAAGAATGAACAAGAAAGCAGTTAGCAACTTCTCTTCTTGTTTGTCAGCCCCCACCAAAGCAAAAGATGATTAAGAGTAAAGCTATTTTCCCAAGCAAAGAGCATTATATTTGCAGGCACAGAGCCAGAAAGGAGGAAGAACTAAAAGAAAAGGGTTGTGTAAAAGGGATTTAGTAGTGAAACCACAATTTAAACCAACCTATCTCCTTCCTTTCCTCTCTAACCCCCAAAATCCTGAATATAATAAAGGACTCAGCTATCTCAAACTTCCAGTCAGCTAACTCAGATTTCCAATCAGCACAGCTGTTTTTCACCAAATTGGCAGCAATACTGAACAGACTCGGAAACTAATCCTTCAAAGTAGACTCTGTCATTGCCATATATACAATGGTAAAAGAGGGCAGACTACCTACAGGATAAACAACCAAAATGAACTTGAAAGATCCTCACTGATACATGGTTTACAAAATTTTCAATGTTGGTATTCTAGGGTTTCTCCACCTCTGGGACCTTTCTCAATTATCAGTTTCAGGAATGAACCTTCCATTGCCGTTGCAGACAGTCTCTGCGCATCTGAGAGATAGGAATTGGAGGGACATGATTTTCAAACTTTGGGTCCCGCCGACCAGACTCCAGCGGGCCATACGGACCATCGTGCTGGCCCAGCCCATGCAAGCCCAATTGGCAGCCTAGCATGGCTCCTTAACCCGTTGGCCATTGCATCCTGTGCCAATGGACTTGTTAGATAATAATAATAAATAATAATTTTGATCTTTTTTTTTTTAAATGTGATCTTAATGACTATCATAAGGGGTGCAACTTGGGTAAACTTGCCCGTACTCAACCCAACATTGGGGTGGGATTGGACAATCATTTTCAATACTCAAGTTGAGCTTGTGTTAGGTTTTTTCAATCCGAACTTAATTTAGGTTGGATTTGGGCTAAAGTTTGGACAACCCGAGCCTAACCTGAACCAGATTTAATGTTTTTTTTTATAATATCCATAATTTATCTTATCATATATAATAATACTCATTTTTGTTTTCCATTTTAAAAAAATATATCAAATTATATTATATCGTATGTTTTTTATTATTTTTAAATAATATATAAATTTATATTGATTTTTTTATTATTATCTTGAAATTTTATCATATATTAAAATAATATTATAAATAGATTTTTAATCATGCATCCCTACCAATCCAAGTCTAACTTGAACAACCCAAACTCAACCTAAACTTAAAAAAATGAGGTTAAACTGAACTTGGATTGCGTACCTCGAGTTAGAGTTCAAGTTCAAGTTTATTATTTCTTAATTCGAGTTAGGCTCAAGTCAATTATTAACTCGACCAACCATCCAAATTGCAGCCCTAACTATCACCGATAAAATAGCCAAATGGTAATACTAGTTAAATGCATTGCATATACACCATTTTTATTAATATTATTTTTATTGAAAGCACTATTAATAATCCAAGCTTCACTGCAAAAAAAAAATAAAAAAAAATGAGTAATAAACTTAAGTCTTATTTGTGTACCAGCAGAGTAGAGTAGCAGCCAGGGGCAGCATTGACGTAAAAAATTCTTTTGGTCAGAGAATAGGGATAATGCATATGTAGTTTATGTACATTAGAAGACATGAATAGGCAGACAAACACATTGATTAAGAGCGCCTTACAAAAAAAAAAAACAAAGAAAAAGAAAAGGCCACAACTGAAAACAATCTATACAAGGAAAGGTTTTGACCCCCAAGGGATGATCCCAGCCCAATAAAAAATTTGAATTTCTGTTGCTGTGGTCTTCCATGAGCACCAAAACGCGCATAGGGGTCATGTTCCATTTCCATATTCTTCTTCGTCTTTTCTGCAGTTCCGACTGACTTTGGGAATAACCACCAAAAGTCAGTATATGGAAGGAGAATACATACCATTTCACCTGATGAAATAGAATAAGCAAAAAAAATTATGGATGGTAATATTCTAAATTTCTAATAGGCAAAGCTTATATATGCGAAGGAAAAAAGCTTTAAATTTTTCATGTCTACCTTTAACTGGTGCTCAGACTGTATAACCAAGCATTTTCCCATTCACACCAGTTGAAAGGATACGCTACACGGTGAAAGCTACTACTACATGTTTAAATACCACAATCAAAAAATCAGTTTACATGATCTTCGCTCTCTATGTCCAATTTGCAGGCTGGCTTAGCCTTTGAATTTTTTTTAATTTTTTTTTATAACCAAGGAACCTTCAGTGGCAAAGCCCTTAGAACTCTTCATGGGGATCCAAACTTTGGGGTGTTGACCACCCCACAGTAACCAACACCAGAAAAATTCAAGGTGTCATCAGTGGCAGGATTCAAACCTATGACCATGTACCAATTACTGGGACTACATTTCCCAGTGTTCACCCTGACCAACTGGATTGCCCTGGCAAATAACCACAGTAGCAGTCAAAACAGCACTAGAAATCTAGCTGCCATTCACAGAAGCAAACTGTGAATCAGAGCATTTTCTTATCACATTCCGAAACCTGTTTGCCAGGATAGGTCTAAAGTCTTTTATATTATAGATCTCTTTTTTCCAAAAGCAACTCAACAAAAAATGGAGAGCATTAAAACTTCTCTAGAAGAAAAACAGATACATGGAAGCCCCTAAGAAAATTCGTCACCTTGCCCTCTTGACCATCAAAAAGCTAAGCCCAATCCATCTTAAACTGACTAATGAAATTACGTCTCCATGGGCATTAGCAAGTGCACATAAAAATCTAAGTCCTATTTGTTAACTATTCTCCAAAATAGGTTTCTGTTTTTTAGGGGGAAAAAAAAAGGACAAAAGAAATCAGTTTGGCAATCAGAAAACAGAAAATATATTTTAATTATAATCAGTTGTTTTATGAGGGTCATTTTGAGATATAATGGGACAAATATGAAAAATTATTGAAAATAAAAGTTGAAAACATTTCAAGTCTCCAAATAGACCTTTGTTCTAGAAAACATCAGAGAATTTTTTCTGAAAAACTGTTCTCAAAAACTATTTTTGAGAAAGGTTTTCGAAAATGTTCCCAAACAGACCCCTAGTCTCCAATCCCCTTCCTGAGACCAGGGGACTTTAATTTCTGCCTCCAACATGTCTCCTCCAAATTCACATGGTGAAACCCCAACATTGCTAGATCTTCCACCAAAAGATTCCCCCACAAATCTCCCCATCCTAAAATTTGATCTCCTCAAGAGATTGAGCTTTAGAACTGCCACATCTTAAATAGTTCCCAATTACACTTTTCAAGAACTTCAATCTGGGCCATCATCTTTCTGGAACTAAGAGACTTAGAGATGCGTGGAAATCTGTAGTCAACCTCCCAATCTTTTGATCATGCTCTATACTCACCCATCAAGCCACATTTTTCAAATCTAAGCAGGGTTTTAGAAGAGCACAAACTGCAACAATCAAGGAGGGCAAGCCTAGGGTTGAAAAGCCTCCCTAACCTTCTACCCAGATAAAAGCACATCACCTAGTAAGTCCATCAGTTTGAACTCCTCTAGAAAAAATGAAAACCCTCTAATAGTAGCATAGTCCCCAAACAGTTATTCCTTTTTGAGGAAGCAATCAACAACAGTCACCTCCAATTGACCACAATTCATTCCATAACCCCCAAAATGAAGCTAAGAGGCCCATAGACACCAGAAAAAAAAAACCCACACAGAGCCGTCATCATTACATCTAAAATGACATGACATTGAAAAAGCATCCACTTCTGGTCCAATAATTCCAAGATCCTCATCCCATAATACCACAATGCCCCCTGCAGAGTCCTGGGCATCCAAAGTGCCCCAACCCTAGAACAACTCCACCCCATACTCCGAACCACTCCCTCATACATACATAACACTTTAGTTTCCAGCTGACAAACCGAGTGCAGTTTTTTGCCAAAAAGCTCTGCACAAACTTTATTATGCCCCTAACCACATGTTCTGCCATGATTTCTATTCACTTGGTCAAATAAAATGTCTCAAGATGATTAAGTTTGTACCTTCTTTTGAAGCACTCATTTAGGTGTGGAAGGTGCACGGTGTTCCAGAAACTTCCACGGAGGCTGCAGAGCATTTGGCAAAGGAATCCCATGTTCAAGTATGCCCTTAACCCACTTAACCTTGTTTGCAAGTTCCTCCAGATCCAAAATTGCGGCTTCTAGTGTGTCAGAGTGCATGGAATTCAGAGCAATGCTTCCATCAGTTCCCATCTTCCTTGAGGACCCACTATTACCGCATCGATCTCTTCCACCAATGGTCCTTTCTTCTGAAGTATGTCCAACATGTGAAGTTGAAACACTATCTGAGGAACTGGTTTTTCCAATGCACATATCCCCTTTGTGCAAGTCCATTTTTGTTTTGAGTGTCTGCTTCCTCTTTTTGGAGTCAGCAATGTTAAGAGGTTGCTCAGTCATTTCTTTTTCTGGAGAATGCTCTGATCCATCAGGAGGTGGTGACGAGCAATCTGAAATATGAGAAGAGAAGGATGGGTTGAACTTAACCGATGACCCAGCCCTACCCTGTGAATCTGTTCTTCCTTCATTTTCAGCAGGAACTGCACCAACAATGATTCCAATGTCAAGCAAGTAAAGCTCATTTATGAAATCATGTAACTATCTAAAATAAAAAGTAACATAGCAGGAAAAACAGGAAAAACAGAGACAGAGCTAGCTAAAGATAGTGATTATGACTAACTTTTATTTCAAAAAACACATTATGGTAGAAGTAGATATCTAAGATCAAGAAGTAACATGAGCATAATAATGCATCAATATGACAGACCCTATGAAGAGTAAATGTTTAGAAAATCAGGTATTATTTTAGTTCCATCATGTAATCTACAGGTCAACCAACAAACTAAAACCTCCACATGATTCTTAATATTATGAGCTTTGTAAGGAATCTAGGAATATTGTTTATCCTTAATTTAAATATTAATATTTGTCTATTTATTATTAGTTTGAATTAGAGTAGGAGATAGAGTTTGAATTAGAGTAGGAGATAGTGTTTGAATTAGAGTGAAATTCAAATGTATTTGTATATAAATATTCTTCATCGTCAATGAGAATATAATAATAATATTTTCTCTATCTTTTTCTTTCTCAATATGGTATCAAAGCTAGAAGAAAAGATGCTAGAAGATCCATTATGATGAACTTTGAGTCACCAAGGGCTAGAACAAAATTTGATAGTTCTGCCCTTGTTACTAAGGAGTTTGATCAAGAAGGAGAAAAAAGGAATTCTAAGAAGGGTGATAGACCATGTTGTGACCACTGTAAGAAACCCTAGTGTTGAACTACCAATCTTTATAGCTTAAGCTTACAGGATTTTGGTTCAATATGCCTTTCCTGCTCCTTAACACCCTCTCTCACGTGTGGCCCCATACCCGCATGTGGAGAGACATAATTTGGATTTATATCCAACAAACAAATAAGGGAAATGCAAATTGCGGAGAGGTGGCTAGAACCCATGACCTTCCACCAAACCAAGCTCTAATATTATGCTGAACTACCAATTTTCCCAAAATCTTAAGCTTGCAAGATTATGGCTCTTGCATAACATGCTCCTTAACACCTGGCATACTTATGATACTTGCTAGAAGATTCACGGCAAGCCATCAAACTGAAAGAAGAAACCTGGCAGGGAGAGTCGTGTCTACCAAGTCGGAAGCGATAAAAAGGGGCAACAACCTTCCTTAGAAACATCTCCTTTTACTAAGGATCAAATAGAGCATTTGTACAAACTTCTTAATCTCAGGTCTCTTTAAATCAATTCCCTTCTTGTTCCTTAGCCCAAAAAGGTAATCATCTTCCTACAACCCTTGTTAGCTTTGATTCAAATAGTCAATGGATCATAGATTCTGGTGCAACCAATCATGACCGATTCTTTAAATCTGTTTTCTTCTTATAGTCCATATGTAGGAAACACAAAAATAAAAATAGCAGATAGATCACTTTTGGCTATTGTTAGAAAAAGATCTATCAAAATCTCCTCACTTCTTACACTCCAAAATTTTCTTCATGTTCATAATTTATCTTGTAATTTATTGTTTGTTAGTAAATTAACCTCTTATTTAAAGTGTCAAGCTAATTTTTTCTCATCTCGACATGAATTCCAAGATTTGAACTCGGGAAAGATAATTGTTAGTGTTAGACAAAGTGGAGGACTTTATTTCTTTGAAGATGAAATCAAACTAGATAGACAAGCTCAGAATACTTGTTTTGAATCTGTTTTAGTAACTAATGAAAATAAAATAATGTTATGGTATTTTAGGTTCGAACATCTCAATTTTCAATATTTGAAACATCTATTTCCAAAACTGTTTATTAATAAAGATCCATCTTCATTCCATTGTGAAATTTGTGAACTTACAAAGCATCATCGTGCATTTTTCCTTCACAACCCTATAAAGCCTCTAAACCCTTTTCTATAATGCATAATGATGTTTGGGGATATTCTAGGGTTGACACTTTTTCAGGAAAAGAGTGATTTAACACCTTTATAGATGATCACACAAGGGTTTCTTGGGTGTATTTGCTAAAAGAAAAATCAAAAGTAGCATAAGTGTTTAAAATTTTTCACAAAATGGTTAAAACATAATTTCAAACAAATATTCAAATTTTCATAACTAATAATGGAAAAGAAAACTTTAATCAATTGTTGGGAAACTACTTTCTAGAAAATGGCATAATACATCAAAGTTCTTGTGTTGATACACCTCAATAAAATGGAGTGATAGAAGGAAAGAATAGACATCTTTTAGAAGTTGCTAGATCACTTTTCTTTTCAACAAAAGTTCCTAAATATCTTTGGGGTGAAGCTATTTTAACCGCCACCTATTTGATCAATAAGATGCCTACTAGGGTTTTAAAATATCAAACACCGCTTGATTTTTTCAATGTGTTTTCCTACTTCATGGATTTCAACAAATTTACCTTTGAAAATTTTTTATTGCACTGCATTCATTCATGTTCATAATCATAACCATGGAAAATTTGATCTTAGAGCATCCAAATGCATATTTGTTCAATATTCTTCAACACAAAAAGGGTATGAATGCTTTGATCCATGTACCAAAAGAATGTTTGTAACAATGGATGTCGCTTTTTTTTAAACTAAACCTTATTTTAGTCATGATCATCCTTAGGGGGAGAATAAAAGTGTAGATTTTGTTCCTAGTGAGGTGTTTGAGTTAAACCAACCATTGTTAGTTCAACAATAGTTAGAAACTCTAGGAAAATTCCTAGAAAAATCTCCAGAAAAAACAAAAAAACAACCACCCATGCTTGATGACTCAATTGGTAGTAGAAAAACTTAAGGAACAAATGATCTAGCTATTGAAAATGTTGGACAACCCACCTTAATGCCAACACATGATCAGGATCATGAAAATACTAAATTCAATGAAAATACAAGTAAAAACAATCAAGAGCTTCGCATCTACTCAAGGAGAAATTGTATTCAAAGGATGGAAGAACCTATTTTTACAAGGCCATGAATCTATCTCGAAAACAAATCTAATCTCACCACTTGAGAAATGTAAGCCTCCATCTAAACCATGTTCTTCTTCCAATATTAATCATGAAGAGTCTCTTAGTGATCTTGAGGTCCCTATTGCATTTTGAAAAGGTATTAAGTCTTGTACTCAACATCCTATGTCTAATTTCATGTCTTATAAGAATTTGTCATCTTCCATGGTCGCATTTACCTCTCAACTTTCTAGTGTAGAAATTCTGAAGAATGTGGAGAATGCTCTAAAAATTCCAGAGTGGAAGGAGGTTGTTCTTGAGGAAATGAGGGCCCTTGAGAAGAATAAGACTTGGGAGGTGGTAACTCTACCTAAAGGGAAGACTACTGTTGGCTAAAAGTGGGTGTTCACTACCAAATATAATTCCGATGGTTCTCTACAAAGGTATAAGGCACGCCTTGTTGCTAAGGGATTTACATAAACATATGGGATTGACTACTCAACAACTTTTTCTCTCGTTGCAAAATTAAATACAGTCAAAGTTGTTTTATCAATTGTTGCAAATTTGAATTGGCCACTACAACAACTGGATGTTAAAAATATCTTTCTCAATGGAGACCTAAAGAAAGAAGTGTACATAGATCTACCCCTTACTTTGATAAAAGGGTGGGTTAGCTCAAAGGTTTGTAAACTACAAAAGTCATTATGTGGCCTTAAGCAATCTCCTCAAACTTAGTTTGAGAGGCTCACCCGCTTTATGAAGAAAATAGGCTTTTGTAAAGGACAAACAAATCACACCTATTTTTGAAATACTCTCTAAAAGGTAAAGTTATAGTTTTAATGGTTTATGTGGAGTGACATTATTTTAACTGAAGATAATATGGTTGAGATGAATCATTTGAAGAAGTGCCTAGCTGCTGAATTTGAAATTAAAGATCTTGAAGCCTTGAGATAATTTTTTGGAATGGATGTAGCACGGTCAAAGAAGGGAATTGTTGTTTTACAATGAAAATATATTCTTGATTTCCTAAAGGAGACATGAATGAGTGGTTATAGACCTTCAGATACCGCTGTAGATCCCAATGTAAAACTTGGAAAGGTAGAAATTGGGGTTCCGATAGATACTACAAGGTACCAAAAATTGGTCAATAAGTTGATTTACCTATCTCACACTCAACCAAATATTGCCTTTGCAATTAGTGTGGTAAGTCAATATATGCATTCACCTTTGAAGTGCATTTCGAAGTAGTTTGTAGAATTTTAAGATGCTTGAAGAATACACCAGGAAAAGGACTATTTTGTAAGAAGAATGAGCAGCGAGAAGTTGAAGTATACACAAAGGCAAACTGGGTTGGTTCAATAACTGATAGGAGATCACCCTCAAGGTATTGCACATTTATCTAGGGAAATTTGGTCACTTGGAGGAGTGAAAAACAAAGCATGGTAGCCAGTAGTAGTGCAAAGGCAAAATTTAGAACAATGACACACGGGATTTGTGAAGTGTTGTGGCTTAGGCATGTCCTAAAAGAGTTGAGACAACCAATAAGCTACCTTTGAAGCTTTTTTGGGATAATAAAGCTGTAATTAGTATTGCACATAATCTAGTTCAGTATGATAGGACTAAACATGTGGAGATTGATAGACATTTTATAAAGGAAAAACTTGAAGCTAGTATTATATGCACATCATTTGTTCCAACTACCTAGCAACTAGCTCACATCCTAACCAAGGGACTTTTTTTTTTTTTTTTGATAGGAAACAACAAAGGGATATATTGATAGAAAAAAGAAGTATAAGAGAAGGATGAGGAATCCTCCCACCAAAGAAAACTAAACTACAAGAATACAAAATCAAGAAAATACAATGAAAAAACGAACAAACCCTCTAGATTAGACCAGCCCAAAGGAATCACATGCCGCTAACCAATCAAGTTGTAACACATTAAGGGGAGTCCCCTTAAAAACCTTGGAGCCCAAAGAGAAGCAAGGAAATGAATTGAATCCCAAAGATTCTCTTAATTCCTTACTTTATCCTAAAAAATCCTCGCATTTCTTTCCCGCCACACAACCCAAATTAAAACAATGCACGCAACGTACCACAAAACTATCCCTCTCTTAGATAAACCAAAACCATTGTAATTGATGGACAACATGTCGGAAATGCTCCTAGGGGGAACCCAATCCGTCTTGGCTAACTGAAATAATCTGTGTCACAACCCCATCGTCAAAGAACAATGTAGGAAAAGATGATTTGCTGATTCTCCATGCCTCATGCACAACTTACAAATATCAGGACTAAGAGCTTTGTAGGGTCTTCTCAATTGTAGCAAGTCATTAGCATTTACCTTCTTGTGTGCCACTAACCAAACAAAGGACTTGACTTTGAAAGGGACTTGAGAATTCCAAATGAACTTAGTAGGGAAAACTGGAGGAGAACCAGAACAATGGGATAAGGCAAGAAAGAAATATTTGACTGTAAAAAGCCCTGAAGAAGATAAAGACCAGGATCTCGCATCTGAAACCGAAGATGACAAATGCAAACAATCAAGTGACCGCATGAGGCCTTCTAACCAAGGGAGTTCATAGACCAATTGTTGAACATCTAACAAACAAGTTAGGCATGATGGATATCTATGCACCAAATTGAGGGATAGTGTCGAGAATCTAGGAATATCGTTTATCCTTCATAGAATATAGAGTTTTAATTAGAGCAGAAGTTGACTATTAGTTTAAATTAGAGTAGGAGATAGAGTTTGAATTAAAGTAGAAGTCTATTGTTTATTTGAATTAGAGTAGGAGATAGAGTTTGAATTAGAGTAGAATTCAAATATATTTGTATATAAATATTCGTCATCATCAATGAGAATATAATAATCATATTTTCTCTATCTTCTTCTTTCTCAATAAGCTTTTTTATCAGGATCTTATTTTTTGAATAATTTTTTAGCATTTTATGAGTGGTTGTGTGATGAATCATATACATGATTGTATGCTTTTTTGTTTGTTAGCTCTGATCATATTGAATTAATGTTGTTACCAAGTAACATGGACAAAACTAGTTTTAACGTCACTTGGTAACAAAATTAATTCAATATATAATATCCTCCATAACCGTTTCAACTTGACTAAAAAGTTACACCTTCTCACACATCTTAAATAATCAAGTTGCAAATAAAACCAAGGATCGGATCCTTGCTTATAAGCAAAGATGTAGTTTAACTAGATACTTATTGCTTTTGAAAAATTGGATTCACAATCATTCCTTTGAAAATAATTATGGATATTTTACTAGTTGTCGACATTGATCACAAACTATGCCAACTTTTGCCAATCACAACAGCTCCATGCATCACCAAAGGGCCTTGCACAGCATCCAATCTTTCAAGGGCATCCATCCTTGTTTTCACAGTAGAATGACAGCTATAAGCACAAATAGCTGGCATATAATTTGAAGTTGTAACTAGATCTCCACATAAGTTACAACAGTAACAGGACCAATTGCACATGACCTACCTTTATCTCTTATCCAAATTGAATGTTCATATCAAAAAATAACCACATCAAAGGATTGGAAAGCAAAGATAAGGAAAAGTGAAAGGCAGCCTTCAAGAATAACTTCCCTATGAAGTAATTAATCTCGGTTGCCACGTTCTCTTAAACCCTTTACATAGGACTAGAGATTTGAGCTCGTGTCAAAGTTTATCAAGAAAGTAGAATAACTCCAAGAACAAGTTGTGTAGCTTTTTATTGCCCACAATTTATTTTATTCAGTTTTAGAAAGCCCACTCACTAGTCGATCTAGGTAAAAACTAATGAAGATAAATAAAACTAGATTGTGGAAGGGAAATATTTTCTTAAAAAGAATGCAGAAGCAAGATCCTGGAGCTAATCTCACCATAATTCACTGGCTTAACTAATTGAGCACAACAACGGCCAGTTTCACTCTCCTGCAGCCACCAAAGAGTGCAAACAATTAAGCAATGAAAAGAAGAAGCATCTATGCACAAGATTAAGGTATCTGAGCCATACAAGAACAGAAGAATCATAGATGTCCACTGGAGTCATGAAATTAAGTTTCATAAGCTACAAAATGGTAATAGAGCAAAAATAATTACTATAAGGTGAATTGTTAATTTATCCATCAGAAAAAAGTTATCAGATGCATCTTTTAAAATGAATATGTGATGATAATCCATCAAAAACACTTTTGTTTCCAACTTTCAATGTGCAATAGTGAAAAACTAGAGTATGTAGTATATAAACAATTATTGTTTACATGAGCTTAAACTTATTGCCCACATGATTGAATAATATAGGTATTCAAACATGAACTACCTCACTGAGGACCGTATCCTCCTAAACGAATAAGAGAGACACCAAGGTCCTTCCCTTGCTAAAGAAACACATGAAATAACTACTATAAAATTCTCTTCCAGTAGAGATTCCTAACCCCTGCTATGCAAAGTTTTTAAAGGCGAAAGCGTAAGGCGAGGTGTTTTTGTGTTCGTGAGGCGAGGCGTAAGTTTTTTGAGCCTCACATTATATAATTAATTAATATTTTTAAATATATAAAATAAAATAGCATAAATAGAAACATGAAAACAATTCATTAGAATCATAAAAAAAAAAAAGCATACTAGTACCCTACTTTCACAAAAAAACCATAACAAAGTCATAAAATAGATTCTAGATTCAACTATACTAATAGTTTCAAACTTTAACAAAAAACCATAACTAAGTCATGAAATAGAAAATAGAGTCAACCATAATAATAATTCTAAACTTTTACAAAAAATCCATAACTAAGTCATGAAATAACAACTAGAGTCAATTGTTTCAACTTAAATCCTCATCTCCAAGGTCATCATCATCCTCATCCAATGTATCAATAGTAGGAAAATGTCCACTATCATGTATCCCCATTTCATGTAAATCTTCATCTTCATCAATTGGTGTCAAATTCAACTCCTTTTCTTTGCCTTTGCCTCCACTTGTACCTAGCATAAAGAATTAATTAAGTGTAAATATTATAAGTTTTTTTATTAAATTTAATCAAATTTATGACTTCAATTTTTGAGTACTTACTTGGTACTTCATTATGTTTCCTTTTGTAGGAATGTGAAGAAACCATGTGATCCGATGATGTTTCAGTCTCTTGGGAGTTGGATGACACAGCTCTAATGACATCAACACTGAATAAATCATTATCTTGAAGCCAACAAAGATCAAGGGGGAGGAGGGGATCTTCTTTCTCCACAATCCATTCATCATCTGAATCAATCTCCTCTACCAAAATCGGATCAACATTTTGTTTCCTTTGTAGACTTCGCTCTCTCAATCTAGTGTCGTATCTTACATACACCAGAGCATTCAACCTTTGATGTTCAAGTCTATTTCTTTTTTTTTTGTATGGATCTACAAATAATAAAAGAAACAAATTTATGTGTTAAAATGAAATAAGGTTCTCTAACATTGAAATAGAAATATATGTATAAAAATTTACAAAAATAGAAGTATTACCGACTCAAATGTGCTCCAATTTCTTTCACATCCCGAAGCACTACAAGTAAGGCTAAGGACTCGAATAGCAAACTTTTGCAACTCCGGTGTTAAACCCCCAAAACGCATCCACCAACTTGTAGGACTTCTTAATGTTCGAGAATCAATTGCAATACGACTCCCAAATTCACCCATTGCTTGGTCATATGAGTCCAACTGAATGTCAAATTTTAAACGTTCTTGATAATCCAACATCCTATCCATGCATTCAAATAATCCCTTCCTCACCTCATCAGCATTAGAGAACTTATCTCCATACCGCAATTGAGGATTAAGCTAATAACCCGCTGCATGTAAAGGTCAATGAAGTTGCGGAGTCCATCTTGCATCAATTTTTCTCAAAATTGGGTCATATTTTCTCTCCACACCCCGACAATTAAATGCAATTGTTGAAAGAGAGAGAGAGAGAAAGGAGAAAAACCTTAATTCTCATTCATGTAATGTCTACTTACAATTGAGAGATATATATATACAAGGCTAGGAGTCCTAACTACCATACATGTGACCTATATTAACAAGGAAAGATAATATACTATAAATACATTATATTCAACACTCCCCCTCAAGCTGGAGCATATACGTCATATGCACCAAGCTTGTTACAAATATATTTAATCCTAGGACCTCTGAGAGATTTAGTGAAGATGTCTGCTAGTTGATCATTTGAATTGACAAAACTTGTAGCAACACATCCTGATGCGATCTTCTCTCTAATGAAATGACAGTCAACTTCAATATGCTTGGTCCTTTCATGAAAGACTGGATTGGATGCAATATGTAATGCGGCCTGGTTATCACAGATGAGTTTCATCTGTTCATCCTTTCCAAATCTCAACTCCTGAAGAAGATGTCTCAACCATATGAGTTCACATGTTGCCAAAGCCATAGCTCGATACTCGGCTTCAGCGCTAGATCTGGCCACTACATCTTGTTTCTTACTCTTCCAAGATATTAGATTACCTCCAATAAAAACACAGTACCCTGAAGTGGAACGTCTATCTGTGGGTGAGCCAGCCCAATCTGCATCTGTGTAACCAACAACTTGAGTATGACCTCTGTTCTCGTACAATACACCTTGGCCTGGTGTACTTTTGATATATCGAAGAATACGGATTACGGCATCCCAATGGCTATCACATGGTGACTGTAGGAATTGACTAACAACACTCACAGGAAAAGAAATGTCTGGACGAGTAATGGTGAGATAGTTCAATTTACCTACGAGCCGTCGATATCTCCCGGGGTCTCCTAAAGGCTCCCCCTGTCCTGGTACAAGTTTGACATTCGGATCCATAGGTGTGTCTACCGGTTTACAGTCTAACATACCGGTTTCTTCCAGGATGTCTAAAGCATACTTCCTTTGGGAAAGGACCACACCAGAACTGGATTGAGCTATCTCAATTCCCAAGAAATACTTGAGTTTCCCCAAGTCTTTGGTCTGAAAGTGGGTAAAAAGATGTTGCTTTAGTTTCTGAATACCATCCTGATCACTGCCTGTAATGACGATGTCGTCCACATAAACAACCAGATAAATACACTGCCCCAAGGAGTTATGATGATAAAAAACTGAATGGTCTGCTGTACTGCGAAGCATGCCAAACTCTTGAACAACAGAACTAAAACGGCTAAACCATGCTCGAGGAGATTGTTTCAAGCCATATAGAGAACGGCGTAACCTGCACACTAAACCAGACTCCCCCTGAGCAACAAAACCAGGAGGTTGCTCCATATAAACTTCCTCGGCAAGATCACCATGAAGGAAGGCATTTTTAATATCCAACTGATAAAGAGGCCAAGAACACATAGCAGCCATGGAGAGAAGCAAGCGGACAGAAGCAATCTTGGCAACAGGTGAGAATGTGTCACCATAATCAGAACCATAAACTTGAGTATAGCCTTTAGCAACTAAGCGGGCCTTAAGGCGATCAACCTGACCATCAGGACCAACCTTAACTGCATAGACCCAACGACAACCAACTGTAGATTTACCAGAGGGTAAAACAACAAGATCCCAAGTGCCATTAGAGTGCAGAGCAGCCATTTCATCCACCATTGCCTGTCGCCAGCTTGGATGGGAAAGAGCTTCATGGGTGCTCTTTGGAAGAGAAACAGAGGATATAGCAGAAACAAAAGCAGAATAGGGTGAAGATAATCGATGATAACTCAAAAAATTGTAAATAGGATGAGGATTACGAGTAGAGCGGGTACCTTTCCGAACAGCAATGGGTAAGTCATTAGGAGAAGGCAGAGCCGGGGCAGGTGAAGCCGAAGGGATAGGAAGTGAGTCAGCAGGTGCCTCAGGAAAAGGGAGAGGAGCAACGACACGAGGGCGACGATGATAAACCTGAAGTGGTCGAGGGGGCATAGCATCAGGTGGGGAGACAATGGGAATGGGCAAGACTTCAGAAACAGGAAGAGACTCAGAAGTGGTGGAAAAGAATGGTGAGTCCTCAAAGAAGGTGACATCAGCGGAGATAAAGTATCGATGAGTCTCAAGGGAATAACAACGATAACCCTTCTGAAGTCTGGAATATCCCAAGAAGAGGCACTTCATGGCTTTGGCGGAAAGCTTGTCCTGTCCAGGAGTGAGAATATGAACAAAGCAAGTACAACCAAAGACACGAGGAGGAAGGAAATAAAGTGGTTGGTCAGGGAAAAGAAGGGAGTGAGGAATCTGATCGTGTAAGACAGAGGAGGGCATACGATTAATCAAATAACAAGCGGTAAGAACAGCGTCCCCCCAAAAACGAAAAGGAACGTGACTATGGAGGAGGAGAGTACGAGCTGTCTCAACAAGATGTCGATTCTTGCGTTCAGCTACCCCATTTTGTTGAGGAGTATGAGCACAAGAAGACTGATGAAGAATCCCATGATGAGACATAAACGAAGTAAATTGGGCTGAAAAATATTCCCTGGCATTGTCACTGCGTAACACACGAATAGAAATATTGAACTGGGTTTGGATTTCAGTATAAAATTTCTGGAAAATAGAGAATAACTCAGCTCGATTTTTCATTAAAAATAACCAAGTACATCGAGAATAGTCATCAATGAAAGTGACAAAATACTGAAATCCTAAAGTAGACGCAGTCCGACAAGGACCCCAAACATCAGTGTGGACAAGCTCAAAAGGAGACTTTGCCCGATTATTCAAACGCTTTGGGAACGAGACACGAGTATGTTTCCCAAGCTGACATGACTCACACGGAAGCGACGACAAAGTGGAAAAACGAGGAACCATCTTCTGGAACTTGGAGAGACTAGGGTGGCCCAGACGATTGTGAATGAGGAGAGGAGCATCAGTGGAAATGCAAACTGCAGGAGATGAATCTGAGGTGAGGTGATAGAGGCCTTGAGACTCACGTCCTATGCCAATCGTCTTCCCCGTACTCCGGTCCTGCAAGGTCACAAATTTATCAGAAAAGGTAATAGAACAATTAAGAGTACGAGTGATTTTGCTGATGGAAATAAGATTAAAAGGACATTCAGGAGTATAAAGGACAGAAGTGAGAGGTAGAGAAGGCAGAGGAAGGGCCAAACCAATACCTTTAGCCACAGTTTGAGAACCATTAGCTAAGGTAACAGTAGGTAAATCAGAGGTAGTAGTAATAGAGGAGAAAAGATCCTTATTACCAGATAGGTGATCAGATGCTCCAGAATCTAGAATCCAGGGTCCAAGAGAAGATGTGTGGGTAAGGCAGGCAGAGGCATTACCAGGCTGGGCAACAGAGGCAATAGAAGCCTGAGATGTCTGAGATGCGGAGGAGCTCGGAGGCTGAGGCAGCGGAGAATCAGAGGACTGGGCCATATGGGCAGTGCGAGGAGGTCTTCCATGTAACTGATAGCAACGATCGCGAGTGTGGCCAAGTTTATTGCAATAGGTGCAATGAGGACGTTGGCCTCTACCTCGGGTACCACTGCGTCCTCCTCGAGAGGTAGTTTGAGAAACTAACACAGAAGAATCTGAAGCGCTATCAGATGGCAAAGTCTGAGTGGACGAGATACGGAGGAGGCGAGCAAACACATCATCCAAGGACGGAACTGATGAACTACCAAGTATCTGATCACGAATAGGCTCAAGATCCGGACGGAGGCCAATAAGAGTAAGGTCCATAAAGAACTTGTCAAGCTGTGTTTGTTGAGCCCCAACATCAGGAGTAAGAGGCATCACAGTCAAGAACTGCTCCTTAAGAGAGGCAATCTGACCAATATAAGTAGAGAGATCCAAGTCCTGTTGGCTGAGATGGACAATAGCAGAAGCCACCTTATAAAGACGCTGGATATCATTCGTGTATAATCCTTTGGCCTGAGTCCAAAATTTAAAACAAGTTTTATAGGCCTGAAGATGAAGAAGAATCCGGGGATCAACCGATTGCCATAATACACTACATAACTGTGCATCTATCTTCCTCCACTGTACGCGGTCAACCTCAGGGATATCTGCCTCCTGGGTAACCAAGTGATCCTCATATCCTTGACCCATAAACCAAAGTTCAACAGAGGCAGACCAGGAAAGATAATTTTCACTGCCAACCAATTTCTCTGAGGTAATCATAGGAGATCCAGAGATAACAGAGGTAAAGATCTGATTTTTGGTGGTCATATTCACGTATTTGGATCGAAGAGAGCCCTAATACGGCTTCAGATTGCGGCGTGGCACCACCGAAAAAGGGAGATGGCCTCAGATCGCGACGTGGTACCACCAGAAAGGTAGAAGAACACTTCCCAAGGCACGTGCAGGGATTGGGGTGGAGAGAAAGTAGCCGGAACTTCGCCGGAAAGGCTGTTTGGAGGGCTTACGGAGACAAAAATCCCCAAAAGAGGTACGTGTAGGGCTCGGATGGGAGAACCAGGTAGGTAGGGATGCTGGTCGGCGGCAGGCGAGGCTGGAGGAGGAGGCGCGTCGCCGGAAAAGGCCTCACGCGCCCTCACGCGCCGGTGCGTGAGATGGAGTCGCCGGCCGGAAAATGGCGCGTGGACGGCGCGTGGATCCTCTTTTGATGCCGGTGCCTTCACAAAAGTTGGAGATCTCCTCCAAGCGCTCCTTCTGGTATGGTCAGTGTCGGAAAAATAGGTCGCCGGGAAGTTCGCCGGAAAATTTCGCCGGCGGTGAGTGGTTTCTAACGATGATCCGACTGATCGGAAAGTGTTGGGAGATGGGGAGGGTGACCGGAAAGAAACACAGTCACCGGAAGGTTTCCCAGAGTTGATGACACGGGAAACAGGAAAGAATTAGGTTTTCTTCCTTGGCTCTGATACCATGTTGAAAGAGAGAGAGAGAGAAAGGAGAAAAACCTTAATTCTCATTCATGTAATGTCTACTTACAATTGAGAGATATATATATACAAGGCTAAGAGTCCTAACTACCATACATGTGACCTATATTAACAAGGAAAGATAATATACTATAAATACATTATATTCAACAGCAATCTTCTCCTTAGCTGAATCCATCAACTCATAAACATAACCCATGGCTGGTCTTTCCTCTGAATCAACCTCTCTCAAGACACTAACTAATGGAATAGTGGTCTTTATGTAAAAAGCAACTTGAGGCCAAAAATTTGGATCAAACAACACTGTACTTCGAGTTTTCACACCTTCTATCTTTTTAGCCCATGTGCTTGAACACCATTTTTCTGAGGAGAACATTGCTATAAGAGTTTGCTTTTGCTTATAAAGACTTTGGAGAGTAAGAAATGCAGTAGCAAATCGTGTAATTGCTGGACGAAGAAGTTCATGATTTTTTGTAAATGTTCTCATCAAGCTAAGAACCCAAGTATGCCCATATATGAACTTCACTACTTGCCTAGCTCAAGATAGTGTAGTAGCATGAACATTTAGCTTTCCAATATCCTCCAACATCAAATCAATACAATGAGCAACACAAGGAGTCCACCACAATTTTCTCCTTTTTTCATAAGCCTCATTCCAGCATTCACATAATTAGAGGTATTATCAGTGATGACTTGCACAACATTCTCCTCTCCAATTTCTTCAACCACCTCATCAAGATATTTGAACATCAATTCCCCATTTTTTATTGTATCAGAAGCATCAATTGATTTCATAAACCAAGTTCCAGCAGGACGATTCACCAAAAAATTGATAAGACACCTACTCTTTCCATCTATCCAACCATCTGACATAATTGAACATCCATACTGTTTCCAAGATTTTTTGTGATCTTCCATTATGATACTTAGGTCATTCACCTCTTCTTTAAGAATCCATGTCCTCAATTCATGCGTAGATGGAGGCTTAAACCCGGGCCCAAAATTTGCAACAGCATCTATCATAGGAAACCAATAAGGATCATTCACAGTGTTGAATGGGAGACCTTTTGAATACATAAACCTACCAATTTTTCTACACACTTCCTTCCTTTCTTCTTGCTTCCACTTTGAATTCAAAGTAGTTTGTCTAGGTTGTGAAGTGGTAAATTTATCCATGGGTCCCCTAGGAATAGGTTCCCCACTCCCACTTACACTCCCATTCCCACTCCCACTCCCTAATGTCCCTATTGTTTTAGACAAGGCACTTTCATGCATTGAAGTTGGACCCATACCAATTTCTTGGAGCAATTCATTTCTTTTCGTTTTTTGATCCTTAAAATTGGTCAATGCCTCTTTGCATTTCAATCTAGCATCTTCACTAACCTTGTTGCATGGTTTCATACCATGATGAGTTCCGGTTAAGTGATGCTTGAGTCTATTCACCCCTCCTATGCATCTTTGATTGCAAAATTTACATCTTAAATATTGCTCCCCGGCAACTTCAATAACATACTTCCACACAAAATCTTTTCTTGAATTTTTTGAATCGGAGGAACTCATTCTAAAAGAAAAAAACACCAATAATAATATTCAAATTTCTATATAACAATATAATTGACTAAAAAATAATAACAAGACATAATTGAAAGGAATTTAAAAATGAAATTCAAAATTTAATTGGTTTTAATTTTAAAAAACCAATATTTTTTTTTAGAGGAATTTAAAAATTATACACATAAATTTTAATTGGAATTTAATAATGAAATAAAGAAAATTTGGGTGAAAAATAAAATTAAACCAAAAATAAAAAAATAATTTTAAGCAGCCAATTTACTGGAATATTTAGAAAATAAAAATGGTTTGGGTGAAAAATAAAATTAAACCATAAATATAAAAATAATTTTAAGCAAAGGATTTACTGGAATATTTACAAAATAGAAATGGATGAAGGAGAAACGGCTGGCTGAGAGTCTAAGACTGAGAGCTAGTCAAAATTATTGGCTTGAGGGGTCAAATGATTTAAATATATATATATATATATATATATATATATATATATATATATATATATATATATATATATATATATATATATATATATATATATATATGCATATATTTTGGATGAAGAGCCATTTGATTAAAAAAAAAAAATTGATGAAGTGGGAGACCCCGACTGCCAAGAGAGAGCTAGCCTCTGTGTCAATTTGTCGACTGCCATGGAAGATGGAGAAAACCATGGCAGATGGAGAAAAAAATGAAGAGATGAAGCCGAGAGGGGGAAGCATCGGAGACGAAGAAAAGGAGATCGCGACACACCTGGAGATGAATGAGAGGGATCACCGCCAGAGAAGATGCTCTGCGATTGGTCGTCGCCAGAGAAGATGCTCTATGATTGGTCGCCGCCTAAGGTTGAGCCCTCCGTCGCCGCTTCAGGTAAGGTTTCCTTTTGGATTTTTTCTCTCAATTTCTGTATGCCTTCAATCGGGACTCGGGTTTTGCTTTAGGGATCAGTTAGGGTTTTTTTTTTTTAATTTCTTCTTGGCCACATCAACTTCTACAACGCATGCGCCTTCTTCTCGGAGCGTAAAAGGCGCGATCAAAGCACGCCTCAGACACGCCACACTGGAAAAGGCGTACGCCTTTCTTGCGTTGCATTTTATTATTTACGCGTCAGGGCGTTTTTGCCCCGCCTCGCCCTAAGGCATGCTTCAAGGCGCGCCTAAGATACGCCTTTGAAAACTTTGCTGCTATGTAAGCCTTTCAAATTCAATGGCCATCCTGAATCCTGCGAGTTTGAAGAAAGCATACACCACCTAACCCAATGGTTTTTCAAAAACATCCCCAATGCCAAATCAACCCAGTTTCCCCAAAGCACAGCCATGACTTGAGCTTAAACTTTTCTATGGGAGGATTAGCCCAAATCAACCCAGTTTCCCCAAAGCACAGCTATGACTTGAGCTTAAACTTTTCTATGGGAGGATTAGCCCACCAACACTAAGCATCTCCCATCTTCTCTTATCTGAAAAAGCTAAAGAGATGAGACTGAGCAGAAGTCCTGAAAAACAAAAATACTGAAGGAGATTATAGAAGCATGAATCTACCCTATATATCACCCCACCTACTCCTAATCCTCACATGTCCTGTTTCCCTGTCCAGCCAAATCACCCATAGCAAAGCAAGGGGAACACTTGATTATGGTATTGTGCCTCTTTCAACCCTACCAAATCCATCAAAAGAGTTACAGAAAGACTACCAATACCCTTAGGGGTTGCCCAATGAAAAACTTAACAGGAAAATAAGGCTCAACAATAGCTGAAAAGAAACATAGGAATGAAGAAACAGATGGTCAACTAATTCTCCATGGACCACACATAAAACACCTCTTCCGAGGCTGATGACCTTGTAATGCCTTTGAATTTGAAGCAACTGCTTAGTCTTCACCTTCTTAACGTCTATCAGCCACATGGCTTTGACCTTAAAGGGAGCTTTTGTCCACCTAATAGATTTAACCAGAAGAAAAGCAGTTGGATTTACACTAGACATAAGGAATTAAAGCAAAAATCTAGAAATAAACATGCCTCCTCTATCTAGTGCCCATATGTTTCATTAGAATCCAAATTAGAAAAGGAACAAGTCCAAATATTGGGTAGGGAAGCAAATTTAGTAATTTCTCTATCATGAATTTCTCCAAAAAATTGAATCTCCAACTGAGAGAAAGAGAACGGGCATGACTTGAGTTAATGATAGCCATAGAAGAATTTCTTTGGTTGCGAGGGGTGAAATGATCCTGTTACCAAAAGGCTTTCCTAGAAATATATTCTTGAACCATTTCTAACAATGTATCTAACATGAAGAGAAAACAGAAGTGCTAAGAAATGGCTTTCCAAGGAAAATGATGAGGAAGATCAGAGCATCCTATTCATTTATCTGCAACCTATATTTACTTTTTAATGACAAAGTGCCTCAAAGAATTATACTCTATTGGAAACCATCACAGCCACTGAGCAAGTATAGCCCTATTCCTCAAAGAGACCTCAATTCCTAACCCATCCTCAAGATCAAATTTACACACATTCCACCAGGTTCCTATGACCCAACCAAAAAACCTACATAGAATCTGAAAGATACAAGCAATGAGATATTATTCCATTAATTACCTTTCAATACTCCAACGAAAAGATATATATATATATATTTTGTTATCAGAACAAAGGGATTAGAATCAAATAATATATAAATGTAAAACATATGAACAGTTGATCAAGGCCAACCAGAATAAAAATAAACAGATAAGAAGCAAACAGAAACAAATAAAATAGACTATATGCCTGAGACTGCACAGTTTTGATAACAAAAAATGGGAAGAAAAAACTACGCAATAAAAGCAAAATTTTGAGTTTCAAAACACATTTTTTTGTAGTAAGATGTTCCCCCCTATTATTAGTTAACAGTAATACTGTAACACTCTTATTCTATCCCTGAAGCGATATCCAAACAATAGATTGGTTCTAAGATAAAACAATACTGATTCTACAAAAAATAAAAATAAATAATTAAATACATGAAAAGATAACTTCATAGGATTATTGACGTTAAAAGGAGAACAGAAAGAAGATGCAAATGAAGGAGTAAAAGGAACCCACCATAGGACTAGGTACTCTCCAACCATATGATGGGGACCAATCTAAAGATGGTCGTAGGTCCTTGCAGAAAACTTCATATGACAAGCCTTCACCATTAGGAGGCGGCAGCAAGTCGATCTAGAAAAACAAGAAAAGAAAAAATTAAGTTGCACATAGCAAAGAACTTGTTCTCAAGTTTTTTAATCAGTAGAAAGCATTATGCATAATGTTGCAAATAGACAGGGATAAGTCCTATGCACAAACTCTATAAAGTATTTTTGTTTATCCTTGATCACTAGACTCAACATAGGTGGTCCAAGCAAAGTCTATCAAGAAATCTCCACTTTCATCTAACATAGTCTTTCTTGTTGGTCTGTGCACATCAACAATAATTTACTATAAAGAAAGTGACTAATTCCTAATTGTGTATTTTGGATGTCACTTATCAAGGAGATCTATAGAGTTCAAGGAGTTTCCTTCAGCACCATTTGGCAAGAATGAAGTTCAGTATGCCTCCCTATTAGGAAAGTGGACTTACAGGCTTTGTGGGTTCCTTCGCCAATCGGTGTTTGGAAGCTTAATTTCCAGGGACACTTCACAGGTACTAAGGATTAGATAAGTATTAGAGGACATACTCAATATCGTAAGGGTGAACATTCGAGCTTTTCAAAGAAAACCAGGTTTTATTAAGGTAGAAATACTTGTTTTCCTTGAGATTGCATAGTTGCAATTAGGTAGGATGTCATCAATCTATCACAAATATAATCATTGAAGTAGATGATATGGATCTTTGTTGGTGATTAGGTTGCTTTTTTCTCTTGAAAGCTTAGATCAACTAATCGATACATGAATAGGCTGGTCGAGAGAAGAGCCCATCCTCTTGTTGAATTTGTTGGGGGTCTCATGCTTCTTTGAGTTTTGATGCTCTCCTCCAAAGCAAAAGACTTTTTACAGCAAAGTCGTTTGTTTTTCCTTTTCATTTTATACTCTTGTACATTTTTTACATTTTCTGAAGGATTTCCGATCCTTTTTCCAATATAATGCCAAGAGAGAAGCCTCTTCTGTAGTTGATTTAGTAGGGATCTCATGCTTCTTTTGAGTTTTGATGCTTTGTTTCCTTATGCGTGAAAAATAAAAGATTACTACTTCCTTTTACCAAATAGAATACAAGTATTGTTTCTTATCCATTTATGATGTAAGTTCATAGGGTTTGACCTTTTCTATTTTACATGGAGCCATTCTCCTTGATTACTTGTGGTGGTTTTTTTAAGCATCAATCTATTTTTTTTATTTTGACGCTGAGCTTGTACAATTACAGCATAGTTCAACTCAACCCAACTCAAAAAAGCCAGTTGTAAATTCTTCCTCGCCATTCAGCTCTATCTAAAGTACATATTCTTCACCAAGTCATATAACACCGTCCTTATGAAAAGCATTCACCACCTTGGATACCAGACCATAGTAAATGACTTTTCCTTATCTTGTCCTTAATTGGTCCCTTTCACTTTCTTTAACATGCATCCTTTTTTTATTCTATCTATTCTTGTATAGACACTAATCCATCTCAGCAGCTTTATTTCAAACAACAATCATTTTCTAGACGATGTTTCTATGCATGTTAAACAATTTTCTGGTATTTCTAGATTAGGGCAGAAGAATATGCAACAACATTCACAGAGAGACAGAGAGCGGTGGCAAAAATTCTATCAATATCATGGTAATTTATTTACTAATATTTTCAAAAGTTTGACATCTTTTCTTCCTTTTTTTTCTGATAAAAAACAAACACATTTTCATTAAAAATGAGGTACAAAAGAAGGATGAGAAATCCTTCCCTACAATACAAAAGCTGATCAAAATAGAGGAAAAATAATACTCCCCATAATACATCAAAACAACTCAATATTGCTATTTTAACCCTTTGGATCTACTTGAAGATATCCAATCAAGTTGAATTATGTTGAGGGAAATGTCTTGGGAAGTTGTAGTAGTAGAAGCCCAAAATGATGAATAGAAGTAGACTAGATCTCATCATTTTGGTAGACCTCCACTTGTTCCTCCAAGATCAGTGTTTCTTTCCCTCCAAACCATTCAAATCCATGAAAGAAAGTGATTTTTCATATCACTTTGCCTCTAGGAGTATTCCTCAAACCCTTAAAAAGAAATAGTCAACATGTCACTAACATATCTAGGAGGAACCCAAGCCAAACTAGCTAGTCTGAATAGTTTGTGCCATAACTCCAAAGTCGTCGCATAATGTAAAAACATGTGATCTATCAATTCTCCACTACCCATACATAGAGAGCAAACATTTGGGCCAAGGGCTTGTATCATTATGTTATGTAATGTTGTCTTGTATCATTATGTTATGTACCTAAGTTTCAGAATTACTATATAACATGAATGCCATATTGAATGAATCACTAAAATTTGTTGGTTAGGTAGTTAAACTTGTGGAAAGTCAACCTCTAGATTTTGGTTCACTTGATTCTGGACTGATTGGTAAAATATAAATGTCCCAGAAACAAGTTTTTCTCCTTGATTTCCAAATTATGATTTAGGAATTGTATAGCTGCAAATCTTCCTTTCCTAGGTTGTTCCCATTGTATTTTTGTAAATGATATATTGTACAATTTATAAGACAAAATAAAAAAAAATATTCAGAATTTACACAACATGATATCAAAGCACACTCAAGATATATGGGCATCCTCTCGCCAGCAGTTGGGTTTTTTCCCATGTAAATCATAGGTGTGGTTCTCTGCACCACTATTAACCCTGCCGGTTGGCCTTCATTACTGGCATGGGTTTGTCATTTTTGTTTGGTTTTCACCTTCATTTCTGACACACGAGTTTGATATCTCTCTAACTTAATTATTATTTAATGGAAGAATGTCAGAGATGACTCAAGATGTTGGCTTTGACCTAGCCACTAGTCAATCTCAAACTCAAGGTGTTACAGAAAATCCTTTTGCATATATAACCCCACTCATAACGTAAATCAACAAAGTTTCCTGCAATGGTCACAATTTGTTAAGATTTCTATGAAAGGAAAAGGGAAGATTGGATTCTTAGATGGCTCATTGCAAGCACCGAAGACTAATGATCTTGCATATGAAGCTTGGGATCATGAGAATTCTATGGCTTTGTCTTGGCTTATTAACTCAGTGGATCCAGACATAGCCAGGCTTTTCTCTACTTATCCACTGGAGAATTGTGGGTGGTTGATATGGAGACCTATTCGAATTTGGGAAATGCAACTCAATTGTATGATCTTAAATGTCAAACACATGAGACAAATGGTGGAAATACAGCAACAGCATACTATAATATAATGAATTGGTTATGGCAAGAGTTCAATCTCAATTATGATAGAGATTGGAATTGAGAACTGATGCTGACAAGTCCAAGGAGATGCAGAAAAAAGAACAGGTCTTTGAACCTCTAGCTGGTTTAAAATCATATTAGATCAAGTACATAGACAAGTTCTCAACAAAGAACCTCTTCAGCTACTTAGAGTGGTATACCTTTGTTAGAAGGGACAAATTGGAAGAAGGGTGATGGTGGGAAGAACTAAATATTGAGAATTCAATCTTCATTTCTACTGTGTCATATGCTTCTATTTAGGCAAGTGAGCAGAAAATACAAATAAGAACAGGGATGAAAAAGAGAACCTGCTGTGTGAGCATTGCCATGAGTCGAGACATACAAAGAACACCTATTGAAAACTACATGGCAAGCCACAAAATTGGAGGACAGGTGACAAGTTTGTTGGACATAATAGTAGAAGCTTGCAAACTGCAGCAGAAAATGCTCCAAATAGTTTAGGCCCTATTTGGTAATTGTTTTTTAAAACAGTTTTTTGTTTTCTAAAACAAAAATCAAAATACATTTGACAACCAAAAAACATAAAATAGTTTTTTGTTTTTAAAAATAAAAAACCTAGTTCTTTTCATATAACATTTTTTAGTTGTTTTCACTTGTTTTTTTATGGCTATTTTAAAAAATAATTATACAAATATGGAAAATGATTAAAAATAAAACGCTACATATAAAAGTTATTTTAAAACATATTTAAAAATATAGAAAATAAGTTAAAAACATAGAAAATAAGTTAAAAACATTTGATGTTCCTAAACAAACTTTTTTCTGCATAACATCATAGAACAATTTTCAAAAACTGTTTTTCAGAACTATTTTTAAAAACACTTCCCAAATAGAGTCATAGCTATTAGTGTACAAAAACAAGAATCAAATCTCTTCACCAAAGAACAGTCGAAACACCTACAAAGGTTTATACAAGTCAAGCACACTTCTCTTCTAACCCTTCTTCCTCATCCAAACTAGTTCAAATAGGCAATTTTTAAACAGTTTTGAATGTCACCTCGAGATTCTATCCCTTATGTTGATGTATCAATTTAGACTGACAATTTTATTCTATTACATATTGATTAGATGCGACATACTTCCTTGAGTCTTATTACTTCAATTTTATTTTCGGATTGCTTCAAACTCAACTTTAGACTCATTCAATCAATTTCTTTTGAAGCATGCATGCATTTAAGGATTAGTAAAACTTTTGGAATGACTAAATACAAAAAGGTAGGATGGAAATTACTTTGTATTTCCTATTTGGTTTCTAACTGTAAAACACGTTTTTGGAATGTTTTAAAATCGAGAAACTCTTCAAAATTAATTCCTAGGGTTTTTTTTTTTAAGTATATATAGGTTATTTTTTTATTGAAAATTTGAGGGCTTCAAAACTCTAGAGAATATAGTCATTCTTTGAGCTTGTACCTCAATCTTTCAAACCTTTTAAGATCCTTCTTGAAAACACCTATCGACCATAACAAAGGTCAAAAATTCACACTATGTAAACTTTGGTAAGAGCTTCAAGGGATCCATTAAAGTGCACAAGTAGGTGTTTTGTCAAGGACATGGAAAAGGAATATAGGTGTTGATGGTATAAAACCCTAGTGAGTAGATGCATCCGATCAAGTAAAACTAACACCATTTGCTCATATTTTGGTGAATTATTCAACAAGTCAAGAGATCAGTCATGGTTTCTCACACCTAAGGATGTTAGATGGTTTTTCCATGTTGTAAGGCTGTGGAAAGCAATTAAGAAGCTTGGGCCCCTCGTTAGGTCTAAACTTTCCTTTGTGGTGGGTAATGGACAGAGGGTGAGCTTTTGGAAGGACAAATGGTGTGGAACTACACCTTTGTGTGATTCTTTCCCCTCTTTATTTGCCTTAGCTACTCCCAAAGAGGCTTGGGTGAAAGATGTTTGGATTGTTTCACAAAGTAGGGAAATGGGAGGAGTTGGAGCCCTCGCTTCTCTAGGCCTTTCAATGATTGGGAGATGGATGAGGTGGAGAGGCTACTATTATGTTTGTGTGGGAAGAGAGTGAATTTGGATGAGGAGGATAGGGTGCAGTGATTGGAATTGAAGGACAGAAACTTCCCGGTAAAGTCTCTTTACAAAGCCTTAGAACCGGACTCATCAGTTTTTTTCCCAATAAAGATAATTCAGAACTCTTGTGTGCAATAAAAAATAAGCTTCTTTGCTTGGGAAGCTTTGTGGGAAAGTTCTAAGTTTGGACCAAATTCAGAAGAGGGGCTAGGCTTTAGCAAATAGATGTTATTTTTGCCAAGTGCATGAAGAATCCATTGACCATCTTCTTCTCCATTGCGAAAAGACAAGGGATGTGTGGAAGTTGTTCTTTACTTTGTTTGGAGTGTCTTGGGTGTTTCCTTCCTTGGTTATGGAAACCCACTTGGATTAGAATGGGTCTTTTATGGGTAAAAAGCGTAGGACAATTTGGAAAGCAAGCCCTTTATGCTTGTTTTGGTCATTTTGGAAGGTAAGGAATAGAATTGCCTTTGAAGATGGTGTGTTGTCCATCCAAAGGCTGAAAACTTCTTTTGTTTACTTACTTTGGTCTAAACAATGGTCCTTCGACATTAATGGATTTCATTGATTGGGTAGGTTCCTATTGAGGGAGAGGTTGTTTTTTGTATATCTTGTTGGACAGTTTTTTGTTTTAGCTCTAAAGGGGTGAGCGTCTCTTTCCTATACAACTTGGGCCGTTAATTTAGCGCCTCTTCGTAATACAATACTTTTACTTATCAAAAAAAAAAAATGGTTTTTCCATGTTATATCTTGTATTTATTACGCATTTGGAAATCTTGTGCATAGGATCAATAATATATTGATTGTAATTGGATAATTGGAATAAAAAAAATTAAATTTGGGGTTAATTGCTTGGACTACCTATTCTCCCCCCTCCCTTATAGGTAGTTTCATGTATCAAGACAAAATTTCTTTCATCTTAGATCATAGATTCAAGTAGAACAAATCATGTGTTGTGCATCAAGTTTATTTTCTAGTTATGTTATTTGTTTAGGTAGAAAGTTAAGATCGTTGTTGATTCTTTTTCTACTATTATTGGAAAGGGTTCTATTACTATTTTTAAACCCTGACCTTAAATTCAGTGTTGCATGTTCCTCACCTAGCTTATAATCTTTTTTCAATTAGAAAATTGACGGAGGATCTTAATTATGCGGCTAAATTTTTTCCTACTCATTAGGAATTTTAAGGCTTGTTTACTCATTGGCAATGCTAGAGAGGTGAACTCTATTACTTCAAGAAGGACCTAGATATTTTTGGATGTTTGTCTCAAGCTACTGATATTGGTGCTTTTCCATGTTGCAAAGATGAAATTAAATTAAATTGCGGCATCATGGATTAGGACATCCAAGTTCTCCAAATTTGAACGTTTTGTAGAATAAAAAGGTTACTTATTTTCAATGTGAATTGTGTAAATTGTCTAAACATTATTATACTTATTTTTCTATCCAAACTTACAAACAATTTGAACATTTTTCACTCGTACATAGTGATATTTAGCGTCCTTCACATGCGACCAACATATCAACGGCAAAGTGGTTTCTGACTTTTATAAATGATCATACCTATGTATGTTAGGTCTACCTTATCCAAGAAAAATCCGAAACAACCATAGTGTTCCAAACCCTTCACAAAATGATTCAAAACTAATATCAAGCTACACTTTAAGTTATTCCAATGGATAATGGAGGGTAACTTTTTTTTCCTACCTTGGTTACTTACTTGAGTGAGAATGGGATTGTTCATCAAACATCTTATGTTGATACCCCCAAACAAAATGGGATAGCTAAGAGGAAAAATAAACATTTACTTAACATTGCTCGGACTTTGTTATTTACCATGGGAGCACCAAAATATTTGTCAAGAGAAGTTTTCCTAATAGCCTCTTATCTCAACAACAGAATACCTACCCAAATCCTTATACTCTCTTAAACTCACTTTTCCAACATCCCACCTAGTCAACATTCTTCTACCAAATGCTTATAGTGGTACAACATTTGTTCATTTCCAAAAGCATCATCAAGATAAGTTTGATCCTAGTCCACTTAAGTGCGTCTTCCTTGGCTATTTTCCCACTCAAAAAGGATATAAACATTTTCATCCTCTAAGAAAGATTTTGTTACTATGGATGTCATTTTCTTTGAGTCACAATCCTATTTCACCCAAAGCCTCTCCTTAAGGGAATAGCAATAGTGTACAAAATCATTTTTGGGATGGTGAGGTGTTACCAAGACTTGTTGCTAATCCTTTTCCTACATTATAGCCACCTTCCACCTTGCTTATGGCCAAAAGTAACCTAGAAAAAACTTCATCTGTTGATCAGCTACTTATGGTGGGGAAGGAAACTGAAAAACCCAATGAGTTGCAAGTGTATTCTCAAAGAGATAGGTCTAAGAAAAATGGTAAATCTTTTGATCTGAACATGGTGCTTTTAGAAAACATATGTAATCTTGGGAGCTAATGACTCTTTGCTTTGCTAGAGAGCTATTGAATGCAAATGGATGTTTGCTTTGAAGTATAAGGTAAATAGATCAATTGAAAGATATAAGGCAAGACTTGTAGCAAATGGGCTTTCCAAAAAACCTATGGAATTGACCATCAAAAAACATTTGCCCTGGTTGCTAAGATGTATTCAATCAAGATACTGTTATCTCTTGCTGCAAATCTAGAATAACCACTACTTTAATTAGATGTAAAAAATGCATTTCTTCATGGTGAAATGAAGAAAGTACATGAATCCCCTACCAAGTTTTAAGCAGATATACAGAAATGGAAAGGTTTGTGAGCTTAAAAAATCCTTTTATGGTTTCAAGCGGTTGCTTAGAGCCAAGTCCGAAAAATTTACATAATTTCTTTTCAGATATGGGTACAATCAAAATCAAGATGACCATACCATAGCTTTTAGACACTCTAAGGATGGAAGGAGAACTATTCTTATAGTGTAAGCACATAACATATCTTGAATGAAAACAATACACATGAGATGGAAAATTTGAAGCAATTTTGAGCTAAAGAGTTTAAGACCAAGGATCTTGGTTTTTGGTAATCAAGGTTGCAAGATCACAAAAAGAGGTTGGCATGATGGGGTGTAAACCTAGTGATACTCTGATTGAGGGAAACCATAGGCTAAGAGCTCATGTTGAGAGCAAACAAGTTGAGAAAGGTCGATATCATGGATTAGTTAGGAAGCTAATCTGATTAACTTATATGAGACCTGACACTATTTTTGCAATCAATGTAGTTAGCCAATTTATGTGCTCACCAAATGAAGCTCATATCAAGGTAGTCTTTGAAATTTTGAAAAACTTAAAAGGCACACATGGGAAAGGCCTTCTGTTCTCCAAGAAAGATCGAGTTTTTTTTTTTTAGTTTTTTATTTTTGGATAATTGAGGAACCTTCCATGGCTAAGCCCTTAGGACTCTCTATGGGGACCCAAACCTTGGGGTGCTGACCACACCTGCAATAACCAGCACTGGGTAATCCAAGAAAGATCGCGTATTAGTAAAGGCTTGTACAAATGCAGGTTGGGATGGATCCATTGATAATAGGAGGTCTACTTCAAGGAATTACATATTCAAAATGGAGGAAATCCAATGACTTGGAAAAGAAAAAGGCAAGTAGTCGTAGCTAGGTCAAGTGTTAAAGCTAAGTTTTGAGCAATTGCACAAGGAATTTGTGAATTACCATGGCGAAAAATTCTTCTAGCAGATTTGAGGATGAAAAAAGTGAATCTTATGAAGCTAAATTGTGACAAGGAGACAAGTATTAGTATTGTTCATAACCTAATCTAATATAATGGAATCAAACATGTTGAAATTAATAGACACTTCATCAAGGAAAAATTAAAGAGTGGTTCGATTTGTAATCCATTCATGACAACATAGGAACACTTAGCAAAAGTTCTCACAAAAGGATTGTCATAACAAGTGTTTCAATCTTTAATAAGCAAAGTTTGGTATGATAAAAATCTTTGAACCAACTTAAAAGGGAGTGTGAAAAGTCAACATCTAGATTCTAATTTACTTACTTCATTCTATGATTTTTTTTGTTTTTTTTTTTCATCAGAAACAAACATATTCATTAAAATGGATTAAATGAACAAGTGAATGATGAGAAATCCTTCCTAAATTTACAAAATCTGATAACAAATAGAGATGGAGAAACCTTCTCAAGTACAAATCAAAAGCGTGCCACGAGAGACAATACAAAGAAAAGCATCTCAACATTCCTTTGGGTTTCATACAACTCCAACAAAAAGTCTCAAAGCATTCCTCCGCAATTTTTTATTTTAATCCTTTCAATCTACATGACAAATTCCAATCAAGGTGAACAACATTAAGAGGAATGCCCTTGAAAGTTACGGTAGTAGAGGCCCAAAAAGACAAATAGTTAGAGGCTCAAAAAGACAAATAGAATTAACTTAGGTCTCATATCATCTCTAAGGTCCTTCACTTGTCCTCAAATAGCCTTGCGTTTCTTTCCTACCAAACTAACCAAATTGATGTAACACAAGTGATTTACCATAGAACTTTGCCTCTAATAACACTCCCTAAACCTCTAAAGAAAACAATCATCGTCTCATTGATACTTCTAAGAGGGACCCAATCCAATTTAGCTAATCCAAATAGCTTGTGTCATAGCTCCAAAGTCATCAGACAATGTAAAAAAGGTGATCAATGATTTTCCACCTCTCATACACAAAGCATAATGATTAGGAGTGATGGATTTGAAAGGTCTTCTTACCTGAAGCAAGTCATTATTGTTAACCCTCTTATTAGCAATTAACCAAGCAAATGTCTAGACCTTTAATGAGGCTTTTGAGTTCCATATGAATTTTGCTGGAGAGAGAAGATTTGGAGTTAACTGAGTGGATAAGGCCAAGAAGAACAATATTATTATAAATAAGCTTGAAGACGATAATGACTAAACTCTCACATCTAGGGAAGACCATGAGAGGTTCACACAAGTAAGAATGAACAATAAGACTCTCAAGATACTCCATCTCCGAGTCAATGAAGTTTTGCCAAAAGTCAAAGTTCCAAGCAAAAGGGGAAGAGGAGCCAAGGATAGATGATACAAGAGACTAATTGACACAACTCTACAAAGATTAGGAAATTAGGAACTAGAGGTCAATGCGCCCCCCCACACACACACACCGAAAACCAATGTTTTAAAAACCGGACCGGACCAGCCGGTCCAACCGGTTCAACCGTCGACCGGTCACATTTCCGGTCCGGTCCACTCTATTAAACCGTTTAACTATTGGACCGGTTACAAATCGCCTGAACCAGCAGTCGAACCGGTGAATCGGTAGAACCGAACGGTTCTAAACGAACCGAACAGTCCATATTGGCCCATCATTTTCCAAGCCCATTGTATAAAAAATTAAAAGCTATAGGCCAAAAACCATACTGGGCCATGTCTTTAGCATGACAAAGCCCACACCCAAACCATTTAAGTAGGCTCAGTCTTGAGCCCACAAGGTGGGCATGCTGTAGCTTTCAATGAGGATACCTTTTATAGGCATCCTTTGCACCCTTATTTCTCTCACAATCCGATGTGGGATTGCAAACTAATATGATAATATCAATGAAAAAAATTTAACAAATGCAACAAGAGGAATTGATGCTGGGACCTTAGGTTTTGTAAGTAAACTAGGACACCACTCGGCTACACGTGATTTGTTATTTAATATGCCAAACAAAACAATATATATTGGATTTTAATTTTTTTTATAATATTAAATAAAAATAATATAATATTTTTAAAAATGATAAAATTAATTAAATTTTTCATTTTTAATATATTCACATTTAAATATTGTACACATTTCATTTAATATGATTTAATTTGATAATATCAAATATATAAAATAATATTATTGATTTTTAATTTATTCATATATATTTTAAAATTTTTATAATTATTTTTAATTTTAATAATATATAAATTACATATTTATGACGTCATCGGTTCGACCGCGGTTCGACCACCGATTCAACAGGTGAACCGTGAACCGGTAACTTTTCCGGTTCAATGACCGGTCCGGTTCTGAAAACATTGCCGAAAACAGATCTTCACCCTTTTAACCCACAAAAAAACAAGTATGACCGAAGAAATCCTGGAAAACCTGAGTAGTGACCTTCCAATGGCAACAATGCAACCACCTAAGTAAACTGTTGAAGTCAAATGTGAGAAATTATACCAAATGATAGGATTTGTATATATAGTAGTAGTCCATTTGACAAATAGCATAGAATCTTCTACAAAAATTTTAGAAAAAAAATTTCAACCATATCTGAGACCAAGGGAACAATCATAATAATAAGCTCACATCAACACACTCCATAATTAGGGCAAACAACTAGATCAGCTAAGGAATATTACCTTAACTTTGTCATAACCCAATAGTTGTGTAACTCTTCCAGACCAATAACAACCATCAGTCCACCAATCTACCTCATCCCCCACCTTCCAGACATCATTGACTAAAACTATCACTTCTGTGATCGTATTGATGTCTGGCTTTTGACTTACATGATAGATGGGTGGAAAGCAAGGGCGTAACATCAATTGCCTTCTTTTCTCCTTCGACTTGCTCTTAGAAATTGGGGGCTTTTGATATAACTTTGTCCAATTTAATTCTGCACAAATGCATTAAAAAGAAATGTGCACATCATGCAATACTAGAAATGACAAAATTTCACATAAATAGGAGTATAGTACTCACCCATCCAAGTAGTCCTAGCACTATAATTTTAGGAAGGAAAAAACTACCACCTTTTATATTAATCGAGTATTTGAAAGGAAAATATTAAGGCGTTATTTGGATATACTTCTTTTCCTATTTTTAAAAAACAAAATATGATAGTCACTCATATATAAAATACACGAACTTTTTAAGACTTGTCTTAAAAAGATAATGATTTTTAAAAACTATTTAAAAAATTGAGACATTAAAAAATTTTAATTGAGATCAAATTATAAAAGTAAATTTTAAGGACATAATGTAAGTTCATACTTTTTATATAAGAGTCATTATATTTTATATAAAATTTATTACTAATTTCTATTTTCAAAATAGAAAATAAGAAGTGCATCCAAACAAGCACTAAATTTTCCACCTTTTTTCTGCTCACTAACTAAAATTTTATTAAGCAAGCACAAGCATACAACTTTTTAACAGTTCAATATAAAATACATCAACTATATGGCAGCAGAATTTTATGCACTAAAATTATCAAAGTACCATATATTATGCTTTGATAAATCTCGAGCAAGTATAACCTAAACAAGATAAATCATTAGGATATGCTAAATTTATTACAATTATAACCTACAAAAGATAATTCATCAATGCAAAGCAACAACTAGAGAAGACAAAACCATATAGCATGCTTACTTTCATCAGGAAAATCGATATACTCCAAGACATGGCCAATGTGACCTTTTCTCAAGCTGATCTCCTTTATCTGATGAAAAACATTTGACATAATGGTGGGAAAATTTCTGGTGTTAGCAAAAGATTATCCCCAAATCAAATCACCAGTAATAAAACTCACAAAGAAACAACCACAACCTCAAACATAAAAATGAGAGGATAAGTTAGATCTTTCATTAAACAAAAACCACTATGACACTAGGCATCCTGCAAGGACATGCCACATAGCATTGGACTTGGTGATTGGTAAAAGCGGGTGCCATCCAAATCTAATCTAGTCCAGTAAAGCAAATGAGAATATAAGACTGTGAATTGGGGCTTGACATGGGAAAAGAAGTCCTAGAGAAGAATCAAATGAAGGAGGTGGCAGCATATTAGAGAAAGAGAACAGTTAAAAAAGGATAAAACCAATATGTACTCTATCAATAAGCCTAATTTCAATGTCGATCAGAATGGACCCATGTAATTAATTCCGGGAATCCGTCCAGTGACCATGTTTCATTCCGATCACCTTTTCCATCTCCCAAAGCTTTCCGGTCAGCCATATCGTGGTCAAAAAACCCTCATCACCGTCAACATTTTTCCGACGATATTTTCCGGAGACTTTTCCGGTGACTTTTTTTCCCAACGATATTTTCCAACACCGACCCCATCATCAGGAGCGCAAAGAGGATATCTGCAATTTTTCTCAAAGCACCGGAGCCAAAAACCGATCCACGTGCCTCCCACGCGCCATTTTTCTCCGGCAGCCTGAATCCCACGCGCTGGAGCGTGAGGGCGCGTGGCCCACTTTCTGGTGCCAAGCTTCTACCAGCAAGCTCGTCCAGCGCCGTCTTGCACTTCTAAGCCTCTGTCAGTCATCTCCGAACCCTGCTTCTCCATTTTTTTGGCATTTTAGCCTCCACGGGTCTTCTTTTAGCCTCCGACGGCAACTCCCTTCCTTGGCCGAGACCTGTGTGTGCCTTGGGAAGGCCTCTTCTTCATCTCCAGTCACTTTTCTCCTTTGTTTGGGTCCCGACATACCAAGTTCTTCTTCCACAACTGTGATCCAACCTCCCTTTAGGGCTTTTTTCGATCCAAACGTGATTCAATCTCAAGTGAAGTGGATATGGCGACTAAAAATCCTATTTTTACATCCGTCATCTCTGGATCTCCTACTATCACATCGGAAAAATTGACTAGTAGTGATTATGATGCCTATCTCCGATATCAAGCAACCACATCAGCTTTTGTTGCTTCTGTTGCCCAGACCGGTAATGTCTCTATCTGCTTCACTCAGTCTCCTTCTCTTGGCCCATGGATTCTAGATTCTGGAGCATTTGATCATATCTTTGGTAATAAACACATTTTCTCCTCCATTACTACTACCTCTGCCTTACCTACTGGTACTTTAGCTAATGGTTCCCAAACTATGGCTAAAGGTATTGGTTTGGCTCATCCTCTCCCTTCCCTACCTCTTCATTCTGTCTTTCATGCCCCTGAGTGCCCTTTTAATCTTATTTCCATCAACAAAATAACTCGCACTCTTGACTATTCTATCAATTTTTATGATAAATTTGTGATCTTGCAGGACCGGAGTACGGGGAAGACGATTGGCATAGGGCGTGAGTCTCAAGGCCTCTATCACCTCACATCACCTTCATCTCCTGCAGCTTGCATTTCCACCGATGCTCCTCTTCTCATTCACAATCGTCTGGGTCATCCTAGTCTCCCCAAGTTCTAGAAGATGGTCCCTCGTTTTTCCACTTTGTCGTCGTTTGCGTGTGAGTCGTGTCACCTTGGGAAACATACTCGTGTCTCGTTCCCAAAGCATTTGAATAATCGGGCAAAGTCTCCTTTTGAACTTGTCCACACTGATGTTTGAGGTCCGTGTCGGACCGTGTCTACTTTAGGATTTCAGTATTTTGTCACTTTCATTGATAACTATTCAAGATGTACTTGGTTATTTTTAATGAAAAATCGAGCTGAGTTATTCTCTATTTTCCAGAAATTTTATGCTGAAATCCAAACACAATTCAATGTTTCTATTCGAGTGTTACGCAGTGACAATGCTCGGGAATATTTTTCTACACCCTTTACTTCTTTTATGTCCCAACATGGAATCCTCCATCAGTCGTCTTATGCTCATACTGCTCAACAAAATGGGGTTGCTGAACGTAAAAATCGACATCTTGTTGAGACAGCTCGTACCCTCCTTCTCCATAGTCATGTTCCTTTTCGTTTTTGGGGGGATGCTGTTCTTATAGCCAGTTACTTGATTAATCGTATGCCCTCATCTATATTACATGACCAAATCTCTCATTCCCTCCTTTTTCCTACTCAACCTCTTTATTTCCTTCCTCCTCATGTCTTTGGCTGTACCTGTTTTGTTCATACTCTCAAACCTGGACAGGACAAGCTCTCCGCCAAGACTACGAAATGCATCTTCTTGGGATACTCTCGACTTCAGAAGGGTTATCGTTGTTATTCCCCTGACACTCATCGTTATTTTCTCTCCGCTAATGTCACCTTCTTTGAGGACTCTCCATTCTTCTCATCCTCTGAATCTCCTCCCATTTCTGAAGTATTGCCACTTCCCTATATATCCCCCCCTTCATATGCGCTCTCTCGTCCTTTTCAGGTTTATCATCGTCGACATCGTGTTGTTGCTCCTCCTCTCTCTTCAGCTAAGGTACCTGATGACTCACCTTCTGTCCCACCGATTTCTCCTACCCCGGCCTTGTCATCTACTGACCATTTGCCTATTGCTCTTCGGAAAGGTAATCGATCTACTCGTAATCCTCATCCTATTTATAATTTTTTGAGCTATCATCGATTATTTTCATCCTATTCTGCCTTTGTCTCTACTTTATCCTCTGTTTCTCTTCCTAAGAGCACTAGTGAGGCACTTTCTCATCCTGGGTGGTGACAGGCAATGGTTGATGAAATGGTTGCTCTGCACTCCAATGGCACATGGGATCTTGTTTCTTTACCTCCTAGTAAATCTATAGTTGGATGTCGTTGGGTCTACACTGTTAAAGTTGGTCCTGATAGTCAGGTTGATCGCCTTAAGGCCCGAGATTTATGGTTGTGACTATGGTGACACCTTCTCTCCTGTTGCCAAGATTGCTTCTGTTCGCTTATTTCTCTCCATGGCAACTATGTGTCATTGGCCTCTTTATCAGTTGGATATTAAGAATGCTTTCCTTCATGGTGAACTTCTCAAGGAAGTGTATATGGAGCAACCACCTGGTTTTGTTGCTCAGGAGGATTCTGGTTTAGTGTGCAAGTTACGCCACTCTCTATATGGCTTGAAACAGTCTCCTCAGGCATGGTTTAGGCATTTTAGTTCAGTTGTTCAAGAGTTTGGAATGCTTCGGAGTGAAGCAGATCATTCAGTTTTCTATCATCATAACTCTTTGAGCCAGTGCATCTATTTGGTAGTTTATGTGGATGACATTGTCATTACAGGCAGTGATCAAGAGGGTATCCAAAGACTAAAGCAACACCTTTTCAACCACTTTCAAACTAAAGACTTGGGCAAACTCAAGTACTTTCTGGGACTTGAAATAGCTCAATCCAATTCAAGTGTGGTTATGTCACAAAGGAAGTATGCCTTATCTCAATGCGCTTGTCTCCCTCCGCTGTAGATTCAAGGGTTTGGTCTTTATCCTCCTTTAGCTTATTCTCAGTAAAATCTTTCTTTTTGGTCTTGTCCCATTCCTGAAATCCAATCCCATTCTTTTTGGCTAATTTTGTTCAGAAATCAAAAGCCCCTCAAAGGTTAAGGTCTTTCCTTGGTTAGTGGTGCATAAGAAGGTAAATACCAATGACTTGCTATAGGTGAGAAGACCCTACAAAACTTTATATAAAGGAAGTGGAGAATCGATCAACCATCTTTTTCAACATTGTCCATTAACTTTGGGGCTTTGGCATAAGCTCTTCAATTTAGCCAATGGTTTGGTGTTGCCCAAGAATATTGGAGACATGATGATGATTATCTCTTTTAAAGGATTGGGAAATTCAATCTAAAGCAAGACTCTTTGGCAAATCGTTTGCCTGACTATTCTTTAGATTGTGTAATAAGAGAGAAATGCTAGGATTTTTTAGGAAAAGTGGAGCACGGAAGGGACATTGTGGAATCTACTTCATTTTTACTCCTCTCTTTGGGCCTCTTGTACTGTCACTTTTAGAGGAGTTCCACTTAATGTTATTCAACTAAGTTGGCTTTCGTTTTATAGTTCAAAAGGGGTGGATAACGTTGAGAGGAGTTGATTTCAGTTTCTGAGTTATTTTGTGCATACCTGTATGTATAGTGGAGGAGTCTACTCTTACTTTCATCAAGTTTTGTATTTTGTGAGAAGGATTTCTCATCCTTCTCTACAACTTTTATCAATATGAATCAGAACTGAAATTAGATAGCATATCTAAAGTTTTCCAAATTCATCCAAGGGATGCCCAACAAAAGTCCACTCTTTTCAAAGCCATATATGTGTGTTTTGAACATGACACAGCTCCATTGTAGAAGTTTCTATAATGCAAAATTCAAAAAGTAGAAGATCAAAGCAATTATATGCTAGGGCAGATAAGTAAGAGTAACTAAAACTAACTTAAGGTTGCCATTTCTATTAATGCACCGTTGTCCATAAATTTTTATATAATGTGATTTTTTGGGCTTTTTGTTCTAAGGTTTTTAAGGGGATTCCTCTTAACATGTTACAACTTGATTGGTTAGCGGCGTGTAACTAGAGTGTCTACTTTTCTCTTTTTGTACTTTCTTATATTTGATTTCTTGTAGTCTTGTTTTTCTTTGTTGGGAGGATTCCTCATCCTTCTATTTGTACCTTCTTTTTATCAATATATTCCTTTGTCGTTTCCTATCAAAAAAAAAATATAATTTCAGTGAGCTTCAAAAGCATTCTATTACTTTAGTAGTCTGTAACATCCAAATCTATGAGGCCTTGTTTTCAAAGAATTCTTGCTAGTTTACTGCTAAGGTGTTCATGCACCCCTCTTTTTGGAAAGCAACTTGGGAGAAGATCCTAACTAATGAAAACCAGCTCAAGTGGAGGGGATGGTCTTTGGCAAATAGGTGTAGCTTAAATAAGGCCAGTAAGGATCGGCAAACATATCTTAATTCATTATGATAAAACACAGATGCTTTGGGATTTGTTGCTCTTTTTTGAGTTGGTATGGTTGCAATTTACGGAAGTGACACATGAAAGTTGGAAAATGGTTCCCCATGCCTGTTTTTCAGTACTTGGAGAGTAGAGTGGCACAAGGTTGAAAGAATAGGAGCTTTCTGATCCAAAATTAAAAGAGACTTTTCTCAAGTCCCCCTTGGATTGGTCTACAATTCCCTTAAGGCTTGTAAATTTCTCTTTGTTGGATTTTGTGAATAGCTTGGATTTGGATCAGGATGTAGCCTCCCTGCCTTCTTTTTTTTTCCACCCTGGGGTACTCTTTATATACTTTGCGTGCACATGGGTTTCACCCCTTTTGTTAGGTGCTCTTTAATCTATTTATTATCAAAAGAAAGCCCCCATAGTGAAGAGTAATTCCAACTGGAGAAAGAGAGAAAAATGCATTTTATGCATAATATTCCTGATGAAGTAAGCACCTTTGGAAGTGGATCTATTTTACAGTTGGCAAAGGTATACCACATATTAGAAGGATTATGAAAAAAATCGAAGTTTTGATCATCAACAAGCATTAATGTTCTTTCATAGGCAACGAATGGGACTTAGTGCAACACTCTAGAAACAATACAAGACGGAAATAACAAATAAAAAAATAAAAAAAGGAAGTAAAAATAGAAAATAAAAGATAAAATCATAGATCGAGCTTCATCTTCATTTGTTCCTAGTTTGTGAACCAGAAGAACTTGGTTACATGTACATACAACTTAGACATAGATTTTAAACTCCTGCATTGATAATATCATAGTATAACATATAGTTTCAGAACAAAGACTCACAGAATATCAAACGTTAGTGAGCATAACATAGATACCTTGCATCGGAACCATGCACCACGAAAACCTTGAAGAAAAGATCTAGCTTCAGCAAATTGCCCAACTTTAAAAGGTAGATGATCATGCTTGTCCATGATGACCTGTGACCTGTCAAACAAAATATATCGCCAGAACACACAGATTTCTATATTTAGAAGCTACTTCATAAAAGAAGAAATTAAAAAGAATAAATGAAGAAATTAAAAAAAAAATGAAGATTTTATAATCGGTTCTTGACAAATATTTCTCCACCCTCCTCCCTTTTTTTTTTTTTTTTTTTTTTATGAATGGTAGGTTTTATTAAGAAAAGAAAGGGAGATGGGAAGGCCATCCCACAAGATCAACAAAACACTACAGACAAAAATTAGCACTAGAACACCAAGAATAACAAACTTAAAACTCCAATCATTTTAAAAGAGATAATTTATTTTAACATGGTTACTGTTTATTCACTGAAGACATTTTTCAAAACAGAATAGTTTTTTGATGTTTCAAAAGCTCCCATAAATTGATAGATAGGACAATCAAGACAAGGAGTCCTTCAAACAGAAAGAGAAAAGAAACTCCTATCCATCATTGTAAATAAAAAATAAAATAAACAAATAAAGAAAAGCAAACAACCCCTCCATAAACAGACAAAAATCCATAGTAGGGGAATAAATCCTCCTTTCACCAGAAAGTCCATTTCCTTGGTAGCATCCTACAACACTCGCGAAATCAAAGCAAACTATAATCCTCCACCTCTAAAGGGTGCATCTCCATAGATCCATAATGGCATAACCCTTTTCCTGACCTACTAAATGACCATCAAGGCATAACCTTCCACTATATCAATTCCCCAACCTTTCAAACATAGCCACAATCTCCACCTTCACAACAATCCATCTCTATTAACTTTGTATAAGCCAGGATCATGTCCCATCAAAACAAGAACCTAGATGGTGCCTACATAAATATTAGTAGAAACAACTCCACTATATAGATTATGAAAGGCACGATATGGCTAAAAGCAATCTCTCAGAGTATGGTTTAGGAGATTTATTTTTTTTAGATAGATAAAGAAAAGATGTATATAAAGAAAAAAGGAGACACCAAAAACAATGCCCTCGGAGTATACAGGAAGTATATAAAAGAAGCCAAAAGGCTCAAACCAGAGGGGGAGAGATAGAAACAAAAAACATCACCTGTCCTTACTTAGAGCCTAACCAATCAATGAAGGTTACAAGCGTAAAACGGTTCAAAACTATAGACACCCTAATCCAAGCCCAAAGGTTACATACAAAAGAATTTTTCAATCTTTGGAGTAAAAGCTCCTCATTACCAAATGCTAACATATTTCTTTCCTTCCATACTGTCCAAAATATACATAAAAGGGTCATTTGTCAAGCCTTTTTACGAGCTTTACCCACAAATGACTCATGTCACCTAAGAAGAGTTTCCTTCACTGAACAAGAAAAAATCAAAGACACACCAAAGAGGAAGAAAAGAAGATTCCAAAAAGCCCGAGTCTTTGCACAAAGAAGAAGAAGGTGATCCACCGTCTCTACTTCAAAGAGGCATAGAAAACACTTATTTGCCAAAAAGTGCCCCCTCCTTTGAAGTTGATCCAAAGTTAAGACTTTCCCCCAAGAAGCCTCCCAAGTAAAGAAAGTCACCTTAGAAGGCACACTCGCTCTCCAAATACTACCACTAGGGAACAAAGAAGAATCTTCGGGCTCCAAGATAGAATAAAGAGACTTGACCAAAAAGGTCCCACACCTCAAAGTTGTCAAAATCACTCTATCTTCCACATCCCTGTGCACCCTAAAAGCTTGGATCTTTTGCAGAAAACGCACCACCAACTCTACCTCCCAATCATTAAAGGCCCTTGAGAAAAGAGGGCCCATCCACCCCCATCACCATCAGGGTTCCAAACATCCACCACCCAAGCTTATACATAGAAATGGTAAATAAGGAAGGGAAGGACTCACAAAGTGGCTCATCTCCACACCACTTGTCCATACAGAATCTCACTCCCAGCCATTACCCACTTGGTAGGCCAACCTACCCCAACCTACCACTCAAATAATTTCACTCCTTCCTAATTGCTTTCCACAATCCCACATCATACCTCTCACTCACTTCGTGGGAGCACCACCCCCATCCTCTTCACCATACTTGTGACTGATGACTTGCTTCCAAAAGGCCCCTCTTTCATTGGCAAACCGTCAATTCCACTTGCTTAAGAGAGTTATATTCATCAAAGAGAGATTTCTCACACCCAAACCACATTTCCTTTTCTCTAAGCAAACTGTGTTCCACCTAAGAAGATGCGGTTTCTGCACAAGAGCTCCACCACCCCAAAGAAAATCCCTCTGAATCTTCTCCAATCTCAACCTCACTTGTCTTGGCATGCAAAAAAGGGACATGAAATAGATAGGCATGCTCGACAAAGTGTTTCGAATTAGAGTGAGTCTCCCTCCTCTTGAGATATATTGTCTCTTCCACATTGCTAGCCTTTTTCAAAATCTCTCTTCAACGCCATCCCACACCGACACTGATTTGAAGGGGGCCCCCAAAGGAAGATCCAAATAGCAGGAAGGGAGACCATCCACTTTACACCCCAACCCCAAGGTCAAGTTCTCTATATTATGCACCCTACCCATCGGAATTAACTCACTTTTCTCGAGATTGATTCTCAAATATGAGCAAGCCTCAAACCACATGAGAAGCCAACTTAGATAAGTCATCTGGTCTTGAGACGCCTCACAAAACACAAAAGTATCATCAACAAATAACAAGTGCGACATCAGAATCCCCTCACCACTCCTACCTCTTACCGTCCAACCGGATGAGTAGCCCCCATTAATAGCCCTCCTCAATGGACAACTAAACACCTCCATGGCTATCACAAAAAAATAAGGTGAGAGGGGATCTCCTTGTCTCAATCCCCTTGAACTTTGGAAAAAACCAAAAGAACCATTTACTAAAATAGAAAACTTCACAATAGAGATGCACCATTTTATTCATTTAATCCATTTCTCCCTAAAGCCCATATTTCTAAGCACTGCAAACAAGAACTTCCAATTCACATGATCATACGCGTTCTCTATATCCAACTTGCCGATACACCACCTTCATTGCTTTTCAACCTTGAGTCCACGGCCTCATTTGCAATCAAAATTGTGTCTAAAATCTGTCTACCCTCCACAAAGGCATTTTGGGACTTTGAAATCACTTTACCCATTACCTTTTTAAGTCTATTAGCCAACTCCTTGGCCAGCAACTTATAAAGGTCGCCCACAAGACTAATCAGCCTAGAATCTTTCAAGTCTTCTACACCTCCCTTCTTAGGAACAAGAACCAAGAAAGTAGCATTCAAAGACTTTACAAATCTGCCCCCCTCATGGAAGTCTCTAAAAAAACCCAAAACCTCTACCTTTACAACTTCCCAACAAAAAAGCCAAAACGCCATAGTGAAGCCATCCGGACCTGGAGCTTTTTCCTTGCCTAGATCTGAGAGAGTTGCAAACACCTCTTCTTCCGAAAAAGGAAGCTCCACCCTCTCAACCTCACTGCTATCTAGCCCCACAAAGGTCAACCCATCAATACAGGGACGCCACCCCCCTTATTTTGAATAGAGGTTATGAAACATCCCAACCACACAAGCTTTTAAATCATTCTCCTTGGTATGCCAACAACCATTCACTTTCACCTTGGACAACCAATTTCTTCTACTATGAGCATTGGCCATCCTGTGGAAGAATCTAGTGTTATTATCTCCCTCCTTCAACCACACTTTCCTTGACTTTTGTCTCCAAGAGATTTCTTCCCCCAAAACCCAAGTCTTATAAGACTCCCTAGCCTCATTTCCGGCTTCACATTCTTCCAGATTCAGGGCTGAAATTTTCTCCTTCTCGTCCCAATACACAACCTGGCTGAAAGCTTCTCTCTTTTTAGCCTCACTGAAACCGAACACTTCTTTATTCCAAATCTTCAAGGCAGCTTTTAAGGCTCTCAATTTGCGTCTAAAAAAAAGTTGAGCCCTAGTAAAATTAAAGCTCCTCCACCAATTCTTAACCTGATCTTTGAACCCCTCCTCCTCCAACCACATGTTCTCAAATCTAAAAGGAGAGGGTCCCCTCCTCATACCTCCTCCATCTAGCAGAATGGGAAAGTGATCAGAAACTAGTCTGGGTAAAACACCCTGCACAGACCCATTAAACAGGTTGTCCTAGCTATCTATCACTAGAAACCGATCAAGCCTGGATTGGGATTGGTTATTCAGCCCACCTCTCCAAGTAAATGGACCCCCCTGCAAAGGAATGTCTCTCAGCTCCAAATCCTCTAACACTTCTGAAAATCTCCTCATTGTTGCAGATAACCCTCCTCCCTACTACGTTCCCCTGGAAATCTTATCCTATTGAAATCCCCACCTACACACCAAGGGTTGCTCCATAAGCCTCTTATTGCTCCAAGCTCTTCCCAAAAGTCCTCTCTTTCCCTTCTGCACACTGGACCATACACACCAGTATACACCCACACAACCCGATCCTCACAGTTCTTGAAATGGCACGAAATTGAGTATTCCCCTTCTTCCAAGTCAACCAACTCAAACACCCTATTATCCCAAAACACCAAAATGCCACCAGTTGCACCCCTTGAATTGAACTCCAATCTAAATGTCTTCCCACCCCAAGGCTACGCACAAGCCTAGTAGTCATTTCTGTAATTTTGGTTTCCTACAAACAAACCACGTCCATCATTTGAGATTTTATCACTGACTTTATTATCTTCCTTTTATCTCTGTCATTTGCCCCTCTCACATTCCAGGATAATATTCTTATCTTCATTTGCACCCCAACATAGAAGCCCATGTAGAATTACCCAATCTGGTATCAACCCTAGCTTTTTTATAGCTCACTGTCCACTCCAACTTCTTGAGTTCCCTAACAGATTTTGAAGACAGTGATTTCGTCTTTCTAGACGCTCCATCATGCCCCTTCAGATCAATTCTCCCCTTCATCCTCCTCAAAAGGTACAAAATTTCCTCTTCAAAACCTTTCGTCAGCATACCAAGGCATCATCGACTGAACTTCGTGAGACAGCTAGAGTTCCACCCTTCGTCCTACCCCCCCCCCCCCCCCCTCCCTCTTCCAATTGAAAATCAATCATCTCCACCAATGGCCTCGCAAAAACCGACCCAACCAGGACAATTGCAAGTTCAATCGCACCATTGATGCCTACCGAAACACAAGGAAGCTCTTTCCGGCCATGGAGGACCAAATTATCTTCAGATGGCACTACTCGCAAAGGATCCCAGTCCATAGCCACTGCCACTGCACCTACCGACCCATTAGAAGCCCCCTCTGGCACCAACAAAGCTTCGTTGAGCCCCAAGAAAAGAGTAGAAGAATAATCTCCCCAAAACCCCAAAGAAAAAAGAGAGGGAGTGAGAAACGGGGTACCTGGAGGCTTCATCCATCAACACCTTGTCGATGAGCATCGGTCAACCTAAGAGCGACCCCCCGGCGTTGAAGTCTTCATCGGCCAGCACCACCTGCTCCATTCCCATTGCCCCCACGATGGTTTCTAGGGGAGCCCCAAGGGAAAAGAGCCGCCCAAAAAGGAAAACAAGGGGATGGGCCTCTTTTAACTTGGGCCCAATACGCCCCTTAAAGCTCTTAGCCAGGCCCATACCCACAAAACTGAAGGGGTTAGAGCCCACAGCCCAGGCCGCTCCACCCGTGGGCTTTTCTTGAACCCACTCACTTGAGCCCAAAACCACTTTACCCTTTTTCTCCGCACTGCCAGTTGTCCTAAACCTAGGCTTAAGAAAATCTAAGTCCAAAACAGTACCCTTAGCCGACCTACATGCTGCACCAACTGCACTCCTATTCCTTCTTCCATACTCAAACTGCTCCTCTAACCCCAAATTCTGAACCACAGGTTGAGTCTCCCACACGCTTTCACCAGCGCGTGAGCCACCCACAACTTTGTCCCTAATCTCCCGTCCTGCACTTTTACAAAACTCAGACCGAGGCACGACCTGAGAAACCCATGGAGGGGTTTCCCACTAAAGATGAAACGTAAAACAAGTGAGACTGGCCACCACCTACGGTGACCCTGGTAGATCCTTCTCGGTGGCTCTCACCAAGATACGTGCCCATTGCAGCTGAGAAAAAAGAGTTGTTTCCTCATCTACAACTACAAAACCCCCACATCTCTCCTTAATCCTTTTGAAAACCTCTCTGCTCCAAAAATGAAGAGGGAGTCCTACAATCCTCACCCAAACTTCCTTAGCATGGCTCCCATTCCAAAAACACCCCACTTCAGGTCCCCATCTTTGCAAATGAAACTCTCTCTCTTAAACCATTTGTTGCCCCTTAAAAGCACCATATCAGCCTCACATTTATTCTCAAACTCTAACGGCAAAAGGGCCCCACCCACCAACTTGGAGATTTTTAACCCCTCCCCTCAAAGCCCATCTTGCATGCACCCACCCCTTCAAGGATGACAGAAGAGGAACTGAGTCTGAACTGTCACCAAAACAACCAACCAAGGAGCGACTGAACTGCTCTTCCATGCAAAAAAGTTCTCGATCCCTTAAATGCACCTATAAAGACTCTCCTAGTTCCCCTGTCTTCACCCTCATGACATCTGCATAGGTTCCTTTCACTTTCTCTTTGAAACTACCCCTAACCTTTTCAAAGTTGGGATCACCAGGAAAAATTTGCTCATTCCTGGAGTGGATACTCCTAGGGTCCTCAACTTCTTAGCCAACAAGAACCACCCCTCAACTAAACCTTTGCCCTTTAGAAAAACAAGACAATACTTTTTAGCTTCCACATCTTGCACAAAGTAGAGTAAAAACCTACCAACTTCATTTGATCAACACTCCAGCCTGAACTTTCTTCCCCCATCTTCCCAAACTTTTAGACACCTTGAACTTGACTCTCCTCTACACCAAGCTTCCACACCTTCCAACAGGTTGCTCAAACTCCTTTCTCCAAACCTTATCCAAGAGGAAAAGCCTTTGCTCCTTTCCAGAATAATCCCTCTAGGTTTACCTCGGACTACTTTAATGGAGATATCAAAGGTCTTGGATTCCACTGCAAACCAACATTTACCACCTCTCCAAACTTGTAGTGTTTTCTAGAGAAACACTTAGAGGTGATTCTTCTAAAAACACTTCCAGAGAAAATCTTCTACTAAAAACACTTCGAATAAAAATACTGTCAAATGCACTCTTAATACTATAATGTAGAACAACCTATGCTTGCTTAGGAATTGGATGTTATGTTATTTACGGATCTTCAACTCATCATTTACACAAAGCTCAAATTTCCCAATGGAAATGAAGCAATCTGATATATTCATGGCAACTGAAGGCACAAATCCATTCTATAAGATGGAAGCTTACTAAACAAATTGGAGTGATTGCCAAAGATTGGAAACAACACAAATGGTTAAAAATGTGATTTTTTTTTTTTTTTCCTGAATCCTAAAATCCTAAAAATGTATCTATGCATAAAATGAAGCCATTCAAATGAGCGAAAACATGAAATGGATTTGGTTTAAAACATGATAGCATTCTTCAACTTCAATTCGTTGTTACTTTTTCTCAGATGTCCTTGTTGTAACTTTTATTCTAATAGACCTCTCTCTCTCTATCTTTTCCTTTTCATTCTGCAGCATGAGTCTTTTATATGAACACTTGACAACAATGTATTGGAAGAAATTCGCAACTTCAAGAAGTGCTTAATAATGATGTTTGCAAAACAAGAGAAGGATCCAATGTTTCTTGAAAGAGTGATGGGTCTCACATAACAACACCATCATTGTTTGGTTGAATGCATCCCCTTGCCCTAAGAAACAGCTAAACAAGCTCCTCTTTATTTTAGAAATGTTAGTTTTATGTTAATCTCCTTTAATATGTCAATTAGTCAATTATTCTGCTTGCCTGTTGATTTGTGATGTCCTTTATAATCATAATATCCAACAAGTGTTGAAATTTTCCTAGTTCATTCATTTGAAAACCCCTTATTTTGGTGAAACAACAAAGATTACATTAAGAATGTAAATTGCATACAACAAAATATGTGGGAGATTCCATATGGGCCAGCAATAGTTATATGCTTTGGGTAAGCCTTCTATGGTTTAGTATGTTTATTAAATTTTGTTTTGCCTTGACAATTCTAAGGCACATTCTCATTTCCTATGCTCATGTAGATCCCCTTCTACAGAAAATAGGATAATTAATATCACTGTTACTAATAATTTAGTGCTTCTTATTGTAAGGTGGCCTTGGGTGAACTAGATATCAAAGTTAAAGAGATGTTTGAAACCATTGTTAACTTGTTTATTGCTTTACTCCTCGATTTAGTCATTTCTTCATCCTAGCAAGTCTCTAGTATATATTTGATTTAGTCTTGCGTGTGTGGGTGTGTGTGTTTATCTTTTATTTTTTCTTATTTTTTTATTTGGCTTTGTACAAGTTTCTGACAGAAGTTCACTCCAGGCAATTGATGAAGCTGAAGAGTGGAGCCAGCATAATGCGAAGAAGCTTATTGATACAAGTGAGAAGAGATAGCGAGGTTCAATCCCCAAAGACTTCCATACTTTCATGTAGAGTTTGGTCTAAACAAGGGATTTGTTCATGTTATTGATGATAAATAAAAAATAAAAAAATAAAAAAAATAAAAAAACACTTCAAAAGAAACCTTGGCCTTGATGTTATAAGAGGTATGATATGTTTACCAGAGGAAGACATGTACTGTCATCAGAGGCATGAATCAGTGGAGGCACAAAAGCAAGCTGTCACAAATTTTGCCCAGGATTGGGAGCCTTTTGACTGGACCAAACAGCTTGATTGAGAACATGAGCCATACATGGTTCTGGGAATCATGGCTTTGCAGTGGGGAAATGATTTTGCATATGTACAAGTGCTTTTATAAATGTTTGAGGTAATTTTTTTATTTTGTTTCTGGTTTTCAGTTGATGAAGGGAAATTTGGATGAAACAAAGTATAAATTTATATTGTAGATTTTCCCAATTACTATTATTCAAAAATAGGGAATTTAGGATTCAAATAGTAAGGTGTTGTTTGTTTTGCATTTCTAAAAACAAAAAATGATGGGTATTTTTATATAAAATACAAGAACTCTTTCAGACTTAGCTTATAAAGATGACTTTTAAATAACATATCAATAATAATTATAATTATTTTTATACATTGAATTTAGTATATAAATTTAATTAATATTATAATACATATATTTATAATACTTTTATTATTTAAATATATTATTAGTTAAAATATTATTAAAAAATAAGAAACCATGTAGTATCAATTTTTTTGGGGAAAACAATTTTCCCAAGATTCATCATCTCTTCAAGAAAAAAATTTTGCTTGAATTTTCTTTATTTTTTAAACTTTTTAGAAATCAGCTTTTCAAGAAACCATTTAGGCTTCTTTTTTTCTTTTTTTTTAATAGGTGGCTTTATTTTTAAATTCTTAGAAATCGTCTTTTGAAGAGATGATTTTTGCCTATAATTTTTTTAAAAAAACGCCTTTTCAAGAGATGATTTTTGCTTTAATCAAGTTATATGACAACTTTTTTTTCTTAGTTAGCAAAAATTATGGTAGATTTGGAAATATTTTTTCTACTACCGTATTTTACAAATTATTTATCGTATAATTTTCAAAACCCCGGAATAAGGGCTTAACATGATAACATTTCGCATCTTAAAATTAATCAAAAGTAAAAGAAAAAGAAAAAGGAAACAATGGGATTTGAACAAAATGGGAAGCAGTTTAAGACATAAGAGAACATGAAATAAAGACTAGAGAGGTAAAGAGAGCGAGTGAGAAAGAGAGAGTGAGAGGATGTGCGTGTTAGAGAGTTCCAAGTTCCAACATGGTGTAGTTGGAATTTCAGTCCCACAAGACTCACAAAATCCATGGTACACAACACTGAAAAACACACAATGCTCTTCATATAAAACGACTTTTATAACTGCCTTCTCCATTTAAAGCTCACGCATTCCCAAACATACGCTCTTTTCTTCACATCTAACCCCTTGGTCTTTGGCCACACCATGCCATCCAAGGTGATTTCCATTTTATTTATCAATTTTTTATTGTTTATTTGATCTCTTTATTTTTTTTGATAGGAGTTTATTTGATCTCTTTATTGTTTCATGATTTCAATTCGCCTTTTCGGTATTTGGTGATTAGCCCAAATCTGCAAGCCATGTTTGTTTTGCTTGGTTGAAGTTGAATTTTTTTTAGCTTTGGGTACAAATTTAGGAAAAATATTGTATATATATTTGTGTGATTTTTCGGGTGTTTTGGTGTAGAAGAAATAGAATAGAGAAAATGAGACTAGGCTAGGGTTTTTGGAGATGTCTTTTTTCAGGAGTTTGCTTGGCTTTTCTTTAGCCTAGCTCCTCCAAGATTCAAGGTTACGTTGGGCGGCATAATTGGTGGCAAGTCTTCAGGGTTGATTTTTTAAGGTAGTATTTTATTTTAATGTTCCTTTCCATTCTTAGGTAATCCATGCTTATGTGATCTTGTTAAGTTTGTTTTATTTCCTTTGTGTTGTTCTTCAATGTTTTCATTAAGCATTTTGCAAGGAGCAACACTATGTTTTTTAAAATTATAGACCATGCCCTTATATTGGATGGAGGGACCATTTGAAGATTCTATGGAAGCATAAGAATCAAACTAGAAGTTGATGAGACAAATGATTAAAGTACTAGCAATATATAAAAATTAGATATAAACTTTAAGGAATTGTTATATAAACAATAATGCATCTGAGTTAAAACCTTATTAAAAGAAAATAATTTTAATAAGTAGATGATGTGTGGGCAAAAATCTTTGGAAGGATCAGATATTTGAAAATTAGGTGTCATGAATTCATTTCTTGAAATGCAAATTACTTTTGCACATTATAAGAAGAGAAATGTAAATCAAATTTACTAACTTTAGAAATTTCTTTAATTTATCCCATAAAAAGTTGGTAGATGAGATACTATAAGAACATTAGAAATATTTATAATACCAAGACAATGTTAAATATCAAAGATATTATAGAAAAAGATGTTTCCCACATTTTTTTTTTTTTTTGGTGATAACTAAATGAGATGTTTTGAAATGAGCACCTTTTTTGACAAGTAAATGAGATGTTTTGAGGCAAGCACCAAAAGGGTATGCAACCCATGTACTCGAGATGTATATAAGAAATAAAGAAATGACCAAAAAAAAAAAAGGATTTGTAACACCTCAAAGACCATCCAAAACATCAATAAGTTATTAGTTTTTATTTCTAATTAGTTTCTATTTAGTGTAAGGAATAAAGGATCCTTAGGATTAGTTTCTATTTTATTTAGTATCTATTTAGTGGCCTGTATAAAATATGGAGAGTGTAATGGGAAAGACATGAAAAAATAAATCAATAAGAACAATTTATTCTCTCAATTTTGCATCTTCTCTTTGGGTCATAAGAATTGGTACCAAAGCACAGTCTTGGCACCGATCATGGTAAAAGGGACTAGAGTGCAAGAATAATGTAGACTTGGAGATACTGTTAAATAATTGAAGGACTCGTCAAGTAAACAAGTAGCCATCTTATCAGAACAGTTGAAGATGATCACAGCCATAAACTTGAAATTCAAAAACATAACTCCCAGAATAGAGGAGTCAAGTAATGGGGACAGTGTTTCAATCAATAGAAGCAGGACAAACTATCACTCACATGGTACAAACTACTTTCAAACCAGGTTTTCCAAACTCAATTTTCCAAATTTTGAAAGTGAGAATCCTAGTGGATGGATTTACAAATGTGATAAATTTTTTAAAATTAATGGAATCGAGGATTAGGAGAAGGTAGGATTCATTTCCTTACATTTAGAAGGAAAGACCTTGGAATGGTCTCAAGGAACGAGGCTAGTAACAAGAAAATCAATTGGACACAGTTTTCTATAGATGTTGTTTCTAGGTTTGGCCCTAGTGTTTATAGCAACCGGCAAATAACCAAATTGAAATAGGTTTCTACGGTCAAGCATACCAAGAGCAGTTTGAAACTTTGATGGCCAGAACTAGTAAGTTGTCAGAGGAATTTTTTGTTTAGTGTTTCATTAGTGGCTTGAAAGAGGTAATTAAAAATCAAGTCATCATGTTTCAACTAAACACACTAAGCCAAACCACTGGGTTAGCCTTGTTGCTGAAAGAGACAATGAAGGTAATTCTCAAGGAAGTCAAGAACTCTAATGGAAGTGGGGGGAGTATAGTGAACTCTACGAGAATATTTGTTTCAACATCTCATAAAGCCATGAGGATCCGTGGCAACATCAAGAAGAAGGTCGTCACCATACTAATTGACTCAGGAAGCACTCGTAACTTCCTTGATCTCATAGCAGCCAAAAGAAAAGGATGCTCAATACAAACTACCAACCCCATGAAGTTGGTAGTGGTGGATGGAACTAGAATTAGTAGTAATGCAATTTGTAGGCAATTGACATGGAACATGCAAGGGAAGGAATTTCAGGCAAAATTGAGGCTCACACCTTTGGGTGGGTGTGATGTGGCATTGGGAATTTAATGGCTAGCTGAATTGGGACCCATATTGTGGGATTTCAAGAATTTTATAATGGAATTTATTATTGATGGAAGGAAATTCATGTTGAGAGGTGCAACTAAAGTTCCCACCAAGTTAGTTTCAACAAATCGGATTCAAAAGGATTTAAGGTGTATGTCTCAAGCATCTATAGTTCAAATTTTATCTATGCAAGGGGATGAGGAAAATATAGTTGAAGAGGAACAACAGGGCAGTTGTTCAATGGCTCAGACACTAGTCCAACTCATTTCCAGAGAACGCAACATAGGAAGATGCTTACAAGATTCAACAAAAGTTTCCACAGTCTCAACCTTGAGGACAAGGCTTCTTTTGATGGCGAAGGGAATGTTACGACCCGATTGAGGGATTCTTAAGATCCCTCAACCTTTAGTTTTTATTTCTAATTAGTTTCTATTTAGTTTAGGGAATAAAGGATCATTATGATTAGTTTCTATTTCTATTTAGTAACCTATATAAAATCGGGAGAGTGTAATGGAAGAGACATGGAAAAATAATCTCAATAAAAACAATTTATACTCGCAATTTTGCATATTCTCCTTGGGTCATAAGATTCAAACAAATAATTTGTACAAAAAAATTTTAGCAATGATTATGACTAATCGAAACCACTGAAGATTCTATCATTGTGTCATTCCAAATACACCAGGATAAGCATTGTGGAACTTACTCACGATTCTTTTATTGTGGCCATTCCAGATACACCAAAATAAGCAAGTAGGTCTTCAAGTTAGCTTCTCTCTTTAAAATATGTAAGAAAGTGTAAAAATGCAGATAGTGTGATCTGGATTGAAAACTATCGGTTTTGTTTTTTACAGACATATTTTTCTCATCAGAACTCTAATGCACCGTTTGGTTGCTGAGAAAGCATAGGAAAAGAAAGAAAATTAAAATTTGAATTTTAAATTGTTCAAAATGAGCCCAATGCAGGTGTTAGAGCTTAATTTAGTCAATTTGTTAATTATCTTGGAAACTAAACCAACGTATAAATAAAACATAAAAAGTTCAAATTTTCTCATCTATTCTGTTTTCTTTTCTCTGCTTTTTCCAGCAACCAAACAGAGGGTAAGCACTTTTCTACTCATCAGAGTGTACCGAATTTGAAAATGGTATCAACGAGTAAACCCTAAAACATAATGTACGGAGTAATGGTAGTCTTTCGCGCATAGAAACCGGAAATTTCGGAAACAGAAGGTAAAAACCAGAAGAGATGAGGAAGGGCTTACAGAGATTTCGAGATTAGGGTTTGGCGAAAGCGGATCGTTGCTCGGAGAAAAGGTGTTACCGTCGGTCATGGTGGCGTAGAGGTTCACGCGCCTTGTATTTTGTCATATTTACATATTGAGCTTTTAAAATTTTAAAAAGCCCAATCAAGACTTTTTTTTCTTTTTTTCTTTTTTTACCGAATGAAAATAATTGAGATTTCTATATTAAAATTTTTCCATAAAAAAATTAACGATAAATTTTGAATTTTTACATTCACATAAAACATTTGAAAATTAAAATTAAAATAAATAAAATTTATTAAAACTTTGAATATAAAATACATATGACTCAAATTATATCATAATTTAATAAATTATTAACTTTTTATCTTTTTTAATCACTCGTGGAGTGTTAATTAAATATAAATACATAGTTAATATGAATTCAATGTAAAATATATATTTTGTTTGTCCAAGTCATTTAATAGTGACTTTATTTGAATGGTTTAATAAATTTGGTTTTGTAGGTTATTGAATTATTTAAACTATCTAATTTGCTTTAGGGGCGACAATTTGTGTTGGTGAATCATATTTGTGTCGTATCAAAGTCTAGACATCTTATTATATAGGTCAATCCAAACTCGACACAAATAATAATCGTGTCAAAAACATAAATTGAAATACTATCTTATTATTAGACAAGTAACACATCATATAACATATTTAACAATCAAATCTTCTTATTTAATAATTATGTTGAGTTGGTTTTTGCATATGTCAATTTGATTAATGTTTTTCATAAAACATATTTATGAATCAATTTAATTAAAAATATAATTAAAAGAAGTTAAATATGTATTAAATAGTTTAAATATATAATGAAGTTAATAACAAGATTATTAAATATGTCTATTCAAGTTAAATTCGTGTTATACGAATTGAGTTAAAAATTATTTATTTATTAAATGAGTTATACAAATCAACACAAATTTGAACTAAACTCATTATACTTAATCAAAATCTGCAAAAGACGTATTAGATTTGTATTGTGTTAATAAATTGTGTCAAACTTTGTCACCCCTAATTTGATGAAAAGTACTGCATGCTTGGTAATTTATTATTACAAGCTAATTATAATATTTTTTATTTATTTAAGAGTATTGTCCAATATTTCAGTATTGATTCCTTAGTAGGTAATGATAGTATGATATCACATTCCATGATCAAATATATAATTAGATAAAAAAAAAAAACTGATGGTGAATAGGGGTGTAAGTAATATTGAAATAATTGAAAAATTGACTTGAAACAACCAAAAATTGATTTGTTTCAATTTTCAAAAATAAGAGAAATTCGATTCAATTTGAGAATTTTAAAAATCGATTTTATCGATTCGATTTTTTTTTTTTTTTTGTCTCTTAATGATAAAAACCGAATCAAATCATTATTTTAAAACTTATATATAATTGTTTGATATTTGATATATATTTTTTTATATTATATTTTATTAAAGTACTTTATTATTTTTATATTATGATAAAAATAATTCTATATTATTTATGAAAATAATTGAGATTTCTATATTAAAAATTTTCCATAAAAAAAATTAATGATAAATTTTGAATTTTTACATTCACATAAAATATTTGAAAATAAAAATTAAAATAAATAATATTAAACACTCAAAATTTATTAAAACTTTGAATATAAAATACATATGACTCAAATTATATAATAATTAAAATATATTTTAATAAATTATTAACTTTTTCTCTTTTTTATCACTCGTGAGTGGCGATTTGTTGTATTAAGAGATGGTTAATATTAATTAAATATAAATACTTAGTTAATATGAATTCAATGTAAAGTATATATATTTTGGTTTGTCCAAGTCATTTAATAGTGACTTTATTTGGATGGTTTAATAAATTTGGCTTGGTAGATTATTGAATTATTTAAACTATCTCATTTGCTTTAGGACGACAATTTGTGTTGGTGAATCATATTTGTGTCGTGTCAAAGTCTAGACATCTTATTATATAGGTCAATTCAAACTCAACACAAATAATAATCGTGTCAAAAACATAAATTAAAATACTATCTTATTATTAGACAAATAACACATCATATAACATATTTAATATATTTAACAATCAAATCTTCTTATTTAATAATTATGTTGAGTTGGTTTTTGTATATGTCAATTTGATTCATGTTTTTCATAAAACGTGTTTATAAATCAATTTAATTAAAAATAAAATTAAAATAAGTTAAATATGTATTAAATAGTTTAAATATATAATTAAGTTAATAGCAATATTATTAAATATGTCTATTAAAGTCAAATTCGTGCTATATAGATTGATTCAAAAATTACTTATTTATTAAACAAGTTATACAAATCAATACAAATTTAACCTAAATCCATTATACTTAATCAAAATCGGCAAAAGACGTGTTAGATTCGTGTTGTGTTAATAAATTGTGTCAAACTTTGTCACCCCTAATTTTATTAAAAGTACCGTATGCTTGGTAATTTATTATTACATGCTAATTATAAGATTTTTTTATATTCAGGAGCAGTGTCTTATATTTCAGTATTAATTCATTAGTAGATAATGATTGTATGATATCACATTCCATCATCAAATATATAATTAGATAAAAAAAAAAAAACTGATGGTGAATAGGGGTGTAAGTATTATTGAAATAATTGATAAATTGACTTGAATCAACAAAAAATCGATATATTTCAATTTTCAAAAATAAAATAAGGTTGATTCAATTTGAGAATTTAAAAAATCGATTTTGTTGATTCCATTTTTTTTTTTTGTCTTTTAATGATAAAAACCGAATCAAACCATTATTTTAAAACTTATATATAATTATTTGATATTTGATATATATATTTTTATATTAGATTTTATTAAAGTATTTTATTATTTTTATATTATAATCAAAATAATTTTAAATATATTTAATATATTTTTAACATCAAATTAAAGTTGATTTCAATTAATTTTAAAAACAGATTAGACCGGGGCTTAATATAAATTTAAATTATCAGGATTTTGGTTCAAAACAAATACAAATCTCCAATTAGGTTTAACATTAAAAAAAATTTTTAAATTGAATCAAAACCAATTAACAAAAATCAAATTAAATCTATCACAAAAAATTTGATTTAGTTTGATTTTTTCACTTCAAATTTGATTGATTCGGTTTTTACCTTTAAACCGATTCGGTTCATTTTTTATCAAAAAAAAAAAAAAACGACCGAATTCACTTATCTACACCCGTGTTGGTGAATGTGAAAAATTGGAAGTCAAAAGAAAACTATGCCACGGTGGAGAGTGGAAGAGAGCATGTAAGCCTCCAAAACTCCCTCGTCCACAAACTCTCAAGTAATATAAATACAAATAAAATTAAAAGGAGTGAAATGTGGTGGTGTCCGTTCAGTTCAAACTCTCAGCCAATGGCTTCCTCTTTCCCCTCTCCTCTCCTCAATCTCCAACTCTCTTCTTCTTCTCTCTCAAATTCCACCGCCGTCGGCGCTATCACCACCGGCGTCTGCTGGAGAAGTGGTGGAAGAAGAAGTAGAGGGAGAACAGTGATAGCTAATGCTACGGAGAAGGAGGAACAAGGCAAGGACTCGCCGGCTTTCAACCCATTTGGGTTCGTCACCGACAACCCCTCCAGCCGCTCCGCCATTCAGCTTCCCGAGAGTCCCGCCGAGGACGGCAATGTCGGCCAAATGCTCTACGTGAGACCACTTTACTTTCTATGACTTTGGGTGGTCTTCATTGTTTTTTTCTGATGTAAATTTTGTAGGTTGTCTTGTTTCTTCATTTTTTTTATGAATTCACTGGATTATCTGCTTAAGATGTGTAATTCAGTTCTTCTATACCATCTTTTTGGATTTTCTTTTTTGCCCAATTTCCTGAATTGTGTGCTTAAGCTGTGCAATTCTGGCTTCCAAATGTGCTCTTTCGTGAATGTTAGAGGCTTCTTTATTCCATTATTGAATCCCCAAATTGTGTTCTTGAATTTAAGTCTCAACCTGTTTGGGCAGTATTCATTGCTTTCTTTTTATATGGTGCTTGTGAGAATTTGTAGAGTGTTTTCCTTTATTTTATTTTATTTTTTTATATTTTATTTTTCTATTTTGGTTTGATTTTTTAGAGTAATTAATGAAAATTTAGTGTTCCATATTTTTTTTTACTTCATAATTTTAATATCAATTTCTCATTTCCTTTTTACTTGATTTCTTTGCCAATTAATACCTGTACCTTTTCTAAACCCAAGTTTGGTTGACTGATGACATCATACTGATGAATTAAGCATTAAAATGGTTCACAAATTGGTTGTTTGTAATGAAAATATCAGGAATATCGTGAGGAAATCCAACATGAATTTGAGATAAGAAAAGCAATGCATGTTAAGAAAATAAGAAAGTTGCATTGTTATTCCATAATTGTATGGGAATTTACTAAATAGCTCGGGATAGTCACTAATTGTTTACTTTCCCTGATAAATTCAGGTTTCATGCATTTGGTTAAACATTTCTGATAACTTTAGAAAATTTAGGAATAAATCAAGAAATTTTGTTACTTCCACACAGTTTCTTATGAAATTCTATGTTTTCCGGGAGAAATTGATAAATCCCTAATGTCTCTTTTATTTGATTTATAAATTTATGTAAACTTTTCACTCCTTGGTAATTTGCTAGAATCATATTCAAAATTTTTTATTTTTAAAATTTTCAGGATTTTTTCTCCACACTGAAAATTGAAATAAAGGCCATCAATCCAGTGCCATAAATTGATAAAATGTTGCCTTTTTTGAATTACCAATTTTCCTAAAAGCTTAAGCTTGCAGGATTTAAGCTCAATATACATATCATTTTTCTTAACAACCTTAATGACCAACTATACATCAAAATTTTATCTTCTTTGTTTTGATAATGGATTTCGTTGCATTTAATTTGTTCTGCAGTTTATTCATTAATCAGGAATACAGTTTTTCATATCTCAGAATCCCGAATATTTTTGTACATGACTTATTGTGCAACGATTCTTGGGCCCCTCACATTCTGCCCATTGGATCGAGAGTAATGACCTTTATGCTTAATAGCAATTGTTCTATCTCAAAGGAATAAAGTTATCAAACAGATAACATAAAATATGAAATAATTAATTCAACATACTTTGAACATTAATGTATCATATAGTTGCATGAAATGTAAGTGCCAACACATATCATAGTGCCACCTCCTTTGACTTGGATATATGACATATCCCTCAAATTTTATTAAGCTGTTCATGTATCATATTACTCATAGTAAAGCTAGATTCAGTAAATCTATTTCTAGTTGGTTTTATTTCACGGATTTTTACATGTAACTTATTGCTTTTTCATCCATGATTTTCATTGTTTTCCTTTTTATGTTTCTTAGATCTTTGGACTAAAACTCGTGTTTGTTTTTTTAATTATAGTTTCCACTTATTTGTATGTGTAAAATTCTAGGTAAACAAATTGTGGAGTTAATTTGAGAAGGAGAGTTTGAAGACATAACACTGACTAAACAACATTTATTCATGCAGTGCTACCATTGTCATGGTTGCTGCCATATGATAGTTATTTATTTTGAACCCCTTATATTATTCTTGATTAACATCATCACCAGTAGTGGTTCAGGAATATGTTATTGCAAATATATTTGTATTGTGTAATATTATGATTAAGAGATCAATCTTAATGTCTCCTATCACCAAAAATTAATAATGTTCATGCATTCTAATTCTAGAGGATAGAAGACAAGGGAAAGGAGTATGGTTCTTACATCAGGTCTGGGGAGTTTGTATGGTTTGTGAGGGAAACAGGTAAATGTTTTAATAACATTGTCGATTGCTTTTTTCTTTTCACCATAAATTCGAAAAGTAATTTTTTTCATTAAGTTAGCTGACAAGTAAATTTGGTTTACAGGGTCTCCTGATAGCCGGAGAGGAACCATCATATTCCTTCATGGGGCTCCAACACAGTCTTATAGCTATCGAGTTGTTATGTCCCAGGTTTTGTAGGGGGATGTTTGTTTACTATATCATATCATAGCTCTTGTTTTAATGACCTCAAGGATTCTAAATAACATTTGCCTTTTATACATGTAAGATTTCTTTGTAGAAGCATAAATAATTCTATATGTTTAGTAAAGAAAAGGACATTGACTATATTTGAATTAATGAATAGCTAATTGCCAGCACCAAACAGACAATATTTGAGTTATGAGTAGCTAAGGGCCAACTGTCTATGTACTGTTGCGTGAAGATGTGGGGGAATGTCTCTGTTTATCTTGTCTTCATAGCTTATATTTTTATTCACCGAGTATATATGCCCTTACATATAAAATAGACTATTCAATTAGACCATCCAGTTTTCTTATCTGATCACTTGTTGCTATTATGTACTCTGCTACTCTTGCATTTGAAAGCTAAAGCCTTGATGTTCATCATTAGCCATGTATTAGTTTTAGGTTTGCTTAAATTTCCGAGAACTGCACCCTAGCAGACTGTTTCATGATCATTTCAAACCCAGGACATGCGCTTGACAACCTTATTCTATTCTCCTACTCAATGTTTTAGGATGGAAGTTTTATCACTGTGTCACCATATGCATGTCCTGTAGGCTTGCTGGAGCTCTCACTGTCTGCAGGGTGTCAAACCTGAAACCTTCAAGGACTTATCCTCCTGGGGGGGTATACTTTTTTTTGAGCCGCAAAAGCAGACTGAGGCCCGCACCTTTTTGCCTTGGGCTTTCTTCTTTTCTGTTGTTCAAAGATCTCTCCGAATCTCATTGATTCTTTTTTTTTTTTGATTATTTTTAGCCAGCCGGGAAAGAAAAAGACAGGAATTAAGGATTGAATTAGGATAGGAATTCGATCTGTCAAAGCTTAACATGTTTGCTTGGAAACTTTTTTACCATGCATTACCTTTGCAATTGCAATCTGTCTCCAACATTGCCTCCCATTTATTCTATTATGAGATGGCAAATGAGCAACTTCTCTTTTTCCGTCTGTGGCTTTTCCAAATGAATCACCAGTCATTTCATCGAATTTCTTATTCAGTTCTTTCAGAATTATTTGCATCTTTTTTGGAACCTATAGTTTACAGCATGTAACACTATAGATGTATTTAAAGACGAATTACATGAGGACTCTTGGTTTCCTTCTCCTTATACCAAGCAATATTGGTTTTTGATATTAGGATTCAGGCTTCCTTGAGGCTTGACATAAGGTAACCTGTGAATCTGTGATTACTTTTCTGAGTTCCTATACTGTTCTTTTGTGTATAAGCTGAAATGGGAATGCATTCATTCCAAGAGAGAAGCAAAAATTAATTTCTCATGAAAAGCTATCAAATATGGTTGTTACAAATCCAACAATATGTACAGACCATTCAATCTAGGTATACAGGGATGCCTACTAGTATGCATAATGGATTTACCTATTTCTGTTGTCCTTTATTAATTGTTGCTACCATTGTCTAAATAAAACTGTTTTGTTTTCTTGAATAGATGTCAGATGTTGGGTTTCACTGTTTTGCACCTGATTGGATAGGCTTTGGTTTCAGTGAGAAGCCATATTCAGGATATGGATTTGACTACACAGGTCTTTTATTTTTCATATAGTAATCTTAATTATGTTATCAGTTGTATTATTTTTTGTTATATAACGCTCAACTTTATGAAGTTTTCTCTTCTTACTGTATCAGAAAAGGAGTTCCATGATGAATTCGATAAATTGCTTGATGTGTTGGAGGTCAAATCGCCATTTTTACTTGTAGTTCAGGTTAGAATGTAAGACTGGAGATTTATGAGTAGTGTTTACAATGCAATCTATATGTGAGCCATCTGTACAGCTGGTTTTGCACTATATGGTTTGTTAAAAATTTAGATGCCATATAAAGTAGTGATTGAAACTATGTCACAAATATTATTTTAATGTAGATATCTGATATGTTCTGTTCACATTTGTCTTGCAGGGATTTCTTGTAGGCTCATTTGGATTGACTTGGGCCTTGAAAAATCCAAGCAGGATATCAAAGCTTGCTATTCTGAACAGTCCATTGACAGCTTCATCTCCGGTTCCAGGACTGTTTCAGAAGTTAAGGTTTGGTATTTATGATATCCACTGATGAAATGCTTATACTTTTTTTTTTTGATACGTAAATAAGAATTGTATTAAAAGAAAGAAAGTATACACGTCGTATACGAAGAAAAAAGGACAAAAAGGTTCGTAGACACAAAAACCTGCTACCGCACCCTATCGTGAGCCTACCCAATCCACAAAGTTTAACAGTGATAAAGATCCACCCTCAATGTACAATCTAACCCAATCCCAAAATAGATACAAAAAAGAATTTTTAATTGTTTGATCCGTGCTTTCAAAGTTGTCAAAAGCCCTCCGATTTTTCTCCCGCCATAAAGCCCAAAACTGATGAAATGCTTATACTTTGTCATTAGTGAATATTCTTTATACTACACAAAGTCAAACTCTTCTCCACGATGCCCAAGTTTTTGGCTAATTTACACATTAGTGCATTACATATAAGGGATTCTCTGGTTAAAACTGCTAATGTATTTTAATATTCTTGTCTCTGCTTTTTATTTTTAGAACAACTTATGTGAGATATTTGTGTGATGAGCCAAGTGAATTATCAGCTCCTGATAAGTCTTTCAGTTGAAAAACTGTTACTGCCACACAAGTGTGAACTATCAATCATTATGCAAAACCATATTCAGATTTGGGTTAATTAGAAAGTAGAAATAGTAGAAAATTGACACAAGAGTATAGGAAAGAGACTGCAAGAATTTTATGTGGTTCACTCATTTATCAGTCTACTTCCATGGGCAAGTGGATAAGCAATCTTCATTACAAATGGAGATCACAGGAACATGGCTTCCCCCAAATCTAATTAAACAAATTTTGAAGTGATTTCTTGAAGGAACACCAAGCTAAAACTCAAAGAATCCCAAAAACTAAATAAAAATTTCAAAAATCTCACGTCCAATGCTTGTAGTTGCAATCCCAAGTCCCAAGAAGGCAAGGTGTCGCTCCTTCAATTCCTACAGGAAACCTTTCCTGTTAATTGAAAAATAGAAGAAAACTCTAAGAAAAGAAACTGAACTAGATTGGGACTTGAGATCAACCCTAATAAAAACAAGTGATACCTTATTGTTGCTACTAACTTATTTGGAAGTATAAACTTTTGATTAACCTGAATCCTTAATTGTGCTTTTTGCCTACTAACACTTGTTCGCATAATATAATTACAAGTTTTTTTCTTTCTTATCGTGCTTATGATGATGGCATAAAGAACATCATAGAAAGCTTGAATATTGTGGATTAGTTGAAGAACCAACCTGTATCCGATTTCTCGGCATAATTTTTACAACAAATCAAACTAAATTTACAGTTGTACACTTATCCCTAAATTTAAAATATACAACAACTTATCCCTAAAAAATAATAACAAATTATCCTTAAAAAATAGGTAGCAACCATATTAGAATTTGTCTTATTTGATTGAGATTCTCAACAGAAGGTCATCAGTTTCGACAAGGTCATGAGTTTGAACCTCATCACATGTTTATTTCACTCAATTTATTGAGCCTTTATGTAAGCCTAAAGAAGGCTGCTCATGACACAAGGTGTTAGGGGCCTTTGGGCTAAAACCTAAATTAACTTGATAAACAATGTTAGCCCACTATTTAACAATTTAAGCTCTTAGGAAAATTGGTTAACTATATTAACTATTTAATGATAAATGATTACCTTATCATCTGTTTATTTTACACATGATTTACTTAATCTATCTTATTACTTTGCACATTATTTTCTTAATATGTGTTTTAAAGATAAAACCAATTCACTTTTCTTTTATTCCCCTCTCTTTTCTATCCATGAATTAATGGTTATTTGTACTTTTGTATTATTGGCATGTTGAAGCTTATACCTTAATATCTCTCTCTCTTTGATGGATACTGTACTCTCTCCTCTTCCTCCTTCCTCTCATGCTATTACTAAATTACTCACATAAATCTTGCTTGGGTGCCTTCAATTCCATTTCCATCCATATTGATTGACATGACTCGTGATTATTCAAGATGCTTTCTACATTCAAGGATTCTTCTTGTGTGGCAAAAGATAAGTTTGCTTTGTGTTGAGTAATCAAATTTCTTAAAAACTTAAGCTATTAGAATTTGAACCCACAGCATATATCATACTTTAACACCCCAATGTGCAACTCTATGTAGGAGGCATAAACATGGGTATCTACAGACTAATTCAATTTGTGATTAATAGATAATTAGACATATAAATAGATGGGGAGAATATTTTAACTTGAGATGTCTAGTTAACCAGTGCTTTAACACCAAGTTGAGTAATTAATTTTCCTAAAAACTTAAGTTGTTATGATTTGAGTCCATAATGTATATCATGCTCTCACAATGTGTATAATGAAATAAGAAACAATTGATTGATGAATCTAGGCATAGGTTTTTATATCTTTTTCCATTAAAATTAGTGATTATCTTGATAGTATTTAGTTTAACCTTTTACTGACATTATTGTGTTTGATTGTGAAACTATATAGAAGGCATATAGTAGTCAAATCATACCTTTTTTGTGAAATGATGTATAATGCAATATCATTTCCTTTATCTTCTTTCATTTTTTTTAAATTGTTTCATTTCTTTGTTTTCTTTTATGGTTGACTAATACCCTTTCTTTCACTCTATATTATGAACATTAACTAAAAGCTTGCCTATGAACTTCTTTTTTCTTTAATTTTTTGGAACTTATCAACACTATCATGTTTCTTTATTTGATTGAATTAATTTTTCTTTGTATAATCAGAATTCCTCTTTACGGTGAATTTACATGCCAGAATGCTGTTATGGCAGAGCGTTTCATTGAAGCAGGTAGCGCGTATGTATCCAATTACATCTAGTACTTTGAGAAGTTTCTAGATTTAGGCTTGCATTTTAATCTTTGATCATAAAATAATTTATTATTGTTGGACTTTATGACTGTTTTGTTGCTAGCTATCCCAATCAATAATGGAAGCTTAGAATGTTCTACAAGGTTACATTAATTTAATCTTGTTTTCTTTTATAAAGCTATAAGGAAAATATATTCTTGGTAGATTTCTAAATCTGAAATATCATCCTCTTTTGCTTCTTATAATGGTGAAGGTCACAATTAGGGATATCAATAGGGTGGGTTTGGAGTCTTATCCTTATCTTGACTTTGTCTTGATTATTTAAACCTATTTCTATTTTTGCCTAAAATAAAAACTTTAGATGAGATGAGATGGGTCAAGCAAGCATGGGAATTTCCATACCCACCCCACCCTGTCCTATTTAATATTTTTATTAATTTTTAAAATTATAAATAAATAAATATTATAATTTTTTATAATTTATTTTTATGAGAAGTAAATTTATTTTTTATTTTGTATTTACCTAAACTCAACTTGTTTTTTATTTTTTTATTTTAAATTCCTAAACCTGCCTCTAACCTGTTTAGATGTCTTCCAAACTCGTCCTATTAGGGGCGAGGTAGCGTGAATCCTTGAAAATACCTAATCCCATTGTCATCCCTAGTCACAATGTCCTTTATGCATTAGTGAAAAGTGTTGTACATAACTATCAAAGATAAAATGAGATGTTATTGTTACCAGAGTTATTAACTCGAACAATGGATCATGCATCAAACCTTTTTTTTTTTTCCGTCATATTATAGCATATTGTATCTTATACCAATACCATTCATATAAGTATATGTCTATCTAATTTTTCATTGTGAAGCATTAGTTAAAGTTGTATCCCATATTTCTTTAATAGTGCATCAAATATGGTTAAAAATATTCATAAAATATTATTAACAAAATAGTATGACATCAACACAAAAAAATACGATACCAATACTAAACAATTAGGTAATAGTTTATACATATGTAAAGTAATATATAACTAATTTCATAAAAGATAATAGGATTAAAGGACTAATCTATGTCTATGTCATACTATGTGAAAACATTAAATACTAGAGTTTTGAAAAGTTGAATTTAACAAAATATGAGTTTGATGCATATTTTTATCATAAAGTCCACAAAAATAAACATTTTTGCTTTTTCAGATATGATTTTTAGTCTCAAATTCTATCTAGGTATGTGTACTTATATGTGTTGTGGATATGCATGTCTTTGTGTCATCTTCAAAATTCCGAATTTTCATGTTTGTCATCATTTTTTTCCCATTGAAAAAAAAGTTAATATATTAAGTAAAAGTTTTTAATCATCAATTATCATCATTTTCAATGTCAATATTCTATTTTTTTTTTTTGGTAGACATTAACATTCAAATTATTCAAATAATATCTTCCCCAATAGTCTTTGACAACAAGAACGAAATTTGTCATATAGAATTATTTTACCTTTCTTTGCCTTTTATGATCAATTTCCACCTTTACAGTACATTTTAAACAATTAATATAAGAATTCTTTTAAGACGAAATATTTTGAATTTGAGTTTTCTTAAAAATTATTAAAAATAGTTGAAGGTGTATATATTTTTGTATTGTGTATCATATCATGCATGTATCATAAGATACAATTAAGATAAAATATGGTTTGCGATATGCATCGATTTCTATTAAAAATGTATTGTATCATAAGTTTTTAATAACTATGTTTGTTACTAGTTAGGACACAAGCCATAATGTTCTTGGGTTTGTAGTTTCTTGGGAGTGCACTTTTACTATTTCATGAACTGATAGTGCTATGGTCTATTTTTGAATGATTACATAGAAAACTAACATCCTGCACACATCACTCATCTCAGCTCCACTTGTTTTGTTTTCGTTTTTCTTTTAAAAGGAAATAGGATTCAGGCATATAATCATCATGACTGCTTTCACCTTTTTACATACTAAAGAAACAAAAATGAGAAGGAAGTGATTGTCATCACCCTTTCTTCGTTTATGAATCTTAGTGTTGTAGAAAAAGAAGAAATGTTGGGATTTTTGCAGGCTCTCTTACATATATATTGATGAGTGAAGGTAACAATGCATTTCATGCATTAGAAGATCAATATGTATTTCATGCATTAGTGGAAAAGTGTGTTACCTAACAATCATAGATAGACCAAGAGGTTAGTATTAATGGTTGGGGAATGGGCCATAATTTTCTTGAGTCAGCACTTTCTTGGATGTGCACTTTTACTGCATGAACTGAAAGTGCTAGGGTTCATTGTCACATGATTACATAGATAAAAACTAACACCATGCATACACCACTTGTCTCAGCTCAAATTGTCTTTTAAAAGGAAATAAGAATGAGGCATATAATCATCATGATTGTCATCACCTTTATCACCTGCCTAAAAAAAAAAAAAAAAAAAAAGTGATGTTATCGCCCTTGCTTGGTTTACAAAGTTTAGCATTGTAGAAACAGAAGAATGTTGGGAATTTTGCATATTATATATATTATATATATTGTTGGAGTGCGTTTATCAATTGTTTTGTGAAATTATTGAACTTACTATAAAACATATCAGTCTTGGGCTGGAAAAATAATGTTTTGAGAGTTTTCTGGAGTGATTCCTCAATCTCCTCATCCATTGCACCAAATGCTTTCCCTTTCTGATCTCTTTTACTTCATTATGCAAATATATTGTCTTTACGTTCTACTATTCTGTAGTTCTTTCTTTCAGAGGAGAAGACTTCTACCTACTAATTCATAGGTGCCATCTCTGCTCTTCTTTGTGGATAACCTCTCTTTTTTCCTTGACAGTTATGTTCTAAAGCTGGAAAAGGCTGATGTGTATCGATTACCATATTTGTCAAGCAGTGGACCTGGATTTGGTTCGTATTTCACTTTTGCTTTAAGTACCCTAACACATGAAAGCCCTGGGCTTACTCACAAGGACCAAGGAACTGCATTATTAGCTCTTGTCATTTAGTAGACGTTAAAAGAAATGGAACTAGATTCAGTTGTCATTAGCTCATTGTTAGCCTCTAATTATCTAATTATAATATCATGAGGAGGCTGTTTTCGAATCGGTCGCTTTGCTCATCATTCAGGAAAGTCAAATCATATTATATGTTAGAGTTATTTGCCAAGCACAAAAGAGGAAGTCTGTTAACATTACTAGAGGACCAAAAATTTTCCAGTAGGTTCAAGAGAGTGCTGGATTGTGGCAGCCAAATTAGCCTGCCACTTATCCAATTTAGAAGAGAAACAAGGGGGGTTGGCAGCATGGGTTGTAATATTAACAAACGAACTTAAAAAAGGGAGAGGAGATGGTGTTTCTCGTTATATAAATAGGAACTATCCCACTTAACCATTAGATTCATGCAAGGATGATTCTCTGGAAAGTTTACCCCCACCACTAACCTAGAATAAAGCAATCTTGATTCCTGAAATGCTTAATAAAGGATTAAACTGTTTATGCATTTGCAAAAGCTTTGGGTACAGTTAGAAACTTTACTTGGCAAGCTAGGCATGGTGAACCCAAGTTCACCAGATTGTTGACAAGTGTTTCTGAGGCACTTATTATCGGTGACATGTAAAACTATTAGGTTTGCTAGTTTGATGGGCAAAACTTACTACTTAAAGGGACAGTTTTAATTCTTTGGATTCTCACTGATAGGCAAAATGGCAGTGGAGGAAAGAGATTCTTGAAACCTAGAATTCCCACCTTCTCTTTATCATTCAACAAATATCATCATCAAGAATTGCATGTGAGGACTTTGACTATTTTGTGCTTAAGAAAGCATTGGTTTTTAAAGCTACATTTTAAATGAGTGAAAATATTGGAATAAAATAATGCCTTTCCTTGATTGAAAACTAATTAGATCATGCATAATGACAGATGTGAGAAAAACTAAGATTTGCATTATTAGAAAAAATTTTACATTGTATTTCAGCTCTGCTTGAAGCTGCAAGGAAAGCAAACTTCAAAGATATAGCAAGCCAAGTAGCTGCTGGATTTGCATCTGGAAGGTATATCATTTTAGTAAACTTGCGCCTATCAGAAAAAGAAAAATATTTTAATGAAATGGAAAATCATCTTCTTACATGTTAGTACCAGTGTAAATGTTGTTAAACATATACATTTATTCTCTGTTGGATTAGCAATAAAGTGCTAAAATGGAAATTTCAGCCATTTAAGTTATTCTTGACACAATCATCACTCTTTGAATGGGCTGCTGGAATATAAATAAATTGCTTCTCTGACATAACCTTGAGTGATTATGGTACGTGCAGTAGATCTTGAGTTGTACAGATTTGTAGAGAATCTATGTCAACCTTGTGGGAGTTTTGGATTTCTATGGGCTGAAAAATAAGAGGTTGATAATATGGACTATCTTTCATTTTTTTAATTTTTTTTTATTTTTAAGGCATACAGTAAGCATAAGAATTTCCTTAGGAAGTAAAATGAAGCTGGGAGGAGAACAGGTGGCATAGTGTTTTACAAGGATTCCAGCACAATAAAATCTTCTAGGGAAAAGAAAAATGTAAAAAAAAAAAAAACTAACTGCTAGGTGATATGGATTATTATTATTTTTTTTCCAGAAGTTCACTCTGAATCATGGCATGGCAAAGTGTTCTTTTTTTTCATCATACAACAAAGATATGTATATGTTTGTGTTATATGGTTCAGCTATTTGATTATTAACAATCTATGTCCACCTTAATACTACATCTTGCTGCACTGGTTTACTAGATAAAAAATTACAACCTTTCCATCATCATAAAAATTATAAAAGCAGTACACTTGAGATTTAAAGCTCCACAGAAATGCTTATTTATGAAGCAATTCATGTGGTTCAGTGTCATCTGAGATGTGAAAACATTTTTCCTTGTGTCTGAGTAATTATTGGTAAAATGCTGGTAGATGTTGCAAATTGGCAGGTATCTGCAATCGGTACCTTTGCTGAGGTGACATGCATCTTCTAGCTGCTGTTTTGAGTGTATTTGAATACCTGCCCAATTGTATATTATTTTGTTTTCTTTGGTTCTAATTTCCATTTATTTTGTATTGTAAATTCAAAACCTTATGCCTCCATTGCTATTCAATTCTGATGTTATTGTCATTGCATGATTCATGGGGTGGGATTTGGTATTTCTATATTAGCTATTTTTTATTGGTTGAGCATATAATTTGGAGTGTGCTTCATGGGCTTGACCGAAGCTGAATTGCTTGGCAATCCTATGCCCATGACCAAGAAATGAAAGTAATTTAATGGGGGATATATTGCAGTTGTGTAGATACAGCCATATAAACCGCTTCCAGTATCCATATGGAAGGGTTCACATTAGCTTGATGATGATCAATTTCTGTTTCAAAGTTTGAACAGCATATTTTGTGTATTTTCAAAATTCACCTGTAAACTATTCTTCATGCTGCTGACCTCGCCTTTTATTTTACCATGAATTATGAATGAATGACTTTGGGAATTCAGGTGGGATAAACCAATACTAGTTGCATGGGGAATATCAGACAAGTATCTGCCTCAATCAGTGGCAGAAGAGTTTCAAAAGGGAAACCCTGATTATATAAAACTTAAGTTGATAGAAGGTGCTGGTCATATGCCACAGGAGGACTGGTAATTCACTTCTGAATTGCATTTATGTTAGTTAAGCTTACTTTTGCCTTTTAACTTTTTAACAGTATACTGTTTTGGCAGGCCTGAGAAAGTTGTTGATGCTTTGAGAGCATTCTTTTAAATTCAATGCATGTCAACTGTGTTACCTCAATGTGGGTCGTTCCATTGTTAGAATTGAAGCACAGAACTATTCTTGTGAAGGTAAGGAATGCTTGCTCCCCATAAGTGTAATACTGTCATTCCTATCATTCGTGCCTCAGTGCTTTATCTTAATCAACAGAATGCATCTCTTAATAAATAACTTTCAAATGCTTTTAGACTAAACTATGCGATCTTTAAGGAATACCTCTTTCAGGACTGGGGGGAAGGAATAAATCATCACTTCTGCCTGTTCCATCCATATCAAAAGTGTTGGTATGAATGTTCAATCTATACACACTAAAAGACACTAAGAGGAAGTTCTCTCTGATGATCCTAATTATTTCAATTCTTTCATTCCTTTTTTTTTTCTTTCCCACGGAAAACCCAGTCCTTCTATGATATTACCAATATATAATTGAAGAAAATGGATCAAGTAATGCACAGGGACATCATCACAGCTGCTATTCTCAGGGACACATCGTATGTAAATGATGGAAAACAGGGACATATTTGTGGGACCCAAAACAAAATTCCCCCTCAACCAAACTCCTCCCCATCCACACACATGTATGTTGCCCTAATACACACACACCCCTGTGGCCTTTAAATCTCTTTATATTTCAATAGTTATGTTAATACATATGGTGTAGTGGTAGTATTGATGCATTATCTTTTAATTCACACAAATTGGATTCATTTGAACAAATGATAGCTGTTTAATGCTTAAGGATTCTTCTGCAACATGAGTTGCTAGATGTATAATTAGTTTGTTTTTGAATGCCTGCAGAACAAAGTAGCAGGATATACAATAGGCACTGCACAAAGGATCCTGGACTTAGTTTGGCAATACATGTGTAAAGTATGTGAAAGTTCTTGAAATAAGTTTCATCTGTATAAATCACATGGCTAACATTTTGAATCAAATTTAACATTTTTTTTTTGCCCATTTATCAAATTCTCATGTGTAAGCTGAGGTCTTAACAACCTTAGAATTGGATGAATGTACTTTCTAGCTTTGAGGTGCCCTAGAAGTTCCCATGTTGAAAACTTCTATTTCTTTTTAATTTCTCGTTTAAGATGAACCTGGTTTTCAGTCACTGGGACTAGTGTAAACAAAACAGGAATTTGCTCTTTTCTAATTTGTAAATGTTCCCACCTAATTGATTTGCATTCCCACCAATTGGGGGTCAACCAATTTTTTCAGTTTCTACAAGTTGGATACTCATAAGATGATTCAGATCTTTCAAGAACATCAAATAACCTAGAAAGGTGGCTACATTATGAAGTATGAATGCCCAACACTGACTTTGTTCACAAACATCGGTAGAATGCTAATGCAGCTGTTGAACTGTAGAACTGTGTGAGTCTTAAATGCATTTTTCAATAATGCTTTGTATTTTACAAGATTTTTCTGATATTTCTCTTCATAAAAGGTATATGCATCATCAACATTGTTATGATTTTCTACTCACGTTGAAGTTAAATGTAGGAGAGGATGCATATCTGAAGGGGCTTTCTCCAAGAGTTGTTTTGTAAAGCTTCCTGACTCCCAGTAAACTCTTAGCAAATGTTACCCAAACTAATGAAAAGATGTTCAAAACCCCCTACAGCTTACTCTGAGTAAACCTTGTACACCAAATTCTAAGCCATTGACCTCTCCCAAAGCCTATACCCAAAGGGGAACAGGAACCATTTTCAGGTTTTCCCTTTTTCTTCTTCTTGAAATAAATGGTTAAATTGTCCTCTCAAAAACTGGCTGAAATACCATGAAAACAATTACTGAAGAGCACAATGGTATGTTCTATTATAATTTGCAGCCATATAATCCATTTATCAAAACTGTAGTAATACACATTTTACAAGCATATGCTACCAGTAATCCCCACAAGAACATTTTCCATTTTCAAAATGATGAAACCGGTTTGTATCCCTTGCAATGATCCGGCGGCCTGTGATCTTGGAAATGAACTTGGTTGCAGTGTGACAATCACCACAGATTCGAAGGTTTTTGAAAACTCGGATTGTGGATTTCTTAGGTAAGCTAATGAGGCCCAAACTAAGTGCCAATCGTTCACTGTGTTGCAGCAAATACTCTTCTTCTTCCTCCTCCTTAATATCCTTGACATTTTGAAGAATAAAGCTAGTGTCTGGGATATATCCCAAACCCTTACTTTGCAAGGTCAAGTGTCTTAAATTATTGTAGATTTCCTCTGTTTTGGGATGCGTCTTTGATCCAGCATGAAAAATCTGAATCTCACTGTTAATCTCAATCCAGCTAACACCTGGGTCTTTCTTCACCCCTTTCATTTTCATCATTTGCCTTATATCTTCAACCTCCTTCCATCTTCCTGCTGCAGCATAGATGTTGGACATTATAACATAGGGCCCTGGATTTTGTGGGTCTAATTCAAAAAGGCGTTGAGCTGCAAGCCTCCCCATATCCATGTCCTTGTGTACTCTGCAAGCTCCCAATAGGGCACCCCATGTGGATACCTCTGGCTCAATTGGCATTTTCTCAACAAATTCCTTGGCATCCTCCAGTCGTCCAGCACGACCAAGAAGATCAACCATACAAGTGTAATGCTCTGCCTTTGCTTCAATGTTGTAATCCTCTTGCATGGAGGTGAAAATTCTCAAGCCTTCCTCTACCAATCCAGTGTGACTGCAAGCTGAAAGTATAGCCAGGAAGGTGACTTCATTTGGATACATCCCTTTTTTTGGCATTTCCTCATAAAGAATAAGGGCTTCTTTGCTGCATCCATGCTTTGAGTAACCACTAATCATTGCATTCCAAGAGACGATGTTTTTCCCATTCATATTGTCAAACACTGTTCTCGCTTTCGTTATGGCCCCACATTTTGAGTACATGTCAACCAAGGCAGTCTCAAGAACTACTGAACAATTTACAAATCCCTTCTTGATAATAAGGCTGTGAAGTTGGTCCCCATGTTCAAGGGCTGGAAGGCTAGAACATAAGTTGACAATAGTCACCATTGTTAAGACATCATATTCAATATCACTTTCCAGCATTTCTAGAAAGTGATTGAAGCTTTCCTTTTTCAACCCTTTGTTTGCATAACCTGCAAGAATAGAATTCCATAAGGCCGTGTTTCTCTGTTCCATCTGATCAAACAAATTTTTGGCATCATTCGCTCTCCCAGAGTTCACAAATGCAGAAACCATTACATTGTTGAGGATGACATCTTTCTTTATTGTCTGATCATAAACTTTCCATGCATAATCCATTGACCCACACTTTGCATACATATCAACAAGCACTACTTGTAGGATCCCTTCCTCTTCCATGGTGTTTCTTACTATAAAATTGTGGAGCTCTCTCCCTTTTTGAGAGTCAGAAAGACTTACACATGAGGAGAGCATGCTAGATAGAGAAAAACAATCTGGTTTTATTCCATTGAGCTGCATTTGTTTGAAAAGTCGTAAAGCTTCCTGAGTTTCGCCATTTTGCTGATACCCCTCAATCATCGAATTCCATGAGTAGGCATTCCTTTCTGCCATCCGATTGAAGATCTCCTTAGCATAGTTCAATCTTCCACACTCTGAATACATGTGAACCAATTCAGTTTCTACAATTATATTCTTTGTGATATTTGCTCTAATAAGGTGTGCATGGATTTGCCTCCCTTGATTATCGTTCCGTTGATTGGCACAAAGGGTCAATAGAGTAGTGAATGTAAATTGATCAGGTTGAATACCATCCTCTGATTGCATATCATGATAAAGTTCGAGTGCTTCTTCCGCTTTACCCTCTTGAACATACCCTGCAAGTAGAGCATTATATGAAACTTCATTCCTCTCCAACAAACTCCTAAAAACCTGGTGAGCTTCTTCTACCATCCCACATTTTGAGTACATATCCACTAATGCACTCCCCAGAATGATGTCAGAATTGAGTAGATTCCTGACTAAATGGCCATGCAATTCACGACCCTTTCCAATGTCAGCCAAACCAGCAGAAGCCATGAGAATGCTTCCTAAGTTGAACCTATTGCTCTTATAACCCGACTCCTGCATTCTCAAGAACAACACCAGAGCATCATTAAAATGTCCAAACTGTGCTTCTGCTGATATAATCGAGTTCCAAGTAACTTGATTCCTCTCTCCCATTTCATCAAAAACCTTCAAACAACTCTCTTCATCATCACATTTTGCATACATATCAATAAGAGCATTACCCACAAAAGTGTCACCCTTAAATCCACAGGCAATCAACTTAGAATGCACTTGCTTCCCTCCGTCTCTAGATCTCAAGGCACCACAAACCCTTAATGCAGAAGCAAAAGTGAAATTATCCGGGCACACACCAATCTTCAGCATCCTGTCAAAGATTCCCCAAGCCTCCTCCCAACTCAATATCTTAACATACCCTGCAATGACTGCATTCCAAGTAACTACACTGGTTCCCTCAATCTCATCCAATGAAGTGACTGCATCATCCATCCAACCAAACCTAGCATACCCATCAACCAGCGCCCCGCCCACGAACAAATTACAATTCAAGCCTGCCTTAACAACCGAACTCTGCAGCTGCCGAACCCCACCCATGTCTTCCATGGCAATGCACGCCTTGATCACACTTGGAAACGTAAACTTATCTGAAAAATTCCCTGAACCTCGCATTCTACCATACAACCTCAACACTTCCATATAATCATCGACCCGTGCATACGCAAGGATCATGGTATTCCAAGCCGTCAAGTTTCGTTCAGGCATTTCTTCAAACAGTTTCCGCGCGTAACACAAATCATCTAAACACCCACTTCTAGCATAAAGCATAAGAATTTTAGTCATTAAATAGGCATCTGGGTTATACCCATTAGAGATCATCTGGGTATGGATTGATTTTCCGCGCTGGAACGAGTTGGAATCAATGCAGTCCTGGATGAGGGAAGAGTAAGGTAATGGGTTGACGTCGGAGGCGGGTTTAGTGTGAATTGAAGTGGGTTTTGGAGAATCTGGGCCATTGAATTTGAGTTTGATGGTGGTGGTAGTATGGCCGAAATGGGCTGAGAAGGACTTGGAGTTGGGGTTAGGAAGGAGAAAGAAATGGCGGGAATAGTGACAGTTAAAGTGGTTGAGAGATGGTTGAAAGAGGTAGTTAATGGATAGGTTCATGTTTGTTTGTTTTAAGACATTCGACTAAATGGAAGGTGGCGCGTTGTATTGGGACTCCTCTGATCCACCCATCAATATCTTACATTTTGGGCCATGTTACTGTGAGAAATGATTTAACACATGATTTTACAGGGTTTTGATGGACATTCCCAAAAAAGCTCAATATGTATTCAATTGAATATTAAGCATGTAAATTCAGCCAAGTCCAATCTAAAAATATTAGACTTGCCTCTTTTCAAAATAACACATCTAACACCTAATACACTTTCTTTTTTTCCTTTTCTTTTTCTTCTTTTTATCCAAAAGCTCTTACATTAGTAAAAAACTTTGCACTATTTTTGCATTTTTATTACTTTACATACTACTAAACAATTTAAAGTGAAACAAGGAAAAAGGTTTAAGGCTAAAGCAAGTGCAGTAAGAAATTGTTCAAAGAGATTTTAGAATGCAACACTCTTTTCTACACAAGCATTTCCTCCCCTAAAGAAGCAATTGCAATCGGAAAAAGTGTTTCTATGCACTCGTATGAAAAAAAATAAAAATAAAAAATCATAAATTAAAAACCTAAAGTTTATAAAATACAAATTTCAAGTAGCTATAAAAAAAAAATAATTAACATTTTATGCACTTTTTGATCAAAAGTTCTACCTTTGACAATTTAAGTACTACCTTTAATGATATAAGCACTACCCGTAACCATCCTAAGTACTACATTTAACCAAAATGAGTACATAAAACTTAAATTACTTTTAGAGAAGTCCTATTTTATAATTATTTTCATACGAGTGTATGAAAACTCCTTAGAAATGCAGTAATCTCCATGACTCAATCCCCAAATATGAGCTCCTCAGAATAAGGCAAAATGGCAAAATGGCAAAATGCACTTACATTCAAAGGAAAAAAAGGAAAAGAAAAAATTAAACAGTTTGGTTCCAACCACATATTGCATTTATACAGGCCATCAGCGCCAAAAGACGGTTAAAACAAAAGCGGGATTCATGCAGTGTAGAATTCCAAAAGAAAAAAATAAGCTGTAATATGGCCAGGACCTGAATAACCGAAAATATTACTTCCCTGTTCCATAACATGGAACAAGGGTGCAGGTATCCAATTAGCAACCTACTTCACTTTTTTCTTCATTGGCTTACCTTTATGACTCTTTTCCACTTTCTTCTTGGTTGTCTTCTCCACCTTGGTTTGCTTATTCTTGGTCACCCTCTTTGCCTTCTTTTGATCACCATCCTTGTCTTCATCATCATCATCATCATCATTGTTGTCATCGTTATCATCACTATCATTGTCACTTTCCTCAACCTTCCTTTTTGCTGGGGGCTTTTTACCTCCACCTTTGGGATTCTGCCCTTTCTTTGATTTAGCTCTTTTAGTGTTTTTCTCTTCCTCACTGGCTGGTTCATCAAGAGCATCATCATCATCATCATCTTCATCATTCTCTTCCTTTTTTCTCATGGGTGTTTGTTTTCTTGGTTTAACAGATGCTTTTGCAGCTTGAGTTCCACTTAGCTTTTGCAGCTCTGGAACATAGGCTGTTGTCTAAGACCAAAAACACAGGCTGTTTGAAGCAACTACTTCATATAACAGTTTGAATCACATAAGAGACTGCATTTTTAGAAAGACATACCCTGCCACCGGCACTGATGAAATCAATTTTCTTCCCTGACATCAGATGAAAACCTGTTAGCTTTTTATATGGGTCATCAATTTATGACATCTAAAGAGAGATAGGAGGATTGGGCTTAGGAGAAAAATATAGAAGATAAGATCTACTAATCCATGGCTCATGAATCCTACTGCTTATTTTTATCTATCATACATACTTGCATGGAATTATGGAAACCACAAGCAACAAGAGGATCTTTGTGTGTGTGTGTGTGTGAGAGAGAGAGAGAGAGAGAGGCCCCTGTTCACTGGAAGGTAAAAGTCTCCAGAGCAAATGTGCGGTTTTGACTCTTGAGAATAAACACAAAGCAAAAAGCTGGAGGTTCAGCTGTAGCCAACACACTTATAGGTTGTTGCTAGCTGAGATAGAGAGTATAGAGGTAAAACTCTCAAGTGTACATATGCAGGCTCAACTCCTGAGAATGGACAGTTTGTGGAAAATGCTGGAGGTTAAGCCGCCTCCAACTCACTTCTCCTGAGATATAAGTTATCAGTACTACACAAATGGGACGAACCATAGTCTTTGCCCATGGGTGCTTATAAATCATGTCCACTTTCTCTATTTTCCATTTTATATTACAACCAATTCTGTTAATCCCTGCACTTAGCCGTCTCTCCTTGTTCACCTTTCGTAACATACCCATTTTCTTCCTTGCAACCTTACCATTGACCAATCCACCACCATTTCTCATTCCTAACTTTCCCAAACTATGCATCTATATTTCTGCATGATTATATGGTACTAAGGGCTGCACCTAGAACCTTCTGAGATGAATAAAAAACTCATGGTCATAGCAAGAACCAGATTCACTGAATGTCTAAAAACATGCGGATGATCTTTTTTATCAAAAATGAGGAAACCAGATGGGTAGCAGGATATATTGTAGATGCTTCAAATTTCACATTGGTCTCAAGATATCTCCAAACTAGCAGGCAAAAATCCACTCAAAACAACTGAAAAGGTATTCAAAATCATGCAACTAATAGCTGGCATCAAAGTGCATGCTGCAGTGTGAAAGCCACTTTGTTCGAGTTTGCTGTGATCATTTCATCAAGGAAAATTGCATCAAGTTAATGAGCGGATAGCGATCTCCATCTTGAACAAAAATACATGAGAAATATCACAGATGGCATGATATATTCCTATCATGTTTGATGTTTCACACATCAACTCAGGCATGGCAACTAATATTAATTTGAAGTAAAAACAGATGAATCAAATGTTATGTTGTACAGGACTATCACATGAGGTCAGGAGCCAAACCATCGACAAAAGCCTTGCCAGGCTTCTTTTCGCGGGAATGGAAAATCCAATTACTAGGAAACTGACTACTATCTGCCCCAACTTCCATTGCTTTCTCAATGACCTGTAAAATCAATTGCTTTTGTTAAAATGATCACAAGTATAGTAACCATCTTACCATTTACTTTTCCAGGCTTTTTTCCCCAGCGAAAATGAAACAACCATTCAAGTGGAAATAAGCTGCATTCAGCATCAACTTCAACAGCATATTGAATAACCTACAAGTATTTTCCTCTATACTTTCCATAAAGCATGTTATTTTTAACAAAACAGAAGTTCAAGTCCCGCAAGCAAATAGTCCAAATAGAAAGAAACTCGCCTACCTGTTTGATGCACTGATGCAAAGTTTCACAGCTTTCTCTGGTTAAGCTAGAAGCTACTTGCAATGGATGAATTCTTGCCTGCAGGGATGGAAATAATCATTAGTTACTCCATCATTGAACATAGACAAGATCACCGATATGAAGCTCCAGAATCGATAATGCTGTCAAACCTAAAATCTAGATTCACTTGAAACAGCATCAAATGAAGCAGAAATTTTTAGGTTTAAAGGAAAAGCTGAAAGAAAAAATGCAACCTAAAACCCAACTAATTTGGGCCAGCAGGGCCAAATCATCTATTATAACAAATGCCTATAACTTATTTTCTTACTGCACTGTTTTTGCCTTCATCTTATACTTGTAACGTGACTAACGTCTTCATCCTGAAACAACCCAATCCTTACAGGTGCAGTAGTTGGTCTCTGTTTGACATGACTGAACTATCCAAAAAGAGTTCCCCTTCATAATGTCCTCAGTTGATGCTAATTCCTGCTTTCCAAAAATGCATCCACTTCTAATTCTACCTTTTCTTGTATTCTCTTTGAACTTTCCTAATAATATCTCAAATTCAGATATCCTAACCTTCCCCCTCATGCCCCCTGCATGAAAAGAAAAATTGAAAAGAAAATATTATACCAAATTGAGACTCTCACAAAGCTTCCCATCTCTATGGCATAAAACCCTGCAGATCCAATCCTCGTTCTAGGTAGCATCAAGCTAATCAAATACTAAAAGAGATCAAAACAGCTAACTCCAGCAATTTATGATCCATCCCTCATCTTTCTCCAAGTTTGATGAAAAGGAGAAAAAGGTGCAGATTTTTTTTTATTTTTGAATAGGCAAACAAAAAGATACAGAAATATGCACAGAGTTCTTTATAGAATAGAGATTCCACTAGGGAGTTGCCTTTGTCCATATGCAAATATCATCCTACAGTTCTAAACCATAAAAAAAGTTAAAGGATAAGGTTGAGAAAAAAAGAGTAGACTGACATGGTAAAGCACTTCATCAGCTAACCAATTGCCAATGCCTGCAATATAACTCTGCAAAGTTGAAGCCAATTACAATGTTAATTTTTACACCAACGACAAGCAAATAGCGTTTGAAACAGTATTTGAATATAGAGTTAGATATTTATGATGACAACATATAGTTCATACTGCAAGGCAATCTAGAAATTAACTTCAAAAGCCCAAAACACTTTTTAGTACACTAATGAGGTAAATGGCATTGGAAGGAAACATAAAGTAATATAATATAATCAGCATCTTAAGCCACATCCATTCCTTGAACTAAGGCAAGTAATGATGGAGGGTATCTTACAGGATCTACAGTACTTCCTTTTCTTTTTTGGTTTATCATGAATCCCCAAGACTTTTGAGTACTCTTTTAACAGGTGACAACAAATAAGCCAGTCACTATGTATATGAATGCTACTTTTACAAGTAGTGGTAAACAAGTCCTTCCACCAAAAAGTTTAAAGGCGATCAACAGTGGCAGTTCGACTTCAATAAGTTGTGAGATTCTAATAATGCAATTTATTACCCTTCAAGGGAAGTCTCCTAGAATTTTGCTTGTTCTTTTACTATTGCAGTGTGAGTAGAAATACATAACTGAACTTAAGTAAAAGCACATCATAATTAATTGGGGTGGGGTACAAATTCAAAATAACCTATTTACCCTTTATCAAGGGAGAAAATTTTCCTGTTACTTAACATTTATTATTCTCATTGCCTCAACATACATTATATATCCTTTGGGGCCTTCCTCTGGTCACTGTAGAGCCTTCATCTTGGACCATTTTTCTGTTAGTTAATATTGACTCTTGTCATTACCTTTACACAGATGGATACATCCTTTTGGGCATTGCTCTTGTTGGTCTAGAGCCTTCATCTCAGATCACAGTGTTCCTCAACTATGTACCACAGCTACTTTCAAATAGGACCTTATTCAATCAAACACAACAGTTGCTGGTATGCCAGGACACATGTCAGACACTTCCCTGACATGACCTAGAAATTTTAAAACAAATTTCTTTACATTGCACAAATGGCTGAAAAAGCTCAAACAAGCAAGTGAAACATCATTACATAGAGATAGACAGACATTCATTACAAACATTTAGTCAGAGAGTCATTGTGATTTGCGAAAAGCTCAGACACTATATTTGTGTTCTGCTGTGTCATGTCCATGTCCCACGTTTTTGTCCATGTAAAATAGTTGCAAATTATCAAATAAAAAGCCTTTATTCTTTGAGGTATATCTTTTTCTCTCTCTACTTCTCTCTCTCTTTTTTTTTTCCCTCTCTTGTTCTTTTTTTATTTTTTGGTGGGGTGGAGGGGAAGGGGATGCTTGGGTTGGGATTATATGAATCAAACAAGGTAACTTAGCCCCTTGGTCTTTTTGCCAAGAAAACATATGAACAACTTCTATTGCTATTAGCTTGATGATGGAGAGGAATTTTATTAATTTCAAAAAATAATATGAAAAATTCTTACTCTAATAAAACTTTATCACTAAATAATAAGAACTCTAAAATAAATAACGACATAAAAACATTATCACTTCCTGTATTTATGCCTAGCATAAGTGCGTCATTTAACATCTTTATCTCTATCATTTACCCACAATTGAAAAAAAATCTACTCTAGTCAGTTATGTTGCAAATATTGCTCCAAAAGATCAAGATCAAGTTGATGGAACTCAATGACAATAATTCAATTATCATCAATAGAATGATGACCCTCCCATCGAACAAGGAGGCATTGACAACCCCCAGATGGAGAAATAACATACTGATATGCCAATACATCGACAATTACATCGGTTGGCACCAATGAAGTAGAAGCATGATGAACTGAATTACAGGATTGCCCTATAAAAACAGAAGAAGGCAAAACTAGGGGGTTGAATATGCCTTGGTAAGGAAATAGATCTGCCACTTTGAAAATTGGGCTTCTATTTATACATGATGGCAAATCAAGCAAATATGCATTAGATCTAAGCCTTCTAATGATAGGGAATGGGCTAAGTGGGTGGGCATGAAGTTTCTTGGTCAAATTTATAGGGTAATGTTCAGGACAAATATGAACTAGAGCATAATCACCCTCTTTGAACTCTTTATACTTGTGATATGCTGCATATGCATCAGTAGTAAGTTTATAATCTGCATTATTGAAAGCAATTTTCTATCATATCTCGGCATGTAAGTCACAAATATGGTCATCAAAGGTCTAGGCGGAATAAGAAGGACAATAATCAGTATACAAAGGAACAAGATTAATGGGATGGCATGGTGAAGAATCATCAACAACTTCAAAAGAACTTTTTCTTGTGGACTGAGTAACTGAATTATTGTAAGCAAACTCAACTATGGGTAGAACAAAATCCCAATTAAAAGGTTTCTCACAAACTGGACACCAAAGCAAGTCACTTGGACTATAATTAACTACTTTTGTCTAACTAACTATTTGAAGAAGAATACTTCAAAGTGGTTCCAAACAATTTCCAAAAATAGCTAACAAACTTGGCACACCTATCAAACACTATGGTTGAAGGTACATCATGTAATCTCACAATTTTATTCAAAAACAACTTTGACACATGGGAAATATCAGAGCACTCTTGGAACATTAGACAAAATGAACATCTTAAAATATCCGTCCACAACTACCAAAATGGAATCATGACTTCTAGCAGTCCTGGGACAAAGTCCATGTTAAGATGACACCAAGGTGTATGTGGCACACGTGGTGGAGTGTACAAACCTGTGTTTTGCTTCTTAGCCTTACCTAACTGACAGGTACGAAATTGGGCTACTATTCTAGCACATCCATTTTCAATGAAGGCCAATAAAACCTATCTTCAACTAGAGCTATGGACTAATCCTTACCAAAATCTCAAACTAGGCCTCCAATGGATAGTTTCTAACTAAGAACTCTCCAAGTGAAATACGAGTAATGCACAATTTTGAAAAGATAACCATCTCAAAGAAAAAAGTTGACATGATTTCTATTGTGGCTATCTAAGAGGTCCTTAAAAATAGGTATCAAAATTTGGACAAGTGGGGTTACCCATCCTTAATTTGTTCAAAATTCACTACTTTATTACTTAGAGTGGAGGATAGTGACAACACGGCTAAGGGCCTCAGAGACCTTATTTTCTATACTAGAACAATGTTTGAGAATGACTGTGTAGTCTTGAATGAAATCAACCCACTCAACATGTCTTTCACTCAACATATGTTAGGAACTAAGGTATCTAAGGGCTTGATGGTCAAAATAAAGGATAAACTCCTTTGGTAACATATGGTATCGTCAATGATGAAGAAACTGCACCACCACATCAAACTCCTTGTCATACGTAGAATACTATTGTTTTACCTCATTAAGTTTCTCACTAAAGTAGGCAACCTTATTTTCTGTCCTAGAATGATGTTTGAGAATGAGAGTGTAGTCTTGGAGGAATGCAACCCACTCAACATGTCTTTTACTCAAATTATGTTAGGAATTAAGGAATCTAAGGGCTTGATGGTCAGAATAAAAGATAAACTCCTTTGGTGACAAATAGTATCGCCAATGATGAAGAAACTGCACCACAACATAAAACTCCTTATCATATGTAGAATACTATTGTTTTGCCTCATTAAGTTTCTCACTAGAGTAGGCTAAAAGAGGACCATCTTGACTTAAAACATCATATACCTACCGAGAAGCATGACAAACTATGCCAAAAACTAAAAGATCACGATGTTACAAAACATGAGTCTCAATCATCTTCTGTTTAATCACAAAGAAAGCATTATGGGTTGCATAATCAAAGAGGGGGATTATTTTATGGTTTGCATTTGTCTTGAGCATTACCCTAAAAATTCTATCAAGAAACTCCTTGCCCACTCACTTGGCCCATTCCTTATCCTCGAAGGCTTGGATCTAATACATATTTGCTTGATTTGTCATTGCACATAACTATAAGTCCAATTCTCAATGAGGTAAATTTATTTCCTTTTCAAGGTATATTTGAGCCTTCAATTTTGCATTCTTTTGTTTCCACAGGGCAATCCTCTTGATGCCTTGTGCTCCTTCTACTTCATTGCCTTCAACTAATGTAATTGTGGATGTATCAACAAATCAATATGTTATTTCTCCATTTGGAGATGGTTAATGCTTCCTTGTTCAATGAAAAGATCATCCTTCTATTGATGATACTTGGATTACTAACGAGGAATTTTGTCAACTTGATCCTGATCTTTTAGAGCAATATCTACAACATAACACACCAAAGTCAAGTTATTTTCAATTGTGGGGAAATGATTGAGATATAGATATTAAATTACCCACTTATGTTAGAAGTAGATATAAGAAGTAATGATATTTTTATTTTGTTATTTATTTTAAGGTTAATATTATTTAGTGACAATAAAAAGATCGTGGGGTTAAGGTGTCAAAGGGAGGGCAAAAATCCATGTCCTCTTCGCGTCTTGAGAAGGAAATCTGAAGGCTTGAGTGCTCAATCAATTACAATAGTGATCCATCCACAATAAAAAGATTGGGGAGGGAGGTGGGGACTTAGCGATAGGAGTCTCTGTAGGCCACTGGTGGTAAATTTGTTCTACTAGGGGTTCTTTGTTTGTTTCGGGAAGGGTTTTATTCTCTTTTTTGGTTTTTGCTAAGGGGTTTCCAGCCCTTGTGGGAGCTGGGTGTTAGTGGGAAGGTGGGTTTGAATCTTTCTCTTCTCTTTTCTTGCTTGCCTCCGGGCCATATTTGTATACCCCATGTGTACTTTGTTGCGCCTTTAATATATTAAGCTTATTTACCTATAAATATATATATTATTTAGTGACAAATTTTTTATTAGAGTTAGAATTTTTTATATTGTTATTAGAATTATTTTCCTACTCAAGTTAGGATTGTCTATCTATATATAAGTCTAATGACATTAAATATTTTACACGTTTGATTAATAATATTTATAATTATTTACAATTTCTCTTTTCAATTTCTATTCCTCTCCTCTATATTTGTTTCTCTCTACTATTTTACATTAATCACTTATCACATGTAACTACATAATTTCTTAAAACCATTCTAATTTTATGTTTCTCCATATGAAAGTTTGAAGTCAACAACCATATTTGCTCAACCTTTTCCGCTCCGTAGAGATGAAACAAAGCATAATCTTAGGAAGCACCCAACAATAATATGATATAGCTTAGTGGTCTTTTCTTTTGTTGGTCTTTTGGTTCTTCCCCTTTCTACATGTTAATTTTTATGTAGCATATGTGCCAAGTTGTGCCTCACTTTTGATGCCTTCGATGTACTGGTTTTACTTTTCAACCAAAAACCAAAAAAAGAAAAAAAAAAGAAAAAAGAAAAAAAAAGGTTTTTTGGCTTATTTTTCTGATGTTAAATGAATGCAGCATGTGTGTCTGTGCCCTCTCTTTATGTCTAAATAAATAAACAAGTCTTTCAAGAAATTAACTACCAAGATTTCCATCCAAATTCATTGATCATAGATGCCCATTTTCCAAAATCTTATAATATAATGGAGATCTAATGTAAATAGAAGTTAATCCACAATAAATAAATAAAAAAACAACAACATTATCACATGATAAAACATGATATTAAAGCACAAAATGCTGGTGCATCAACATTCACTTTTTTTTTTAAAAAAAATGGTCAAGAAATAATTGGGACTATTAATCCAAGCATATATTTTTTGAGTTGCCATCTCTTAAATTAGACGAGTCAACACCCTATCAACCACATTGGAGGATGTCTAAATCATTATAGAGTAAGGATGGAAATGAGAAAATTAGCTTTAACCTGATCAAGTAGTAAAGCCTTAATTGCAATCTTCTTCTTGCTCAAGGATTTGATAAATTCATCTATTGTCATTGGCTCCAATAGGGCATCCGGGCCAAGCTCTGATATTGGGGGCACAGAAGCTGGCTGTACCAACAAAATTGTTGTGACAAAATAAATTAGGGACATATAATTTGGAGTACAAAAATATGAAAATTTGTGTAAATAGACAAAAGATATTGCAGTACATCTTCGAGCAAGCGAACTTTAGCAAATCGCCTTTTATCTGTGAAAGATAGCTCCAAACCATCATCTAGCTGTAGAATTGAACATGCAATTTCGTTATAATCATTGATAAATAGACAAAAAAAAAAAAAAAAAAAAGATATATCCATTCATCATTGTCCCTTCCTATGTGTGGGGTACTGTATTGACATAGCTAGGGAAAAAAAGCAAGATTTCATTGAGACAAAGTTGATAATACACGACCCATAGATCATGTGCGGATGCTCCATAAATGCCATATTTGTGAACGAAACACATTCAGAAGCCCACCACCTAGTTACAAATTTCACTAAGAAAATAACCAAGAGTGTATGAATCCATATCCTCTATGAGACCTTATATTTGGATCTTTTATTTTTATAAATTGGGCTTTCCTACTTGCAGTTTTAGAGAAAATGGGGTTTGACCAAAAGTTGATCGGTTGGGATACAATTTGGTACTCAATCCTCATGAATGGTACTCCTACTAGCTTCTTTAAAAGTTCTAGGGATTTTGAAGTGCAGGGATGCTCTTTCTCTTTATTTATTCACTGTGGTGATGGAGGCTCTTAGTTGTCTTCTAAAGAGAGTGAGTGAGGGAGGGAGGTTTTCTTCTTGGGTTCTACAAGGAAAATCAATAAAGAGGGGTGCTGAACATAGGGTGGCGTGAATGGTCTAAAAGAGTAGCAGTTTCTCAATTAAATCCTATTAATTTTGGATGGAGCATGAGAGATTAGACCTTTTCCAACGGATGTTATTTGGAATCCATGATTCAAATATAAGTGAGTTGTTTTTCCTAGGAAGCAATTTGGAAAGAAATTTTGACCATGGATAAGTCGAAGAGAGGATGGGCTTTGGTGAAAAATTCCTTATCCACAAGATTGTACAATCATACATATTGTACTCCACAACTTAAACATGTACAAATTGCCATAACCTTCTATCCAAAGGCAAAATTGAGTTAAAACCCTTTTCATGACAAACACAATTCAAAGAATAAACTATAAAAACTTTGTCCCATAACAAAGTTCCCAAACTTCTATTCAAATGCCATATCCATGGATTGCACTCAACAACAATAATTCAGTTGCAGATGCGTCAGAACCCCAAATTATGCTTGAGCATTGAACAGAAATGCCATGTTCCTCTGAAACTTCAGTTAACTAATTTGACTCCATCAAATATAACAAAGCCAAAAAGGAAATTTCATTTGAAAGAACAGATCCACATTACGCTGACAATATAGCATTAACATTCTCTACCAGCAATTTACATGGATAACTAATTTAAGGATACTTTGATAACTCAAACCTTGAAAAGTAAGACACTGCTATGATGGGGACACAATATTAAATGAACAAAATAAAACATAAATTTTTCTCATAATCACATTATCTACAACAAATTAATTTTCAATTTATTAATTTAAACTAGATAATAATAGAATAAGCTTCTTATTAAATTTATCACCGAGTCTCAATTATCATTCTATGAGAGCTAATAAAAGAGAATGTTGCACATACATTGACAAGCAAAGTAAAAAGGCATGCACGCGTTGTATAAGTCAAGAAGTAATAAGATGAACCAATGAAAAACATGTTAATTAACCATTATTGTTTATAATACAAGAAACTATATCCATAAATTAATATTTCCTTTTGCTCCATTGCCGACAACTAAAAGACCAACTCAAATATAAGAAATTATTATTATTTTCTATAGTATATGATAAAAGCTTGGATACACTTTTGTTATGACTGTTTTTTAACGTTATTTTCTTTAAATGACTGTTTTTCAAACTTATTTTCTTTAGATATTTACTAATCTGTTATTCCTCTTAAAGTATTGTTCATTGATTGACCCATTAAGAATGACATTCCTATAATTTCACCCCAACTCTAACCCCTTTTCCTACAAAAAATAAAACTGCTTTTTTGGGAATACACAAGCATAGGCATTGGTGTAGGTGAAGTTGTAGAGGCCAGACAAGGAGATTGATGGAAGTGGTGGAAGCAGCAGGCACCACGAGGGTTTTGGGGTTGAAGAGGAAGGGGTTGGTGATGGCTAGGTCTTGAGGGAAGAGGCAGAGGAGTGGGGATTGGTGGTTGTTTTGGCGGAGGGAGATTAGGGCCTTGGAAGCGGGCACCATACTAGGGATTTGGGGCTAAAGAGAAAAGAGTTGGTGATGGCAAGGTCTTGAGGGAATAGGTAAAGGAGTTGGGATTGGTGGTTTTTTTTTTATCAAAAACAAAACAAATATATTAAATAAGAAAAGAAACATGAGAAGGATGAGGAATCTTCCCCATGATTTTTTTTTTTTGATAAGTAAAAGCAATTGTATTAAGAAAGCCTGAAGTACACCTGAAAGTATACACGAAGTATACAAGGCAACAAGGCCAAAGGGAGAAGAAAAAAGCAAAAAAATCCCTTACTTACAACCCAATTAATCAATGAAATCGAAAATGGACCATGAAGTACAGTCTACATGCACCCTAACCCAATCCGAAAACATGTACAAAAAAGACCATAAAATAGCTTGATCCGCTAATTTAGTATCTTCAAAGATTCTTCTATTTCTTTCCTTCCATAAAGTCCAAAATAAACATAAAAGGGGCTGCATTCCACGCCTTTTTTCTTTTCTTTCCAACAAAGGTGTCGTTCCAACCAAGAATGGTTTCCTTGATAGAATTGGGCAAAACCCAATGAACACCAAAAAGAGCAAAAATAAGGTGCCAAATCATAGCTACCTTGGGACAATGAATAAGCACATGATTTGCTGATTCTTCATCCGCTTTACACAAATAGCACCTACTTGGGAAGACCCAACCCCTCCTTTTTAGTTGATCCATAGTTAGAATTCTTCCCCAAATAGCATCCCAAGCAAAAAAGTTGACTCTCTTTGGAACCTAAGGATTCCAAACTAAGCTTGAAGGGAACTCTCTACCGATGCATGGAACTAGGGATGAGAAGAAAGACTTAACTGTAAAGAAACCTTTCTTTGAAACTCTCCAAAACATGACATCCTCATCACCCCTTCTAAGCGCATGACCATGTAACCTATTGAAAAAAGTTTCCACCTCTTCCATCTCCCAATCATTGTTAAGTCTTGTGAATATAGGGTTCCAATGACCCAAATTCCCGAACTGATCCCATAACTGAGCTACCCAAGCATCCCTGGAGGAGGCAAGAGAGTACAAACTTGGAAAAGCCTCTTCCAAAGAATCCTCTCCACACCACCTATCCTTCCAAAACCGCACTCTTCTACCATCCCCCACCTTAAAAGCCACCCTTTTACTAAACTCCATCCACCCGTTCCTAATCGCCTTCCAAAGCCCCACTCCATGACTCGCCCTTGAAGCGCTAGAACACCAACGTCCTTCTTCCTCTCCAAATTCCTTACAATCACTTGTTTCCATAAAGAATCTTGCTCCAAAGCAAATCTCCAACACCATTTTCCAAGAAGAGCCTTATTAAGCCTAGAAAGGTTTCTGATACCTAAGCCCCCATCCTTTTTCTCCAGGCAAACAATAGACCAATTCACCAAATGCGGCTTACTTTGAGAAGCTCCTCCCCCCCCCAAATGAAGTCTCTTTGAATCTTTTCCAACCTTAGGCTCACCTTGCGAGGAATGATAAATAACGACATAAAGTAAATTGGGATGCTAGAAAGAGTGCTCTTTACCAAAGTCAACCTTCCTCCTTTGGACAAATACTGTCTCTTCCACAAAGCAAGCCGTTTTTGAAATCTCTCTTCCACTACATCCCAAACCCGAGATGATTTGAAAGCAGCTCCCAAAGGTAGACCCAAATAACAAGAGGGAAGAGAACCCACTTTGCAGCCCAACACCCTAGCCAAGTCCTCAAAATTAGGAACCACCCCCATTGGAAACATCTCACTTTTCTGAAGATTGATTTTTAGCTCGGAAATTGCTTCAAACCACATAAAAGGCCAACTTAAGACCTCCACATGCTCCTTGCTTGCATCACAAAAAACTAGTGTGTCATCAGCAAAATAAAAGATGAGAAACAACCACACCCTCACCTCCTCTCCCACAAGCCATGAAACCCTCAAGAAAGCCTCCTTGTAAAGCCCTCTTCAATATAGAAGACAACACCTCCATTGCTAAAATGAAAAGGAAAGGAGAAAGAGGATCTCCCTGTCTTAGGCCTCTAGAACTTTGGAAAAAGCCTACAAGAGAACCATTAAGCAAGATTGAGAAACGGGTTGAAGAAATACACCACCTCAACCAATTCACCCATTTAGTCCCAAACCCCATCTTATCCAAGATTGCTAATAAAAAACCCCAATTCATATGATCATACGTTTTTTTTCAATATCCATCTTGCAAATAATACCACCCTTTGCACTTTTTAGTCTTGAATCTAAGGCCTCATTTGCTATAAGGACAACATCCAAAATTTGTCTATCTTCCACAAAGGCATGTTGGGAGTTCGAAATCACATTTCCCACCATTCTCTTCAATCTATTAGCCAGAATTTTAGCTAGAATCTTGTAAAGACGGGGACCAGGCTTATAGGACGAAAATCCTTCAAATTATCTGTACCCCCTTTCTTAGGAATGAGAACAATAAAGGTGGAATTTAATCTTCTTTCAAAACGGCCAAAACTGTGAAATTTAGCAAAAAATCCCATTACTTTGTGTTTGACTATGTCCCAACAAAATTGCCAAAAAGCCGATGTAAACCCATCCGGTCCAGGGGCTTTATCCCCATTCAAACCAAAGACTGTAGTCTAGACCTCTTCCACAGAAAAGGCCTCCTCGAGGAGCCCCGCCTCAACACTATCCAAGGAAGAAAAAGGCAGTCCCGAAATACTTGGTCTCCAATCCCCTTTTTTTGACAAAATATTATGGAACGCATTAACCACCCCTTCCTTTATCTCAGTCTCCTCAGTCAACTTCCTACCATCCACTGTAATAGAAGATAGAAAATTCTTTCTTCTTCAAGCATTAGCCATCCTGTGAAAAAACTTTGAATTTTTATCACCTTCTTTCAACCACAATTCTCTTGACTTTTGCCTCCAAGAGATCTCTTCCAAGACTGCCCACTTACTGAACTCCTCCACTGCCCGTCTTCTGGCCTCACAATCCTCTAAAGAGAGACCACAGTCTCTTTCCTTGGCGTCCCAGAAACCCATTTGACTAAGAGTGATGTTTTTATTCAAAGAGACATTTCCAAACACATCTCTATTCCACACTTTTAGATCCTGCTTCAGAGCCTTTAACTTACAAGCAAGAATGTGACTATAGGATCCGCTGAAATTGTAGCAAGTCCACCACTTCCTGACCAAGTCTTTGAACCCCTCCACTTTCAACCACATATTTTCGAAGCGAAAAAGGGTTTTTCTGCCTCTAATTCCTCCTCCATCTAGCAAAATAGGAGAATGATCAAAAGTGGGTTTAGGCAACAAGCTTTGAGAAAGGTTGCAAAAGTAACTCTCCCAGTCCTCTGAGAATAAAAAATGATCGAGTCTAGAAGCTGATCTATTATTTAAACCGCCACACCAAGTGTAAGAGCCCCCAACGAGAGGCAGATCCCTCAACTGCAACTCATCAATTACCTCTAAAAAACGCCTCATTGCCGAAGACAAATTCAAGCAATTTCTCATTTCGTTGGGCGGTCTAACCACATTGAAATCACCACCGACGCACCAAGGATCACTCCACAAACCCCTAATATCCCCAAGTTCAGACCACAGGAATTCTCTCTCAGAATAATGGACTGACCCATAAACACCAGAAAAAATCCAAATGAAATTGTCATCGCAATTTTTGAACCAACACAATATGGAATATTGCCCTGTTTCCATCTCAAGAAGCTCCAACACTCTACAGTCCTAGAAAACTAAGATGCCCTCTGCCTATCCTCTGGACTGCACACTTCCCCAATTCATGAATCTACCAAAACCCAAACTTCTCACTACCAAATCCGACATGAGTTAGCATTTTGTCTCCTGCAAACAAACTAGGACTGCCCTTTGCAACCTTAAAAATGCTTTCACTACCTTTCTTTTATCCTTATCATTTATTCCCCTGACATTCCAAGAGAGAATTCTAATTAACATCAACACTTCTTGAACACTCCCCAAGAAATTTCCCACTCCTTTTTCTTGAACCTGAGGGGGACCCATACTTAAAGGAGCACTCTAGCTTTCATAACTCTCTCTCGACTCTGGACCTAAGAAAGGGATTCTTTTTTCCTCCTTACACAAAATCTTTGCCCCATAGTCAAGATTTCATTTTCGAAGCCATCCACCGGCAACCCCACGAACCTACTGAACGATAGCAATCTTCCAAAAGTCTCATCAGAGAAGGCGTCCTCGATTGCACCTTCCTTGCTTTCGTTACCCCGAAACACACAAGGTGAGAGGGCCACTGAACCTCCGAGCCATCTAGTTGGGCAATACACAAAGGCCCTGGCTCCAAAGCATTACCATCCATCGAAAAGCCATCCGAGTCCTCCCAACAAACCAAGGGTCCCAAGATTTTAGCGTTGTAGGGCAAAGAAGAAGGAGAGGGAGTAGAAGAGAATAACTTGTCCCCCCCCCCCCCCCCGAGAGAAAGGACAGAGGGAATTTGACCTGGAAAGCGAGCGGCCTCCTCCATCAACGCGTCATTCGTGGCGTCTAAACTCAAGGCATCAAAAACAAGAGGAGTTCGCTGCTCAAGAGCAAGCTTGACATCTTCCACAGAAAGTTGGGACTCGCGAGGTTTGCCTTCATCTCCCTGTAATGAAACCAGTCTCTACGAGATCACAGAGGCCCTTTCAAAAAAGGGAAGGATGTGGGCCGGTCCTTCCAACCTCCTAAACGAGCCCTCTGAGCCCACTAAGGCTCCTTGGGCTTTAGTCAAACAATCCATCTCATTCCTCTATCTTGACTCTGGAAAAAGGCCCATCCCAATAACTTGGCCCAAATCCTTGTTCTGGACAAAGGCCCCTAAAGACCTCTCCTTCACACTTGGGCCAACCCCAAGCTGTTGGGTCGTTTCCCCACCTGAAGATAGGCCCAACTCTGTCTTTTCAAACAGTGGCTCAGAACCACCCCTCTACAGTGCAGGATCAGAAGACCAGAGCTGTGTCACGTCACCAGCTCCCCTACATTGCTCCAAATGCGACACACAGGCTAGACCTTTTTCCTTTGAGAAAGTGGCCAACTCCATTCTTGCCCTCGCGCGTGAAGCACACTTCGAGTCATCCTTAACCTTCAGCTTATGGCCACCTCTGCATGGTTTCACCACCGAAACCCGAGGGGACAACTCCCACCATAAAGGAATGGAAAAACAACGTTCTTGCACCACAACCTGCAAGCTACTAGGAGTGTTCTCACCAACTATTCTCACCAAAATCCTCGCCCAGTTTAAATTCCGACACCCAACAGTGTCCTTATCAACCGCTACAAAACTCCCATGAGCATCGCCAAACTGTTTGAAAAAGGCATTGTCCCAAAGAAAGAGGGGAAGGCCTAACAATCTTACCCACACTTCACCCACCTCCACACCTTCTCTGACACAACCAGCCTCAGGGACCCATTTATCTAGCCAAAGCCTTTTCCTCCTATAAAAGTAAGGTCCTTCTAAGAGAATCCGCTCCGCCTCCGAGCAGAGTTCAAACTCAAAGAGAATGAGAGAGTCTCCAAGAAAAGCAAGGTGAATCTCCCCTTTCAATCTCCAGAAGGCCTTGGCCCAAATTAGGGAAGACAGAGAAATGAGCTCCCCTTCTCCCCATTTCTCCACAAGATAGTCCCTTAAATCCTGTAGTTTGCTGAAAGAGTTTATCCCCCCAATCTGGAGCCACACTTTCTCTCCTACTCCCCTGCGACCAAGCTTGGTTGCTTCAGCATAAGACAAACCTCTAACAAGACTATTAGTCAAACCTTGAGAGGAGACAACCATTTCAGGTACTTTAGGGCTAACAAAAGGAGGCACAATCCCAAGACTTCTGAGTTTATTGGCTAGCAAGACCCACCCTCCCACCATCCCTCTTCCTTCAGGGAACACAAGGGAAAACCTTCATCCTTCCGTAGAGCGGACAGAGCAAAGTAAAAAGCGACCAGCTGAATTCCTCCTTAGTGCCAAGCAGAAACTTCTTCCTCCTTCTAACCACGTCTTAGAGACCTTCTTCCTTTCAGCAATGTTGCAAAAGTCCTCTACCCCTTCCAGTAACTGGGATAGGCTTTTAGCACCAAATTTAATCCACTCCACAAAGCCTCTTCCCCTCTCCATGATCGTACCCACTAACCTCCCTCCTGCTTGATCAATCGAAATCTCAAAGGATTTCGATTCTATCGCGAACCAACACCTACTTTCAGACACCTTCATCCTTCTGCTTCTTATCGTACCCACTAACCTTCCTCCCACTTTCACCAACTCAATATCCAGTCTTCACATTCTATCCCCTCCCCATGATGTACAAACCTGATCAAAAGAACTAAGTAAACCTCCACTAACCAAGGAAGGCTATACAAAAGGTACAAAAGGCCTATACAAGCATAACATCTCTTGACCCTATAGTCTCAACCCTAGGGTGTACATATCGAAAGTCAATTAAGCTAAATTACACTCAAAGGATAGGGTTTAAAAATGTCTGTACAATGAGCCCAAAAAGAAACATAGAAACGAAGCTGATCTCGCATCATCTTCGGCGTCTTCCAAATGTCCTCGAAAATCCTAGCATTCCTCTCTCTCCACACAATCCACAACACAGAGAGGCACACGATCCTTCAAAGAGTTTTGCCTCTAATAGAATTCTTAAAACGCTTGAAAGAAATCACCATCATATCACAAATATTGTCTGGCCGAACCCACTCCATCTTAATGTGTGAAAAAATTCTATGTCACAATCCCAAAGTAATCAAACAATGCAAAAAGAGATGATCAATAGTCTCTCTGCTCCTACAAAGGATACACTAATCAGGGCTAAGGGTTTTGAAAGGCCTTCTCAACTGTAGCATGTCATTGGTATTTACTTTCTTATGTGCCACTAACCATGCAAAGGCCTTGACCTTAGAGGGGACTTTTGATTTCCACAAAAAATTAGCTGGGTAGAAAGGAACAAAATTTGAGACATTGGATAAGGCTGAAAAAAATGATTTTAAGGCCATGTAAACGATTTTACTAAGAAAAAACCCTAAGAGGATTGGTGGTTGTTTTGGCAAAGGGAAATTAAGGCCTTGGAGGGCAAGAATAGTTTCCATGATTTGTAGATGGATTTGAGGGAAGCAAGGCATGAGCATGGAATCATGGAGAGAATTATTGCCGACCCGTCATTTGAAAGCTTGGAATTAAGGTTACATTTAGGGTTAGGGCTAGGGTTTCATCAAGGGGTGGTGATGAAGATGAAAATATGTAACAAGTTGGGAGTAGTCTGAAAATTGCAAAAAAGAAAATATAATAAAAAAATAACAATACAATAATAAGTATTTTCTACTTAATAAATTTTATATAGAATGATAGTTTAATGGTATACTAAATTATTTATTATATTTTGAAAACAAAGTAAGCACTACCATAATAATTTCCAACAACATGGAGAAGAAAAACAATTAACAGAGAAGAAAATAAATAAATCATAGGGTATGAGATAATTACACTTATTTGGATAAAAATAATATATTTTTGAAAAATAGAAAATCCCATTCATATGCTCTATTCCATTTTTATTTTTTAAATAAAAATGAAAATCGATATTTATCAAATGCAAATATTAATAATTGTAAAATTAATATTTACCAAATATATAAGATTGAGATATAAACCTTTTCTAATCTAAAATCTTAATTTTATTTTAAATGAAAAGGTACATATGACATAATAAAATTTGCACACATAAATTTAAATTAAAGAATGAGAAAATATCAAGTTTATATTTAGTATATTCTTCTACCTTTTTTTTTTTGGTGTTTATAACTGCCTCCACTTCTATATCTAGCTTTGATACATTTTGTAAAAGATTGTGATTGAAATATAATTTCTTTTTATTTTAATTTTATAAGAGCTAGAAATCCCATCTAAATATGATTATTATTTTAATTTTCTAAAATTCTAGGAATTTTGTGTCCAAGAAATCCATTAAAATAGGATTAATAATTTTTTTATTTCTTGAAATTTTAGGAAAAAATCTTGTCAAACAAATCCTATGTAATTAAGTCATACTCACCATCATACGCTCCAATGAGTAATAATGTATGCTTGTTTATTAAATAATAAAAAATTAATCATGTATATTTATATTAATTATGATTAAATACTTTAATAAAAAATTCAATTACTTTTTATTTGATATCTAGATTTTTTATTATAGAATAAACATACGCATAGAGTTGTCATGATGTTGTAATATATTTTTAAACATAAATACTTCACTACTTAAAAATTTAACAATTTTGTTTCATTTTTATTAAATTATATTTATATTAAATAATTTAAAAAATGATATAATATTAACTTTAGTGGCTAGGCTCCTTTCATTGGTGGCTTAATCCTAGTGGTGTACATACCGAAAGCCAACTAAGTTGAATGATGTTTAAAGGAATGCCTTTAAAATCATTAGTACAAGAGGCCCACAAAGAAGTAAATAAATGAAATAATTCTCATAATGTTTCAAATGTCCTCCATTTATCCTCAAAGATCCTAACATTTCTCTCTCGCCACACCATCCAAATCAAAGTGAGACAAGCAATCCTCAAAAGTGTCTTGCCTTTTAGTTGAATTCCCAAAACCCATAAAAGAAATATTCATCATATCACAACAACTCCTAGGCTAAACCCACATCATCCCTCCCTATATAAAAGGTCGATGCCACAAACCCAAAGTGAACGGACAATGTAGAGATAGGTGGTCGCTCATCTCTCCACTCCCCCTTACATAGTATACACCAATCTGGACTAAGGGCTTTGGAAGGTCTTCTCAATTGAAGCATGTCATTGGTATTTACCTTCTTGTGTGCCACTATCCAAACAAAGGCCTTGACCTTCAATAAGACTTTTGATTTCCAAATAAATTTAGTTGGATGGAAAGGAACTAAATCTGATAATTTTGAGGGTAATAATATTTGTACCCCTTCTTGTTGGTGAATAACCAATGAATACACATTTAAAAGCTCAAGGATCAAGTTTGCCACAACTTTGAGCATGAATATGGACAAAGGAGACACATCTAACCACTTTAAGTGGGATCTAACTCATGAAAATGAGGAAAGAATTCAAAAAGAATATTTATTAGGACTTTTTTTCCCAATACTTTAGAAGATAACCAACTGATTAAGTAAGACACAATTAATACTACTTTCCCTAATAGGATTTAGGCACATTTGTTTTCAAAACATAGGGCATGGGTTACCTTAGAAGATGGTGAATTTTTCTTTCTTCAACTCCATTTTGTTGTGTAGCATCTATATACAATGACTCGTGTTTTATTCCTTCTCTCTCAAGGTAACAAGATAGAACTTGGTTAAAGAATTCATTCTTATTGTCAAATCCGATAGTCTTTATTTGAACACCAAATTGGGTACTAATTATCTTGTGAAAAGTAGATAAAACAAAACTAACATCAAATTTGATTTTCAAAAAGTATAACCAAGTGACATGAGAACAATCATCAATAAAGGAAACAAACCAATGAGCTTCAATGATATTTATAATTTGAGAGGCTCCCCAAACATCAATATAAATAAATGTAAAGGGATATGATAATCTATTATTTCTCCAACGAAAAGGAACTCGATGATGTTTTTCTAATTGACAAACTTGACAATGAAAGTCAATTAACATCCAAATTCCAAAATAACAAATGAAGCATATACTTTAACAAAAGAAAAGACAGATGTCCAAAACGTAAATGATGTAGCCAAATTTAGACTTTATTGGATGAAAAACTTGAAAGATGATATAAATATATGTGACCACTTTTGTTGTCACTTCCAACTTCAAGATAGTAGAGCCCTCCTATTCCCTAGCATGACTAATCATCCTCCCTATATCCAAGTCTTAAAAAACACAGTAGGATGAGAAAAATGTTACTTTGCAATTTATATCTATGATAACTTGATGAATTGACAAAAGATTTACTAAAAGTTTAGGAACATGTGATGCGGACTTTAAGGAAAGAGATGGGGTAATGGTAATAGTCCCTTGCTGGCCATAGTAGCTAAACTATCATCAGCTACTTTTATTTTTTGGTTTCTAGAATGTAGGTTCTAGCATGAGAAATGATGAGAGTTATAGATCATGCGGTTGGTAGCACTTGAGTCTATAACCTATTTTTCGTGCCAACAATCTTTTGAACATTAAAAGAACTAGTCATGGAGTACTTACCTGATTTGGACAATGAGCATGATGCATTGGGCTTGTCTAGTAAAGTAAGGAAACTCCAAAGTCTTTCAATCTCTACCTTTTTGAGTCCCTCAAACTTAGAACTGTTTGAATTCTCATGGCAGGGTTTCTCCTCCAAAAGTGTGATGGTTGTTTGGCTTCCTTGCTGTTTGGATGTCTACTATTTCGGTTTCCACCATTCTTGTCAAGGAACTGTGGTTTACCATGCAATTTCTAGCACATCTCCTTTGTATGACTTGGTTTTATTGCAATGAATGTATGCCTACTACAGCTTTGAGAGCTCAAAATAGCAAGAGCAGACCTTTTACTTACTAAAGTGTCCAACACTACACTTCGTCTCCCTTCTTCAGCCCTTATAATTGAGAATACCTCATTCAAGGATATCAATGATTCTTTCCCAAGTACTTGAACACATACTTGATCATATTCCATGTTAAGTTCAACCAAATATTTAAATATTCACTATCTTTCAATAAGCTTAAGAAACATAGCAACATCCTCAGTATCCTTCATTTTAAGATTGTAATAGTAGTCTGGTTTAAATCACAATCACTTCATAACATTATAGTAGTCAATTATAAATAAGGTACCGTACTTTGTAGAGTGAATCTTGGTCTTTATCTCGTAGTTTGAACATCTTACACTATCAAATAAGTCTGTTCCACTCTCCCCTAGAATTCCTTTGTCATAGTCAGGAACATACACATTCTGCTGATTTCAGATTGCATCATGTTCCATAGCCAAGGCATGATCATTGAGTCCTCATCCTAGATGGCAAACTTGGGATCATCTTCACTCAGTGTTGATACACTAAAGTGGTTGAACTTGCCTTTTTCCTTTGATAACGTGCACACATGCTGAGACCATATCAGATAGTTTCAGGCGATAAGCTTGAATGAGGGCTAAAGGTTTGGCATTGTCTGGTAGGTGGTTGCAACTAGAATGCAGGATTTGAGGTCGGATTTTCTTAGGTTTCATTTTCTGAGCTTTTCAACATAGTGGGTAGCAAAATAGAGACAAAACTTAATAAATATTGGTGTGATTGCTGATGCAAAAAACTGTTGAATTATAACAAAGATTTGGAAATTATCATCAATAAAGAAGGCTGCTAAGAGGAGAGGAAAAAAAATGGTAAAGGCAATGACGGCCGCTTTAGGCAGAGAATAATGGCAATGAAAGCCACTGGAAATCAGCGATAATGAAGATCGCAAGTTAAAAATTAGAAAAGAACCTATAGACCTTGAACAGACTTTGATACCATTTTTTTCAAGATCTATAACGTACAATCCTACAAAATTAGGAAACTAAATTACACAAAATAACAAAGTTGACTAATAATCCTTTATCCTACAAATTAGGCAAATGAAACAGAAAAGGATATGACCATATAATCTTGAAAATCAGGGAATTAATTTCCTAGTAATTTCAATCAGATTGTCAACGCCATAGATTTAGGAAAAGAGCAACAATGCTTACTTCAATAAATAACTTGGAATATTTGGATGGCCACTCATCAGTATCCTTGACAGCAGACCTGTAATCAAGACTCTTTACGTTATTATGACCCATAATTGCAAACTGTTTTATAGAGGAGAATACACTCAATAAGCATCAGATATGAAAAAGTTAAATCCATCACAAGTCATATTTTGAATAACAAAGAAAAAGATTTTGATGAATCAAAATTCAGTAAAACAATAAAATTTACATTGAGCACTTCTCGCCAATCATCTTGTTTTATTGATCTTATACTGCCAAGAAGAGACTACTATTTGCCATACCACAACTTTTCACTCCTTTGCTTTGTTTTTCGTTAGTTTCATGTTAATCATATCTAGTTATCAATCTTAACCATTTATCACTGCCTTCAACCTCTTGACAACCAATTACCTAACATTTCCACTGGAAAATTCTCCCTAGCAAGAACTTATCCTGCATCTCATTGCCAAAGATCACACACTAATCTCACAAAACATAATATTACCATTAGATGGTGGAACAATCAAGTTTCACCCATATTAATCTCCTTGTCACTTCTTTCTATCCTTTGTTCTATCATGCAAACTTTTCAACCCATGGCCAGCCTTCCGTGATCCCAATTTTATCCCTAAACCCTACCCCTAATCACAAACCTTAGTATTACCTTTACTATCTTAGTGCAAAACCCTTATTTTCCCTTGCCTTCCAAGAATACTATCAAGCTTTTTCTTATTTTCAGCCCATAAAATTCTAAAAACATGGCCAATTTGGCCGTTACTAAAACCATATACCCTGCTTTCACCTTCTTATCCATTATAAACCCTAAAAATCACAACAATAACCAACTGTAATTTATTAAAGGCAGCTTTACTTGATCTTTAAAGGGTTTGTCCTAATCAAGGATGTTTACAAAGAAATTAGAGCAGTGTGCAATCATAGATATATTTTATAGCATAGATCATAGAGTATTTACGATACAACATGTTGAGAACATAACGTGAAATGAATAAATCAGAGAGAGGTATATTAGTAATTGACCTAACCTTCAAGATTATTGCAAGAAATGGTTGTACGTAGACTATAACCTACCTTTTTCTGCCTGGAAGTCTAAGAAGTTAGTGTTGCAACAACCAGTGGCCCAGATGGAATCTAAAAGAAATGCACTCGTGATAAGTTAAAGGTAGTAACCACTGACATTAGGATGGAGGAAAGCTTTTCTAGGATGGTTTGACCATTAATAGCAAAGACCAATGAATTCACCAATATGAAGTGACTCAGTTCAAATGCAAGTCAGCAAAGCACAAAAGGACAACAAAAAAGAATTTCAGCTAAAGATGGCTTGAAAAGACATGATCACCAAGAATGCAAAAGAGGATAAGATCCTAAACCAACATGACTGTCAAAATTAAAATATAGACTTCTCCGATAAAAGTAGTCAGGCTTAGGACTAAAAATTAATATGAGTAACATAGATACTTTTTCCCTTTGGTGCAGATTTTTTCAAGCCCATTGAAAAAATGTTTTCAATGCAGGGAGGCTTCCTTCAATCCATAAGATTTTCTAGTGTCAAAAATCAACAACCATGAACAATCAAGCATGACATGAGGGGTGTGCAAAGATTATTAACCAATGGCAATAGAAGCATAAAAAAAAAAAGGGAGCAACCTAGAAGAGATTTTTTAAAAACTCCCATAATTCCAAGCAGGCAACAAGGGAAGCTGAAGCACAGTGATAATAGAATAAACTAAATCATTACCATTACACCTTACAACAATTTTTTAGATCATAAATAGCAAGAAATTTATCGGAATTCTGAATAGAACTATTAATTCATACGATGATCAAATTAAACTACATTATACCACCTATCCATATTTCAAACCAATTTTTAGGGACACCCTCAAGATGCTAATTGGATGACAACAAGATAGCATCCAGAAATATCCATGGACGCATTTTGTTGAAATTCCATGAACATGCACAAGAACCCATGGAAACTCACCTCTTATATTTTGTAACTGCAACACCCTTTATATATACAGCACCCGCCATTCCTGAAACACATCAAAGATCATTTTCTACAAGTAATAATACATTATCTGGTACGTTACACTTTAAAATTATAACATGGAAAATCAGTAAAATCGCATATTTCCATGAACGGTGGTCTGTCCCTCCATTGTCAGTCATGGAGTTTCAATCTTCACACCAGTTTCTAGAACCGTGAAATCAGCAAAACCACTTAAATAAAGCTAAATACATCTATATTAAAAAAAAAAAATCCGCATTTCGCAATAGAACTTCATTTAACGATCAAAGGCCCAAATTCTCACATGGGTCCACTGTTCCACAATAAACCCTAAACTAAAAAACCCACATTTTCTCATCTAGGGTTGGAGCCGTACCGAACTGGAAGGAAGGAAAAGGAGGGGAATCGAGCTGGAGCCACATGTTTTTGCCCTTTCTGTGGGCAGAGACAATGGTTTTACCGAGAAGAGAGGCTTCAAAATCTGAAGGAGAGACTCCATCGATGACCTTTGAGTCATTAGCGATCACAGCTTTCGTGATCTTCTTGCCCACACAGTGCTCTTCGACGGCTCTTCTCGCGGCTTCTACCTCCGGAAGTTCAGGCATGGTGGTTTTTTTTTTTGGCGCGCTTTTGTGGGCTCACTCTGAGAGCTGTCTGTCAGGTTTGCAGCGTTTGGAAGATAAGAAAATAGGGAGGAATTTGGGGTTTAACTTGGGTTTAACGCGGGGTTGGGCTTGGGTTTCTTGGGTTAGGTTGTGAATTGGGTCCAGAATCACATGAAATGGGCATCTGATTCTTTTAGAAAAAAATTCCATTTTAAAGATTTGAGCCCAACTGTTCTTGAACAGAAAACCTTTTTCTGATTAGACAGTTTTGCTCAGAGTTGTATCAACAATTCATGAATTCTCAAGTTTTTCACAACCAGCCTCTTCCAAAGAGGATTTAGGCTACCAGCAATACTCTTTTCTTCCCTCTAAGTTCATCAAACAAACAATATCTACTAATGCTTGAATATTAGAACAGATGGCTTACCCATCTACCTTCTTATAAGCTACACACAACCTTCATCTTCCAAGAAATTTAAGATTTAGAAAACCTTTTTTTAAAAAAAATTAATTTTTATTTTCTATTTTTTCATTTTTTGAAAATGTATTTGGTTAAAAAAAAGTGAAAATTAATTTTTAAAAATAATATTTGTAAAATCATGTTTGGTTTTTTGTTTTCACTAACCAAAAAATTGTGAAAAAAAATATGATTAATCAAATAAATTAATCTAATATAAAAATATATCCATTTATAATAATACTTAATCTAGTAAATGAACAAAATTATACAATATTTAATTTTCAATATATATATATATGAAATAATGGTTTATAAATATTTATAATATTTATATTGATGGTGGGTCACACAAGTATGAAAATAGAAAAAATTATCATTCAAACATGTTTTCAAGTTTGATTTCTCTTTTTATTTAGAAAATAATTGAAATAAATAAATATGACATAATCTTATCACCTAAAAAGACTCTGTGGCACTCACAATCTAGAAAGATTAGGGCAGATGGTTCATCCCCTCTACCTATTTGTAAGTTGAGTATCACTCACAACCTATAGAATTCCAGGAATATTATAGGATGAGGCCTTGACAAAAGTTCTCAAACAATTTTTTTAACACTAGGAAGGGAGAGAATAAAAGAAAGTCAGAAATTATATTTAAGAAACAATAGTTTTCTAACTTAAAACAATACCTCTGACAAGTTTTGTGTTTGTTGAATATGAATTTTTGATTGATTATGAAAATGTATTATTTCAATTATTTTTTTATAGAATATTTTAAAAAAATTTACATCATACATCATCTTCACAAAAAATAATAATTTTTCATATTTGAATTCTCAAAATATTCATTATTAATATCATTTTGATGCATAATATAAAATGTGATTTTGTTATGCCTTTTTCAATTAAATGGGCCAACATAAAATAAGGTTTTTACTCTTGACAATAGGAATGACAATTAAGTGAGTTTTTTCAAATACTCATCTCATCTTGCCCTTAATTGGACAAGTTTAAAATTTAAATAAATGAGTTTTGAGATTTTTTTTTTCAAACACAGAATGGATTCGAGGTGGGTTCAAGTATTGCCTTATCTCGTCCAACTTCGATTATATATAAAATTAATTAATTTAATTTTTATTTTCTTATTTTTAATATATAGATAATTTCAAAATAATAATAATAAATATTTTTCAATAAAATAAGTTATAAAAAAATATAATAATTTAATTATTTATAAAATACATTTTATTTTAATGTAATTTAAAATTTTAAAAAATACTAAAAAAAAAAAGTTAAACAAGGTGTTAGTGGGTATGAGATAAGGATGAGAATTATTTTCAATAAATGGGGTGAGGTTGGAATTGGGGCAACCCATCCCATTGCCAAAGTCTCTCTCTCGTTTCTTTTCGTTCTCGTTTTCTTAACTTTTAAATTATATAGGTGCTTTTTGGTTTCTTCTTCTTATTAGAATTATAATTAATTAATTAAAGAAGACGAAATACTTTCAAATTTGTAAAGTAACATTTCAAGCATTTGAAAAATAATTCACTTTTTATATAAATATCTTTTAATATTTGGATGATTTTGTGTAAGATTTTGAAGACAATTTTACCTTTATAAGAAAATATGAAGGTTTTATATATATATATATATATATATATATATATATTATAAATGAGTTATTTTTTATAGTAAAATTTGTGGAGGGTTGATTTGTAAATTTGGAATTATCCCTTTTAATCCAATAACCCTTGTTATTATAAGAATAAATAATTACATAATTACATAATCAATTTCATAAGTGGGCTTTGTGCTTCCCACTCTCTTTTCTTCTTTTCCATATAGCTCGGGAGAATTCTATGATACCATGTGGATAGGCACTGAGGAATTAATTTGGACTCTCGGATGTGTTACATGGCATCCTGATAATTTGTATTCATGTCAATATCCCATTAGAAAATATACGGAGGTATGGTATCAATAAGTTGTTTTTTTATTGTGTGTTTTTTGTAATCTTATTAAAAATTTCTTATTATCCAAATTACAAGTAAAATATTGATTTTCGAAAAATACTAATAAAAGAAAAGAATTTCAAGAAAAATAATTTTCTCATGTTTAATTTTTTTATAAAAAAAATATGAAAAAAATCAAATATAATTAAATTTAATTAAAAATTTTAATATTTTAAAATTATTAAATTTTCATATAATGAAAATAAATTTTAAGAAATAAATTAAATAATTTATTAATTTTAAATTTATTTTTTTTATTTTATTTTCTTCCACTTTTCCTTTATCTTTTCTCTTAAATTTTCTCTAACCAAACATAGTTATGACCTCCCATTTCTTTTTCTTTTTTCTCTTTATTTTTTGTTTTTTTTCTGGAGAAGGCACAAAATTTAATTTCGTTAGTTCCCAAAGTCATGGGATCAAATCACCTTTAAAAAAGACATTGAAAACTAAACCCCACATCACTTCCACATCACTTCCACACCTGCCTAATTGAAGTCATTCTCAAAGCCTATCATTTTAAAAGTCTTTCCTTATTATTATTATTATTATTTTATAGGGATAATTACCCTTGGTTAGGTTAGAAAAACATATGATCGAGAATGATGGGTATATTTAATAATTCTTCTTAAGGGTAGGGTGACATTATGATATGATAATTCTTCTAAATGCCTTATTTTATTTGTGAAAAGCAATAGCAAAAAAGAAAAATATTCTTTAACCCAACTGCAGCTTGTTCGGTATTGAAGAAAAAAAAAAAGGAAAAGAGGAAAAAACTCCAGCACTTTATGTTATGATTTGAAACTATCTTCATAAAGCTTGTATTTTTGTGTGAATCTAGCAAAAAATCCATTAAAAGTAAAAAAAAAAAAATTAAAATTAAAATGTCAAAAAAACAAAAATACGTTAGTTTATGCAAATAAATAAATAATTTAAAATTTGGATTGAAGGAACAAACTGTTAATAATTTTAACAATGTAGCTCTAAAATATTAGATCTGAAATATTGAAGGAGGTTTTGATAAAGAAATTATATTTTTTGTATAAAATGTTATTTAAATTTATTTTTTGAATTTTTTTATATTATTTTGGTCATATTGAAGATGTGTTTTTATTTTTAATTTATTTTCCGAGTGGGTTGTTTGATATGATTATTATTAATTTCCATTGAAAAGGTTTGCACTTTAGTTTTGTTGTTGAGACTTGTTTGACATGATAGAAGAACAAATTTTCTCAGTTGTTTCATGTTTGTTTTGAACCACGTTGTTTGAGTATTTATGAACATATTTGGATTTTCATTGAAAATTGAAAATTATAATCAATTGAGACATATTTTATATAATAAAGAATAATATTTATTGTATATTAGACATGTATATGCCAAAAAACCCACAACTGCCTAGTTTCATAAGAAATTTAAAATTTTCAAAATTTTACCTTATCGTAATAATGTATCGTAATGCTATTGTATTTATATTATAATTGTAGTATATTTTTATATTTTTATATTAAAAAAACCCACAACTGCCCAGTTTCATAAGAAATTTGAAATTTTCAAAATTTTACCTTATCGTAATGTTATTGTATTTATATTGTAATTGTAGTGTATTTTTATTCTACATTTATATTTTTATATAAAAAATTGATTTTATAGAATTTTTTTTTATACATCAACAACTTTATGAATTGAAATTACAATAGTGTATTTTTGTTGTCTTTTTATAATTTTGGCTTGCAAGGATGCTTTATGATAAAAATACAACATAATAACCTAGAAATGCTAGTTCAGTAAAAAAAGAATTTAATATTTTGTCATTTTGGTATATTGTAATGTATCCTAATATGAATATTTTTTTCATCATAACTATATTGCATTTGTATTGTATTTATACTTTTTAATTGTCAGGAAAAAAAATATGCTTCTCAATTGATAAATGGACTTGAGAAATTCAAGGTAAATTGGTCTAATAAAAATGTAAGGCCTTCATAAGAATTATCAAATCTATCCACCTTTTTAGTAATTTTTTTTTCCAACCTAAGGTAAATCTCTCTATTTTATGTATATATATATAAAAGGAAAAAAGTGATTTTATTGCATGGAAAGTAATTTTTGGGAAGCAGACATCGCTTTTTTGGCCGGTGATAATACGATTTGTATGCAAGTAGAAATATATTAATTTAATTATGGTGAAGATTTATTTTAAGTCATCAAATAATCAAACATTATAAAATTTTATTTAGAAATAAATAAAAATCTAAAATGCTAACTGGGCATCATTTTACAGTTGTAATAAAAATCAAATTGTTTGTTTTTTTAATATTTAATTTCTATTAAATATTAAAAAATAAAAAAAACCAATATATTTTTTTTAGTATTTAAAAAAATTAAATATATTGACTTTTTTATTTAGTAAAAAATTTTAAGACTTAAATAATAAGTTAACAAAAAATTAAAAAAAAATCTAAAATTTGAAAATATATTACCCAACACCACCTCAATCTCAGATTGAAGGAAAATAGAAAAGAAAACTGAATCAAGCATTAGAAAGAATTAATTTTTTTTCTCACATTTAATATTTTTTTTATATAAAAATCTAAAATACTATTCGGACATCATTTTAAAGTTGTAATATTAGGAGGTATTTGTTTTTTTTTACTTAATTCAAAATAAAACTTAAAAGTAGATAATAGTATTAAAAATTAAATTGTTTACTTTTTTAAATATTTTATTTCTATTAAATATTAAAAAATAAATAAAAAATAATATATTCCTTTTAGTTTTAAAAATATTAAATATATTGGCTTTTTTATTTAATAAAAAATTAAGAAATAAATAATAAGTTAACAAAAAATAAATAAATAATTTAAAATTTGAAAGTATATCACAGTAAAAAGTTAAAAAAAAAACAAATATCATCTACCAAAGAAAAATATAAAAAAAAAATTAAATCTAGAAAAAAAGAATTAGAAAGAAATGATTTTTTTTTTCATCATTTAATTTTCATTTTTTTTATCATCCACCACTTTTCTATATTTGGGACCCTAAAATTTTCTAAAAAATATGTACTTAAAAAGCTTGTGGACAAGAGAAAATTTAGGGTTAGGTAGCAGTCGTAGTTAAACAGGGTGACATGAGAGAATTGTGAGAATCATTCATGAACCATGTGATGCACACCATCTCAATGTTTATCCCATTTTATAATTGTAGAGGGTTGAAGAAGAGACGCATATATATGTTGTTTTCTTAGCTTTAGTCATCTCAAAGGTTGGTCCAAAAAACACACTCTATTCGCTCTTTGACAACATTTGGAAAAAAAAAAAAAACAAAAAACAAAACAAAAGACCCTTTTCATGAATGGCTTAGTTTTTGTCCTTACCTCCTCATTTTCCACATTTATATGGTAGGAGGGTGTTTTCATAATAATACAAAGATGATGGCTCTTACGTGAGTGATCAAGAGTGTCCACTATAACGATGGCGGTAAGTAAGATAACATATTTAGTTTTAAGTCGGAGCAAATGCCATTTATTCAATATTCTTAAAAAATAAAAGATAAAACACAAAAGTCAAAAGAGTGGGGAAAATAATTTGGGATTTAATTTTTTTTTTCATATTTATTATTATTTTTTTTCTCGTTCACTAAAATTTTCCATGGTCTAAATAAGACATCATATTCCAACAAGACCCAAAAATGATTTTTGAGGATCCCTCAAAAGTTACGTTGGTTGCTTTTTCAACCCAATTCTCAAAAGTTTGGGGCACCAATGTTGATTATGACTTTAAGGTTGGGGGTCGGTTTATTGCAACGTGCCTAAAAGTACGCTAATAATACCACCAAATATTTTGAGAGTCATCTAACACTAAGAAAAAACTTTGTTTGAATTAGAAACTTTCACTAGTGATTGTGCAAATATTCATGCTAGAGTCGCAAAAGGAAACTAACTATTCGGGCTGTCATGAACTATAAATAATTGAATCACGATGCAAAGAGCACGAATTTGACATATTTTTGTAGATCCTTCTCTTGATTTTCTCGCATAATCGTTGGGGAAAAAAAATGGATGAGTTTTGTTTCAGCTGGTGAACAGTGGTTGTCTTCTTCCTTAGTTTTTTCATACTCCATGACAGGACATCAGCACAAATCGGTAATAAAGACAAGGAGTGGTTTCAATTTTGGTTGTTGCTTGTCCACATTTCACCCATGTTAGTGCCCAAATGCCTCGTCCTATAGCCTAACTCAAGATGGGCCGGTTTCATTTATATAAATCTATTTTCATTTCCATCTAATTTTAGGTCGGTTTCGTTTATATAAATCCATTCTCATTTTCGTCTAATTTTAGGTCGGTTTCGTTTATATAAATTCATTCTCATTTCTATCCCAATAAAAAATTAGATGGAACAGGACGGGATAGGACAAGTATAATAACTTCACATGTTTGTCATGTCATATTCCATTTTAGTTTTTAAATTTTTTTAAAATTATATTAAATATAAATATATTTTATAATCAAATTGATATTATAAATTTTATAACTTATTTTTTTTACAAGTGAACTTGCTATAATTCTATATACATATTAAAAACGAAAAATAAAAAAAAAAATTAAAATGCAATATCTAACTCTGTCCTAAACTCAACTTGATTTCCAAAAAATCTCAAACCTAACTCTAATATATGTATTTTCATTCTAAATTTAGATCAAAGTAAAATGAAACTAAAAAAAACCTAACCGATTATCATTTGACAATTTGTCACGAGAAAGGTGACCACATGAACCAAGTTCCTCATTTACAAGCTTTAAATAAAGCTCAATAATTGAGCCACTCACTCTCAACCAAGAGTAGAGGAAAGTAAAATCAAGCCATACGAGTAGCTTTCATGGCAACACAACTTGTGAAGTAGTGCCAAAGATGATTTGAAAAGCATCACTCCACAAGTGTATATGAAAGGTGGGTTAGGCCAATGGATAAGGTGGCTTATTGATTGGGACCATGGTTCGGAGATAGAGGCATCCCAAAACTTATACAAATTTTAATTAATATAATAAAACCTTTTGTAAAAGGATTATTTGATTAAAAGCTACATTAAAAATACAAGTTCGAAAACATAATATTCATTTTCTTAAAACATGAAATATAATATTTTTTTAAACAAAAATACCCTCCAACAATTTTTTAATAAAATTGTTTTTCCAAATACGGGTATTGTCCTATCTCTTTTAATCAAATATTTAAATAGAAATTCCTAAGCATATGAAATAAATTATATATCATATTGTAGAAATTTTATGTTTACCATTTAATTTTATGTTTGATTTTAGAAAATTAGTCACAAAAAAAAAACAAAAATATCAAAGAAAACTATTTTTTTTATTTTTTTTATTTTACAAAATATACAAGAAAATAAAATACAATTAAAATTAATTAAAAATCATAAAATTTTAAATTATTTAATCTTTATATAGAATAATTAAAACAAGTTAAAAGAGTTTGAAGTTGTATATATAAATACTTTATTTAATTTAAATCAATTTTTTATTTTTTATTTATTTTTTCTACTTCTCATTTCTAAGTTTTTTCTATATCAAAATTTCTAAAACCAAAGGTGCACTTAATAATTGAAATCCAATTGAAAATAGGATTCAAAATGGAAAATTTTGTGGAAATTTAAGAAATTGTCACATTTTTGGACTTGAATGCCTAAAAATAAATGTTAACTAATTCATAAAACTCAAATTTGCTTTCAAAACATATCACCGTCCAAAAAGTAAAGATATAATACCTTGGTTGTATCTTTCATGTATGTGTATATATATAAATATAAAAAGAGAGCCTATAGTGCGTATTAAAAGATTACCATCATGATAATGACCAACACTTAAGTAAGGAACTAATAAATATAATCAATGTATCCATGCAACATCGTAGATATTTTCAAGGTCAACGTGATTTGATTATATATAAAATTAATAAAATTTAATAAATTTCTTTTATATTTTCTTTAAACATACATAAAATTAAATTTTTAAGTGTATTTTTCATAAAAAAAACCTTAAACTGCAGAAAAACCAAATAATAAGATGCGATATGCAAAAACTAACACAAGAATTCAATCATCAGTGTAATAAGAGAAAACAAACATATTATTTATGTGATTTGATCAATTTAATCTATATCTACAAAAGGAAGGGGACTTGGATGATGCACTATTATTGAAAAATTATACCCTCAAAACTCTTATATGAATCGAGCTTTTATGTACACATCTCACCATACAACAATAACAAATATCTCCGTAAGAAGAAAATAATTAATCTCATCTCCTTTAACACTTTTTTTTTCCCTCTTGGCTATTCTCACCCCTCTATCACACTAAAAAAAAAATTTCACACATGTTCCTGAAACGTTAGAGAAAAATGTTATAACTCATAATAAAGGTACATACCCACCCAATCAAATTTATCACATGTGAGTCACATAACAAAAATAAAGTAGAGAAACTTAACAAAAAATTATTTGTTTATTTATAAATTATATTTATTTTAGTATAATTAAAATTTTTAAAAATAATTGAAAATTTGTAAATGCAATGAAATGGGGTAGGATAAGAATTTCCCATGCTTAACTTGATTTGCACAGATTTAGGGTTAAGATTGGAATAAAAATTTATTTAGATCACGGACATTGGAATAAAAAATGAGAATAAGAAATTTTTTGGTTTTAAAATGGAAATAAAATTTATTGCGATTTTTTATAAGCATTTTTTTTTTTTTTTTTTGGTGAATGCCAACTATATTATTTAACTTTTATTTGAACATTCGTTATCAAGAAATAAGGAAGGCAGGGCCGTAGTGTTTGGTCACGTTAATAAATTAAAGTTTTTCTAAAATTTATTACTTTTTCCAATGAATTAAATTTCATTTCTAGTGTTATGACATCCTTTATTTGATTTTTTTATTAAAAAATGAAAAGATGGAAAAAAAAAAAAAACCTTTTGAAGTGGCTTCCACTTCGCTAATTCTCATTCCTTCTCTATTAAATCAACGAATAGATTAAATTTTAACAATTAAAAATAAATAAATAAATAAAAGCAATTGTTATTCAAGTTGCTATACTTTAATTAAGGTTGCTTTACATGCGATACTTAGATCAATCAAACCAACTCTCATACGAGTTCCGACGATTCATTCATCTTATCGTAAATTAAAGTCACTTTTGATTTTGAAATATTTTGTTTATTAATCATTCCAAATTCTTTAATTATTATGTAAGGACCATTTCTTTCATGAGTACATTCATCTACTTCGACAAATACAGATCCACCCTCATGAGTTTTGTTTATACTGTTGATTAATTCCATGGTTTTACCCATTCCAACTCCTTCGAATAGTCTAATCCCCCCTTATTTCAAAAATAGATAATTTTGTATCTAATTGTATAAAGGTGGGCACAAATCTATGAATTAATAGATATTATGTGAATATCTACACGACCTAAATTATTAACAAGCTCTCTAAATACGTTCAAAATTCGTCTGAGAGTCACTCTATCAATTGAAGCACTTAGAGGAGCTCCCATATCAATCACTTCCATTCTTGTCATTATACCATTTGTAGCACTCATAGTCATAGTTCTAACTCGATTATTTTCTAATAATTATGATACCTCACGGGTCATATTAATTTGTCGACCGACAATATCTTGATTCTTAACTACCAGCGCATTGTAAGTATTAGACATCTTGCTCAGGGGAAAAACTATATCTACAATCGAACCAATGATTTGAGTAATACGCCCCAAGTTTTTTTTCAAGCATGGGAACCCCAAGACTAGAAGTGATAAAATTTATTCTCATAATAATAATAATAAAATCAAATTAAACAATTTTTTTTGCGAAATTAGATGCCACATATTAAATTTTTTATATATATTTTTTCTATATCATTTGAAGTAAAATAAAATTAAGCTCTAGTGCTCTCTCTTAATTTACTAATTATGCACTAATAATATATATCAAATTTATATCAATATCAATGAGATTATCGGGTATATCTTATTAATTTCTTTACCAAACCAATTCAATATGATACTTGTGCTCATTGATTATGGGTCCTTTTTGTCGATCGACAAATCATGCCCTCTCGATTTATGGACCACCGACAATTGAAAGATTTAGTTGTTTCCTAGTCAATTCAATTTTATAACAAACTAATTAAATATGGATATAAGACGAGGATTTTATGGATTTGATATAAGTTTTTTTGCCTTCTATATTTCTATTTTGAGGGAAATTTGCTAATTATATTATCCTACATTAATTTTGTGTTAGATTTGTGGATTTATGCTTCTTAAAATGATTTTTTTTGTACACATGATTTTGATTTGAATAATATTATTTAAGAAAAACATTTTTTTTAAATTAATATTTTATAAAATGTTTATAAAGGCTCGATACTTTTAAAATCATCTTTTTTTTAAAAACAAATTTACATACAAAAATTGTCTTTTCAAAATGGAATTTTAGTATGACCACAATTATAAATTTATACTAAAATCATGTTTTCAAAATACAATTTTGATCGGACTATTTTAATGATAAAAATCATCTTTTTAAAAAACAATTTTAATATATATATACAAATATTTTTTTAAAAAAATATTTATAAAAGCACGATACTTCTAAAATTATCTTTTCAAAATGAAATTATAATACGAGCACAATTATAAATTTGTACTAAATCATGTTTTCAAAATACTATTTTGATTTGAATAGTTTTTAAGATAAAAAAAATCATGTTTTCAAAAGAGGGTTTTAATATAAATACAATTTATAAATTAATATGGAAATTGTTTTTTCAAAAAGATAATTTTTATTTCTTAAAATAAATTCATAAGTATCATTATTTTTGGAATTTTTTTTAAATACATGTAATTTTGCCAAAAAGCATGCTAGCTAAAGATTATTCTTATGAAACTTATGATAAGATGATGTATATATATATATAATTAAAAAATAAATAAAAAGAACTTGTCATTTTGTGTGTAAATAAATATAAGTCTAACATACTCTTAGATTAGGATGCTACACCAGTCAAACTCTTTTTTTTTTTTTTTAATTAATATAATGAGCTATTTTAATTCCTTTGAAAAGTAATAACGATTATTTTACTAGGGAGATATTTTTTTTTCCCCCTAAATATCACATTTATTAGAAGTCACTATCAAGAAAGGGGACAGGAAGAGGCTTCACTGTCTCTCCATGCTAATAAAATGAAGTTATTCTAAAATTTATTGCCTTATTCAATGAATCAAAATTTCATTTTCAAGCCAAAGTTATACCTATGACATCCTCTATTTATTTTTTATTAAAAAATGACAAAAATGAAAGGAAAAAACACTGGAAATCTCTTTCCCTGTCTTCCTCAATTACACAAAACAATGGATTAAAAACCAAAACAAAAAAATAAAAACAAACAAAACACAGAAACAATTAAAAGAAATATTTTTTCTAAAAATATTTTTAGAAGAATCATATATGAAATGTTTTTCTCGAAAGTATTGTAAATAATTTTTTGACTTTCAAAAATGTTTTTTTTTAAATTTTTTTGTTAAAAGTATGATTTTTCTTCAAAACACTTTTTGGGTTAGAAGTGTTTTTTAAAAACATTGTCAAATGAATTTTAAGAGTTTGAAAAATGTTTTTAAAATTAATTCTAAAGAAGAGTTTTTAAGAACAATTTTTGAAAATGGTTAATTAGTGTTTTGTAATTTAAGAACTTGATCTGTTTTTAATCTATTGTCTATGTTTTAAAATAAATTTTATTTATAATGGTTGATTTTTAATTATTCTCCAAATTTAAATGATTATTTTTAAAACAATTTCGAAAAAATAAATACTCTATTTCATATTTTTAAGAATAGAATATTATTTTCTATTTTTTAGTTTTCAAAAATATTTTCCTATTTTTTTTATTCTTAAAATCATAAATTGTATTTTAAAATAGTTTTCAAACATATCCAGTATCTTAATCAAGGATGTCTTGAATGCCCTAGATTCAAATTTCCATTCATCTTTTGTCTATCATTAAAGGTAAATTGAATTAAGCTCTAGTTTTTATCTCTTTATTTACCAATCAACTTAAATCTTAAGACTTTTAAGTGATGAATTAACAACATTTATTAACTTTATTTGAGCTTTAGTAAGAACATGCATGTCATCTATTGAAACTTGATAAATTGAGGAAATTACAAGACTTAAATACCATATTATTAAGTTACCAATTATCCTAAAACTTAAAACTTTAAGTAGTGAATTAAAAATGCATATCAAACTAAGTCAAGTTCAATTAAATAAAAGTCGAGTCAAGTGAAAGCAGATTGACTAATGTCTTAGTTTATTTGTTTTGATCACTTCTTAATCGAACCAAATTTAATATGCTTACAAAATGATACTTAAAGGTTCATTTATCACGGTTCTTTCTTTATTGGCATAATTTTCTTTTATTAGTAATTTATTAAAATTCCTAAACATATAATAATTGCATGCCAAGCTATGAAAGGGTACAGAAGTGATGAGTCCAAAAATTTCAAAATTTTTGTGTCTTTATTTTTGTTCCTTTTGATTGGTTTATATCAAAAGAAGTAGCTCAACATCCTTGTCAAGGGATTTATTGAACACCAACTATTAAAAAAGTTAGTTGTGACATTAAATTTTTTAGGTTGTAAAAGGAAAAATATATTTATTTGCTATAAATATGAAAATAAGGGCTTTTATGTAAAATTTGCGAAAAATGTCTATTGATTCTTAGATAGACGAAGGTTGGAGATTTCCTAAAAATATAAGGCTTGATAAATGAAATCAAAATTTCATATCTAGAGATAAAATTCGTAACATCTGTCTCATGTTTGATTTATCATGAAAAATATAAAATCAAATATAATTAAAATTAGTTAAAAACTTATTAATTTTTTTTCTTCTTTTACTTCTATTTTTTCTTTTCAATTTCTTTGGCTTACATTTTGAGAAAATTTTATTAGAATCATATGGTAAGACTTGCAAAAAGTTGGTTTTTTTTAAATTAAAAAAATATTAAAAGTAGAAAAAAATAATCAAAATGTAATAAAAAAATTCAATTAATTTGTATTTTATATTAATAGTGGTAAAAGTGATGGCAGGAATATAAAATTTTTTGAGATTGAAATTATTAAGAGTCAGTTTAAATATATTTCTTGTTTTCTATTTTTTTAAATAGAAAATTATTATTATTTCTATGTAAGATGTAAGAATTTGTAAAGGTTTATATTAATAAAAATAATAATAAGGATTTTTAAAAAAATTTAAACATTTGAGGTACTAAAAAAAAATTTACTTCTTTAAATTTTAAAACTTTTAAAAGTAATTTTGAAGGATATAATATAATTCTATACCTTTTGTATAAAAGTTTCTACTTTTTACGGTAGAAATCTTTATTAATTTGGATTTTAAGCGGTGTGTTTGTACAAAAGTTTCGATTTCAATTATTTGGCTAGCTAGGTATTTTTAAAGATTTTAAATTGGAAAAAAAGAATTAAAGTGTTAAATTGATATGCATTGCACTTAGATTTTTTTGTTGAAAATTATATGATGAAATTTGGACCATCCAATAAGGATTTAAAGAAATGAGATAAGAGTATATTTAAATGGGATCAATATGAAAACTTAAATCAAAATACAAAAGGGAATACGGGACTTCATGTGTGATATAACAAATAACAATTAAGTAAAAAGTTACAAAATTCAAATTATATACTTAATATTAATTGCAGTGTCTCACATAATTCAAATAATGAATGAGGAAGAGTCATATATGAAGAACTTTTACAACATGTTATTGAGATTTTTTTTATTGAGAAGAGTAAGCCTAATAAATAAGTAAAACCGAGACCAACTGGTGGGTTGTGTGTGCGCGCCACAATAGACTTGAACCCGATAATATCGGGTGGAGAGTGAGACTATAACAGTATGGTATTACAATTTATCTCTAATACTTACGTGAAAGTTTGTTTAATTTCGTGATAAAAATATCTATTTGTTTAACCTAACAATCTCATATAATACAATGAAGATGTTACGTCTATATGGGAGGTGACTGTGTTAGACATGAGAGAAAGTTTATAATTAACGTTATATATGTATAAACTTCTTTTGACCTTATAGATACGATTGGATGCAGATTTGATTGTGATAAAATTCAAGTTATATATATAATTTGTAAAAAGGTAAAAGATCACCTACTACTCACGGGGAAAACCTCCATAATGTGACACATGGCTTTTTTTCTCTCATTCTCTTTTAACTTTTTAATTTGATATATATTACAATTTATATCTTTTATTTACTAATATTAAATTAAATAATTTTAGCCATAAAGCAACACATGACTTCCTTTTTTATTCTCTTTTTTTTTTTTCACTTTTTCATTATATAGATATAGTACAATTGATATCTTTTAATTACTATTAAATTAAATCATTTTAACTTTATATCAAATTAAATAATTTTGATTTATTTTACTAGTCCAATTTTTTTATAATTTTAATTATTTAAATAAAAAATGTTCAAATAAAATATAAAATAATATTCATGATATGCATCCTCATTCACACGTGATGTAACACACTTATTTTGTTCCTGGAATTTACATTTCTAGCCCCAATTTTATATTCGCTAGCCATCCTTGAATATGGGACGTACAAGTGGTCGGAGGGGTTTGACTCGTCAAAAAAACAAAATATATATGTGACATGAAATCAAATGCTGTATGCAGCTGTCACACCTTTCCAATCCTGGCCATTGTTCACAACCGTCTTCCACGTGTCCATGGGGTCACCTATGGTTGAGTAGTGACCACTTTTTATTTAGTAATATATATTATATAATTTTTTATAATTAAAAATTTCTTTTTATTTATTTTATTATTTTTTGAAACGTGATATGACTTAATTAAAATGATTAAAAAATGTTCAGAGTGCTGCTCTCCATTATTTGGTTGCAGTTTTTGAATAATTGTGTTTCTTTTTCTAGCCAGCCAAAGAGGTTTTTGTCGTTTTGTAGAGGGCACAAAATCTGGGAGGCCCAGGTAGATTCTTCATTCTCCTGTTTAAATTTTCTTGTTTGTATTGGTGAAAGAGATTCTTATGTTACTTAATGGGTTCACAGACTCGTGCCCTGTTTGATAAAGCTGTTAACTTTGGGGAAGAGCTCTTTTAAGAATAGTATGAATAGAAAATTGTGATTATACAAGTATGTGAAATTTTTTAAAGAAATAGAAATTAGGGCCTGTTTGGAACGGTGTTTTACAACAGTTTTCTATTCTTCAAAATAAAAAAACACAAAAAACATGTTTGAATATTTGATAATAAAAAAATATTTTTTATTATTAAAAATAGAAAATAAAATATTTTTAGATAATATCTTGTAATTATTTTTTATTATTTTCATAAGTTTTCAGAGGGGTTATTTTAAAAAATAATTATACATATATATAAAATGATTAAAAATAAAATATTAGATATAAATATTATATTTAAAAATATTAAAAACATTTTAAGTTTTCAAACAACTTTTTGTTATACAAAAATCAAATAATAATTTTTAAAAATTATTCTTCAGAATTGTTTTTTAAAACAGTTACTCAACAAACTCTTATAATTTGTTAACACTATTTTTAGAATGGTTTTCTGTAGTCCATAACAAAAAAACATTTGATAATTAAAATTTATTTTTTGTTTTCTATTTTGAAAAATAGAAAATATAATAATGCTTTTTGAAAAATTTTCAGTTAGCTTAAACTCTTTTTTAAGTAAAAAATAAATAAAAACAAAATTACTAGATCAAAAACAGAAGTTTTTGTTAAAGCTTAAAAGGACTTTGAGCTATAAATTCAAATAGAGTCTTCATGTTTAAAAAAACTTTACTATATTAATATTATAGTGTGAAAATTATTACTGATAGTAATTTTAAAAAGTATTTTTAATTAAAAAATGTTTTAAAAAAAATATAAAGTGTTTAACAAATTTTATGAACTATTTTTAAAAATCTGAAAAATCATAAATGGTTTTTGAAGTAATAGGTGATTCTTCCAAAGATATTTTTAGAGAAAATATTTTCATTAAAAATATTTCAAGTAAAAACACTGTCAAACAACTTTTAGAACATGTTTAATAATAATTCTATTTGAAGTGTTTTTAGTGAAAATGTTTTCTTAAGAAGTGTTTTTAAAAGAATTACCTATAAAATGTTCCTTCAAAAAAATATTACAAGTGATTTTTTTAATATTATAAGTGATTTTTTAAAGTTTTAAAAATATTTATTAAATTTTACTAAACACGAATATGTTTAACAGTAATTTAAAAAAATATTTTTAATATTTAAAAGATAAAAGTTTTAAGTGTCACGTTCTATAATCACTTTTTTAGGTCAATTAAAACACTTTTTAGATAAAAAAAAAATCGAGTCAATTAAAATATTAAAAACACTATTCAAAATTGCCGTTAATTTTTAAGGATTTTCGAGTCAATTTTTTTTTCAAAGTTATGTTATTAGCATCAATTTGAGTATATATATATTTTTTTTTTCTCGAAAAATTGACCCAATTGTGAAGACGTGACGTTTAATTTGATTTTAAGTAATCACGTTAATCTTTTTCTACTCAACAAGTGAAAGAGCATTGCTTTTGAAATCATAAAAATTAGAAAATTGAAATGACATATAACATTAATTAGAACTTCGAATAACGTAGCATTTTTAGGTCGAAGCAGGTGTGCAATAATTATTCTACACATAAAATAACATATCTTATAATTTTTATCATAATAAACAAATATTAATATGTAGGGTCCAAAAATTGATTCAACCAATACTCAAAAGCTCACTCCTATGTATCGCACAACCATTTGCCCATGGATCATTGGACATATCTATGAAAACAAGAATGAAATCATAGACTTGGATTTACAAAATAATTTGTATATTCAACGTTCCACATTATCATAACATAGTTCACAAAATAATAATAGTGGTAGAATGGTACAAATTTAGTGATTTCATGGTCCATTAGCCATCATGAATTAACTCCTCTTTTGTTTCTTTTTGGTGACTATGACTTATGATCATGTAAGCTCACGATCAAAAATAGGACAGGTGGCTCAACTTCTAATATAGAAGGAAAAAAAAATTATAAATTAATGTTATTTTGGAAGTGACACGTGGCAATTAGTATTATTACATGAGGGGTGTCTTTTCAAGAATGTGAGTGGAACAAAATTCTTACAAAAATGATGAGTTTAGTATTTTTTACGAGAATGATTTTTTAAATATGATAATAAAAATATTCAAATTTGTCGGCATAATACATGGCATTCGTGTGTTCGGCAGCATGTAGAATTTACCTCGAAGCAAATCGATAATAACAAAGGAGTTTAGGATTGTTGTCGAGCAAGTTGTGATAAATGTTGGTCTAAGGTATATAGAAGAGTACGTTAAACTTTTTATTTTATCACTATTCACTCTCATGATAATATTTGGTTGCTTTTTAAAATAAAGTTTTTTTTTTCTTCATTTCATTTTTGTTGGTCACCTCTTTTGAATTTGATATAAAATATTTTGAAGGATCATTAAAAAATAAGTAAAAGATATCATATATTTAGGAATAGTTTGATCATATTTTCTTAAATTTGTTTTTAAAAACTGTTTTTAAGTTAAGAAATAAAAAACAGTTTTTAAAAATAAATTTAAGAAACACATGGTCAAAAGAACTTTAATAAACTTGCTTAATAATAATAATAATTTTATGTAAAAGATAAATAATAGAATATATGTTTTTTTTTAAAGTATATAAAAACAATTATTACTTGTTTTTTAAAAGTTATTATCTATTTTACTTTATTTGTAAAAACTGAAAATAAAGTGCAATAATCAAACAATATTATGAATTTTTAAAAATTATTTTCTATTTTTAAAAATAAAAAACAATTTTTAAAAATTCCACCAAGCAGACTCTTAGTTTATCAATAGTACGAAGTTTAAAAATTAAGTTTAGTTTTTGAAAATTCAACTATCGTAATTGATTTTCAAATATTTCATAATTCAAATTCTAAAAAAATTGAGAGCTTTAACCCAAAATAGTACATTTTAAAAAAATATTCCAAAAAATAAACCTGTTTCCAAAATAATCCCCAATCTAGTGAGTTGATGTCATATAAATTGCTATGTCATAAAATCATAGTTGGTGATTACGGTTTTATTTTTCTAAAATGGTTAGAAACCGTAATCATCAACCACAGTTTTAACTTTAATTTTAAAGCCGTAGTTGGTGATTATGGTTTTGAGTTTTTTTAAAAATTGTCAAAGTTGTAGTTACCAACTGCGGTTTTAACTTTATATATATATTTATATATAACTTTAATTTTTTAAATAAAAATATTATATTACTTTGATTTTAAATATACTTATTTCATTATTTAAAAAATAATAATATATGAAATTAAATAATTGATATTTTTAATTTGATATAAAAATATATATTTTTAATTTTATTAAAATAATAGGCACTATATTTAATATAAATATATTTAGTTAATTATATTTAAATATAAATAAAATATAATAAATTATGAAAGCCTATTAAAAAAACAAATAATATAAATTATTATATTAATTAATATTTTTTTATATACTATATGTAAGTGGTATATAAGTTCAATTAAGTTTATTATATTTTAATTTAAGTTCATGATATCATATCGATATAATAATAAATTATTTATATATTTAAATAAAAATCTGATCAATTTTAAACTTAAATTAAACTTTTATATATATATATTCAATATCCAGATGGAGAAGGAGAACTCGTTTTTTCCAAATCTTTCAGACATTCTAACAACCCTAGAGTTTCTGTTTATGAACCCTCTAGAGTTTCAAGCTCTTCCATCCCAGTTAGAACCACTAGGGAAGAAGAAAGATCCAGTTCAGGAAACCCTAAGAACATTAAGCTGACAGGTGTTAGAAGTCACATCAACGTGGCTAGACCATTTTACAGTGAAGAAAATGAGTCTACTCAGGAATCCCAACAGGATGAGTCCCCTGTTATGTCTCCTACCTATTCTCAGATGATTAGCACTATAAGCCTAAGTGATGAGGACTTTGAGATCAACAAGGATCTCTTAAGAAATGACTTCTATTCTGAAGTCAATAAGCAAAGAAATGATTGGTTCTTTAGCACTGTCCCTAAGGTCATTAGAACCATTTACCAAGAAGAATTATATGCTTACTTAAGACAAGAAAAGAAAAATATTAAGTTTTGGATTTGGTTTGAACTCTTCAAACAAAAGGATTATCCAGATTATCCTTATAAGCGTGTTAATAACACTAAGAGCACTAAGTCCTTTGAATTTTCTAAGGAGTTCCAAGAAAATCCCCAAATCAACCAGGCTTTTGTTGATTGGATTAATCAGAAGATTAAGGATGATCTTGTTGCCCCTTTGACTGTTCAGCCTGATAAGAGAATCAATATGGTTAAAGGTGATATTAGTTCAGAAGAAGAAGCTGATGAACTAATTAAGATGTTTGAGGAACCCCATAATCAAATTATTAACAACTTGGAAGCCTTTAAGACTAGGAATTACTATCCTAGACCTACTTTTCCTAACATGCAGTTTGAGGAAAGAAATCAGTATACTCAAGCCTCATACACCAGTGGTACTATCTATGAATGGAACATAGATGGTATGACCGAGTATAACATACTCACTAAGCTTCAAGAAATGACCATGGTAAGTACAGCCTATAAATTAAACAATAGACTGCCAGATCATGCTGTAGCTCAGACCATTGTTGCTGGGTTTACAGGTCAGCTTAAGGGTTGGTGGGATAATTATCTCACTTTTGATGATAGGAATAGTATCCTTAAAGCCTATAGGATTAATGAGAGTAATGAAGTTGTTAAGGACGAAGATGGCCAAAATATTGAGGATGCAGTGGCTACTCTAATCTACTCAATATCCAAGCACTTCATTGGAGATCCTGCAAAAATTAAGGATAAAACTGCAGATCTCTTAACCAACCTTAAGTGTCCCAAGCTTCATGATTTTAGGTGGTATAAGGAAGTCTTCCTAACAAAAGTCATGTTAAGATCAGATTGTAACCAGTCTCTTTGGAAAGAAAAGTTCATCTCAGGATTACCCAAGTTTTTCTCTGAGAGAATTAGGATCAAGATAAGGGAACAGTATAATGGTCAAATCCCTTATGATAAGCTAACCTATGGTGAGATTATAAGCATTGTCACAGCTGAAGGGATTAAGTTGTGCAATGACTTCAAGCTTAAGCAACAAATGAAGAATGAACAAAAAATCTACAAGAATGAATTTGGATCATTCTGTAGCCAGTTTGGTTTCAGCCAAAAAGAAACTATGCCTCCCTCTAAGCAAAAACCAAGCAGGAAGCCTAGCAAAGATAAGTTTTACCATAGTAAGAGAGGTACCTATGACAACTATAGGATGAATGATACTAAGCAGTCAAGGCACGTCCAAAGAAGGGTCAACAAAGATACCCAAAAAAAGGTAGAAACTCCTTTAGATGTCAAGCCAATTATCTGTTTTAAATGTGGCAAAGTTGGTCATTATAAGAAAGATTGTAGAGTTAAGCAAAAGATTAATAACTTAAGTGTCTCAGATGACCTAAAAAATATGCTTTGTAAGGCAATGTTAAGCTCCTCAGATTCTGAATCAAGGACTGATTCAGATAATGAAGATGATATTAATCAACTAGATAGTAGTGGCGATGTTTCTAGCCAGTCTTCTAGTGACCAAGATGTTTGTATTAAGGGTAATTGTAATTGCCATCCTAAAACCATAAATGTCATAAGCCAAGATCAGGAATTCATCCTAGATACTTTAAGAAAAGTTGAAGATGAAAAGACTAAGCAAAATCTTTATGAAGTTTTTAAGAAATCTGTTTTTAAGGTAGAAGCCAAGAAGACTGTTAATCCTTATAACCTTAACGATATCTTAAATAGGTTTGACCAGCAGTCTCCCAAGGATGTCAACATTAAGGAACTTCATGAAGAAGTTAAGCAGCATAAAAAGGAGATTAAGGAGTTAAGACAATTCATAAGTCTAGGTCTCTCTGATCTCCAAGATCAAATCAATAGAATTGGCAACCAAGAAATCCATATGGATATTCCAGAATCTTCTCATGTTAATGATAATGAGACAGATACTTTTTTGAATATTGTGAGTAGGGTTATCTTCCAGAGGTGGGAAGTCTCCCTTACTATAGTAGTCAAAGATAAATTTGTCTTTGATATTATTGCTTTGATTGATTCAGGAGCAGCTGAAAATTGCCTTCAAGAAGGTCTTGTACCTATTCCTTTATGCGAAGAGACTAGTCAGTCTCTATTTGGAGCCAATGGCAAAAGACTTGCCATTAAGTATAAATTAACAGATGTTCATATCCGTAACCATGACGTCTGTATTAAGCAAACCTTTATCCTTGTTAAGGATCTTAATGAAAAAGCCCTTCTAGGAATACCCTTCTTAAGCTCTATTTATCCCTTGTGGGTAGATAACCAAGGTATAAGAACTAAGCTTTTTGATAAGGAAATTCTTTTTGAATTTGCTAATCCAACTATAAGCATCACTCCTTTTAACCAAGAAATTAACCTTGTTGGGTTAGATGTCCCAAGTAAGCTAATAGGCAACCAGTTCATGCATAATGACATTTTAAGCATTTCTTTATGCATTTCAAAATTTCAAATTGGGATTTTGAATCAAGAATTTTTATTAAAAATTATTTTCAAAGATTTTGAAAAAATTAAATATATAACTTTTAAGTATGATTTAATTAACTGGTATATTATTTTAAAATCTAAGTTTCAAAGTTACTTTATTAAAGGAGATTATTTCAACCCTAATCAGCTATCTTGTGAATTTTGTAGGGTTCATGAGATCATGGTCCCTAAAAAAAGTCAAAACCGTAGTCACCAACTATACCTTTAAACTTAAAGTTAAAACCGTAAATAAAACTGTAGTCACCAACTACGATTTTATGACATGACAGTTTATATGACTTAGACGCATTAAATTGGACATGATTTTGGAAACAAGTTTAGTTTTTGGAATTTTTTTTTAAAATATACTATTTTGGGTCGAAGCTCAAAAATTGACATCCTCAAAGGTATCATAGAATTTAATACCATCAATAATTTAAGGTTTCTTTTTCTTCTTCATGTTTTTATTAATGTTCCACCTAAATTTGAATCATAAAACTAATTCTTGTGTACAAGAAGTATCCACCCTCAAATCACTCCATAGGTAAGTCAAAATCAAGACATCTTATTCAAGTCATGATCATAATCCACGAAACACATGGGGCTAAGTTACTGTTTCTTAGGCAAAGCATTTTCTAAGTGCATCACGCAATTACAATTGTTGAGTGATACTTTTTATGTCATTTTTATTTTTATGGTAGATTACAAATTGTGTTAACATGATAGGTACAAGTATGGCTTGATTTTAGGGGTTGGAGCAAGGGATATTTTAGGGATTAATTATTGAAATTGACTAGAGAGATTTGAAAATGAGAATAGTTGGATCATAGAGTAGGTTTCTTGTGACAAATTCATAGAAGTTAATGTACCATGAGTTCCATGTGGGCAAGCAACATGAGCACCATGTAGGCAAGCAAAATTGAATTGTGAAAACACCACTTGTTTCTATTATCAATTTTGTGTTCAAATACCATTCTATTGCCTATCACAAAAAATATAATAAAAAATAAAAAATAAAAAATCTCAATTGCATCTCAAAAAAGAAAAAAAAGACAAAAAAAAAAAAAAAATTGTTCTTAGAATATAAGACTATTATACAAAAAATTGAGACTTGTCTTATTCTCTCTTGAAATATACTTTTCAAAATTTTTAAAATTAGAGGGAGTAAACTCATTTTATTTCTTAAAATTTTAAAAATTAAAAAAAATGTTTTTAAAAACATAAGTATCTACTTTTTGTATAAGATGTGAAATTTTTATTTTTTAAAAACATAAAATAATTGAAATTTCCTGCTTTTTTTAGCTAATTCTTTATTTTACTTTTATACCATTTGAAATTAAAAAAAATGGAAAATAAAATAAAATAATTTGTAAAATTAGGGTGATTTAGAGTTCATTGAAAATAGGTAGGGTTTGTTTGGTAACTATTTTATAAAACAGTTCTTAAAAATAGTTTTTGATAATAGTTTTTGAAAACTGTTATGTTATGTGATGTTTTATAAAATAAAAGTTTAATTAAAAACCCAAAATGTGTTTAAGTTTTTAATATTTTTAAATATATTATAAAAGTAATATTTATGTTTAGTGCTTTATTTTTAATTATTTTACACTTTTGTATAATTAATTTTTAAAACATCTACAAGAAAACAAATGAAAACGACTTTAACATGAAAGTTAAGAAAATGTTGTTTATTATAAATGTGATATCTCATATTGGATATGAGAGAAAATTTCTAGTACTATATAAGTATAAACTCCTCTTAATCCTATTGACGTGTTTTAAAGTCGTAAAAATCCATTTAGATCTAGAGTGAACAATATCTGCAGTTGGACATGAGTTCTTACAATAGAAGTTATATTTTAATATTATTTGAAAATTATCAATTTGTATTTGATTTTAAATTATTACTTTGATTTTAAATTCTTAATTAAAGTTAATAATAAAAAGTTATTTCAAATCATCCAAAAGATAATTTCAAGTACCGCTAAATTAAATTAAATCCTTACAGAAAAGAAAGAAAAAGACTAATTATCATTTGAATGATATAAATTTTTAAATGATAAGTTTTTTAAACAAATTATTCAAATAAATATAAAAACTTTATTGAACTTAAAATAAGCTTTCGATCTCTTAAAGCCAATCCAAATAAGAAGTAGAACACCACTTCTTTGATTTAAAAAGTAAGGAAAATAAAAAAGAGTTTAATCCTATAAAATACAAATACTTTAAAGTAATGCCATTTTAATTTGGATTATGAAGAACTTGGATCTTTCTTGTCTTGCAAGTCACCCTCAAATGTTCCTATATCAAAGTCCGAATCCAACCATCGGAGGATGTTCAAATTCACCTAATGAGTGTCGTTCCAACAATATTCATTTCTACATTAAAGCAAATTTATTGTGATAGAAGAAGATGCTTATTTTATTTTAATTGCTTTAAAATATATTTTTTCTTGTTATTATTTTCTTTTATTAATTAATATCGTATTAATTATAGTAATTAAATGTCCATTTCATAGTATTAATTTCTTCAACAACCCAAATTATATTTGGGTATAAGGAGGCAGTTGGATGTTTCTGTTGAATATTTGATTTTCAAACAAGAATTATACAACATAAAAACAGTGGAATATTCTTAATTCTTATTATTTTTTAAAATTACATACCATGAATATTGTTTTAATAATCAATTGATTTATAAATATTTTTTTTAATAAAATAACATGAAGATCCAAATTGAGAGGAACATAATTTATTTTCCTTTAATATTTATTTCATTCATTATAAAATAATATTTAGTATTATCTTAAAATTTTACATTGTTTGGATACGTTTCTTATTTATTTTTTTGTTTTCCAAAATAGAAAATAATAGTTTTATTTATTTATTTATAAAATAAAAAAACCCTTTAAGACTTACTTACATTTTAAAATTATATAAAAAATTGAGATATTAAAAAAATGTAATTACCTCAAGTTTTAAAAATTTAAAAATTAAATTAATAAAATTGCTATATTCTATATAAAAGTTAATATTATTTTATATTTTTAAAAATAGAAACTTTTATTGAAATATACCTTTAATATTTATTTAATTTATTATAAAATATTTTTTTAGTATTATCTTAAAATTTTAACGTTGTTTGGATATATTTCTTGTTTTTTTTTCAAAATAGAAAATAATAGTTTTTTTTTATTTATAAAATACAAAAACCCTTTAAAACTTACTTACATTTTAAAATTATATAAAAAATTGAGATATTAAAAAAAATTTAATTACCTCAAGATTTTTAAATTTTAAAATTAAATTAGTAAAATTGCTATATTCTATATAGAAGTTAATATTATTTTCTATTTTTAAAATATAAATTTTGTATTGAAATATACCTTTAATATTTATTTAATTTATTATAAAATATTTTTTAGTATTATCTTAAATTTTTAATGTTGTTTGGATATATTTTTATTTTTATTTTTTTTTGTTTTCCAAAATAGAAAATAATAGTTTTTTATTTATAAAATACAAAAACCCTTTAAGATTTACTTACATTTTAAAATTATATACAAAATTGTGGTACTAAAATTTTTTAATTACCTCAAGTTTTTAAAATTTTAAAATTAAATTAGTAAAATTGCTATATTCTATATGGAAGTTAATATTATTTTATATTTTTAAAAACAGAAAATAATAGTAACGTTGACGATAATTCTGAGATGCTTAAGGTGAAAAAATGATACATGTTAAAAAATAATTAAAAATCCATATATTAAAAAAAATTAAATATTTTAAAATTACTTTTTTAAGGATATAAGTTAAGTATATACTTTTCTTGTAAGTTTTTTTTTTAAATTTTTTATAAAGAAGTTTATGTTTTTAAAAACAAAAAATAGAAATTATATTAGAAGAATCATTAATCTTTTATTTTTTAATTAAATAACAAATACTCAACCATAATATAATTTCTTGAAAAAGAAAAGATTTGACACTTTCCTAAATTATAGATTTAGCCATCTGTCACATACCATAACCTTGTAAGAAGGATGGAATTTTAGAAAATATTTAGATCCATCCAATTTAAAAAAAAATCTTTTTATTTAAAAGAAAAATGATTTGTTTAATATCAACTAAATTTTTTCTTGTGTCTTAGTCAACTTTGATTTGATTTGAAGTAAAGGGTTTCAAAATTTTCAAGCTCCTTTTTTTTTTCCTTTTTTTTTTTTTGAGCACTTTCTTAATTTGCTAGAAGTCTAGAACTTGGGATTGTTGAGATAAACTAAAATACTAATTATAACATAACTATTGGTTTCTTCACCAAATCAATTTACTATAATAAGAAGAAATAATTTATTGCTATGCAATAGTGCTTTCTAGATTCCTCTTGTGCCACCCACTACTTAAAAATTTGCCCCCCCTTTTTTTTTTAAATATTACAAAATTTTGGGGAGTTTCTTTCGTCCAAATTTGATATGTGCCTATTATATCAAATTAATTTCAAATTTGATGCATTTACACAATAATGGAAGTATTTTTGAAAAATATTTATATCCCAAATCTAAGATGATTAGTCTTTTAAAAAGATTTCCAAACGGATAGATTATGTAAAAAGTCAAATTTTATTACCTTTTTAACAGTTGAGTTTAACGTATTCTATCTTATACAAATAATTTTGAAATTTTAATAAACTTTAGGTTATGTTTGGTTTCTAAAAAAAAAAAATATTAAGAAATATAATTTTTTTATATTTGGTTATCTTATGGAAAATACAAAAGAAAATAAGATATGATTAAAATTAGTTAGTAATTTATATATATTTAAATTATTTATTTTTATATTAAAAAAGTTAAAATAAGTGAAATGAGTTTAAAATAACATATAAAAATAAGTTATCGATTTTAAATTTATTTTTTTCTTTGTACTTCTTAAATTTTTTTTTGGTGAACCGAACAAAACCTTAATGAAAATATTATTTAAAAGGAATCATTGGTGTAGTATTACGATTCAAATTTAATAGCTCAATCGTTCAAAGTTATGTTCATAAATATGTTTTTGTAATCAAATAATCGAAAGATAATTAAAGTAGCGTTTTAATGTATCTTCCTTGAAGTTAAAGTGAGTAAATAAAAAATAGGAAATAAAGTGATAGAAAGAAAGAAAAAGGGAGAGGATTTAAGGATTCATTTTTGTATCTTAAGTCACAATTCCAAAATTTTGGAGCCTAATTCTTTTGGATTTTTTTTTTTTTGATAAAAAGCAGAGATTTTGATGCTAGTAAATAAAAATACAAGCACATGTGGCCATGAAAAATGTGACAAAAGGTTGGGAGGATTGGGGAAAAAAAGGAAAAAAAGAAATAAAATAAGTGAAAAAAAAGGGATGTTCAAAAGTTCCAAATTAGCATTCTAAGAAACACCAACGAAGTGGTGGGCAAATCTAGGGGTGCCAACACGTGATAAAACAAAAAGCCTCGGCCATGCTCATTACACCGCCACTTGTCAACAAACAGTCCCCTATTTCTCATTCGCCCCCACTCTCTCCTGTCATTTGTCCTCTCTCTCCCTCTCTCTCTCTCTCTCTCTCTCTCTCTCTCTCTTTAAACTCTCTCTCACGCTTAAACACCCACATCACATGTCTCATGTCATGTAGGGAGAGAGAAGAGAGAGAGTGTTTGTGTAATCAGGTGAGCAGCAAGGAGAGGTCAGGATTTGCTACAAATCCGCAATTGGGTAAACCCCCCAAACCCCCCACCCTTATCCTATCTACTTCTCCTCGGCTCTCTGTACTTGTTTCTTCACTTCCCAGCTCCTTTTCTTTCTTTTCTCTTTTCTCTTCTCTTCTCTTCTCTTCTCTTTCATTTTCTGTTTTCCCCCTTTGCTTGGTTCACCACTGATTTCTCTCCAAGTACTGCCATTTCAAGCCCTTTCCGTTTTATCTCACCCTGTGCATGCTCACCATTTTGCTTCAATCAGTGGCCATGTACCAGTGGTTTTTCTCCATTTAGCTGCTTTGTTTCAACATTCTGCAATGTTTTTTTGAACTGGGTATTCAGTTTTTTCTCCAAATATAGCCATTTCATAGTAAAAAAAACATAATCAAAATGGCTCCAAGGTCAGGTAGAGGCAAAGGAAATAAGGGTAAAACAGAGAAGAAGAAGAAGGAGGAAAAAGGTAAGAATTCCCACATAGTGCATAAAGAAATCTCAGGTTTAAAGGCCTTTCTTCTGATTTCCCTTTTGGGTAATTTTGCTTAAACTATTTTTGATTTGCAGTTGTGCCCAGTGTTCTTGACATAACTGTCATCACCCCATATGAATCACAAGTCATACTCAAGGTAATTTGATGATACATATTTTTTTTAAATCTAAAAAAAAAAAAGGAAAAGAAAATTATCATTCTCCACATTTCGCTAAAATTAATATGTGATTAATGTGTTTCTCTCTGAAGGGCATCTCAACTGATAAAATACTTGATGTGAAAAAGCTGCTAGCTGTCAATGTGGAAACATGTCATCTCACCAACTATTCTTTATCTCATGAGGCAAGCTTCAAAATTTTCTTCCCAAATTTGTTGAACTAAAAACACAATTCCCCTCCCAACCACCCCCCCCTTTTTTTTTTTTTACATTTATTATTAATTTAATCAACAAAATTAATTTTGTGTAATCAGGTTAAGGGACAGAGATTGAATGATAAAGTAGAGGTTGTATCTCTGAAGCCATGCTTGCTGAGGATGGTTGAAGGTGGGTCACACTTTCCATAGTTTTATACACCAGTAGGCCAGTATTCACCACTGTGTGGGCCTCTCCATGTTCATTGGAAATGCTACTTCCAAGCATCTCTTTATTGATTCCATGAGAAATGCTTTTTTTATTCCATTTTAATATTTTTTTTCATATAAAAATAAGCATTAATTGTTTTATATATTCCTGATTTCCACAAACCCTAAATTATTTTTATTCTTAAAAGAAGTGCCAATAATTTTTTTGAGGAAGAAACACTTTATTTGAGTAATAAAAATACCATACCGTTTTGTATTTTATTTATTGAATAATTGATTGACTAAGTGGAAAATAGTTAGGTTGGTAGCCTCCACTATTCTGAAATATTGTTGTACCTTGAAATCAAAAGGAGAGTCAGAGATGATGCAATTTTGGAGAAGTTAAAAATTTAAAATTCAAAGATCATATCATCATGAAGACTTTTTTTTTAAATTTATACCCTAACATCAATTTTATAATATGATTAAATAATAATAATAATAATAATAATAATAATAATAATAATAATAATAATAATAATAATAATTATTATTATTATTATTATTATTATTTATTTTTCATTTATTTTTTAATATAATGGAGTTGGAGGATGGTTTTCTTTTATAGCTGACCTAATAAAATTCATTTATTGATGCACACACATAAGACATGAAACAACAGTAGTTTGGAATCTTTTGAATAGTTTATTTATTCATTTTTTTGGTGCTTACCAGTACTGGTAAAGATATTTTAAAAACCAGAATCAGAGTAACAAAATCCATGAAAGCTGCATATTGTTATTGTTGTTTTACTATCAAATAGGGGAAAAAAAAAAAAAGAGAATAAGAATCTGAGAGGGAAAGTGAATTCCAAATCTTTTTCCATGAAAATAAATTTGTGACCAGTGAATGCATAAGTTGAATGGACAAAAGGTTAGTTGTTTGTTGTAAGCTTCAAACTCTGACTTACTGCTCATACCTACTTTTCCAAAAGTTGATTTAATTTCTTAAATTTATGTTGGTTATGCTCATTGTTTTTTTTTTCTTTTAAAAAACAAACTCATAGTACTACTAAGATCAAATTCAATCTCATTTTCAATCTTGATGTTTAATCTAATCTTTTCTCTCAATGTTTAACATTATATGCTGTTATGAAAATTTATTGTATTTTGAAAAAATAACTCTCTGATAATTGAAATGAATTACATTGATGTCCAAGAATTATTAATTATCTACACAAATGCCATCATCTTTCAGAGGACTATACAGAGGAAGCCCATGCAGTAGCACATGTACGTAGGCTCATGGACATAGTTGCATGCACCACCTTCTTCAGCAAACCCAGGAACACCAGATCACCACCTGCAGCCACAGAAGCTCGGAGCAGGAAGACCTGGAACCAGAACCTGGATGGCGAGCTCAGAAGCGGGTCTGCGGTGGAGCCTTCTATCTCAGAGAGATATGACATGGCTGCCATTCACCCCAACCCAAAACTCTCTGATTTCTATGAGTTCTTTGCTTTGTCTCACCTCTCTCCCCCTATTCTAAGTGGGTTTTGCTCTGTTTTTGGTTTGGTTTTTTGTTGGTCATGGAAATGGGGTGTGTATGGTGTTAATGGGGTTCTGTGATTTGGAATTGTGTTTGCAGATTTGAGAAGAAGCGACAGGAAAGATGGAGGAGAGAAGCAAGAGAGTGACTATTTTGAGATTCAGGTGCTTTTCTCCCCTTTGTGTCCATGTGTAAAATTTCACAAAACTTTGCTCATAATCAATTTTAATTTAGTAATGAATTTTTAGCATTTTACACAAATTTTGTAGAACATGATAAAATTTCCAATTTTCTCTTTTTTAGACAGAAAATCAAAGTTTCAAGACATTTTTTCCTAATCTTTATCATGGTTTCTTTTTATTGCAGAAGCTTTAAGATACATCAATATTTTCCTAATTTTTGTTATTTTTTTATCATGGAAATCGGTTTTCTTCCATAATCAAGAAATTAAGATAATTGGTTTTCTTCCCAATTCCACATAGGACTCATAAGGCATGTTGATCACCAGCATAATGGCAGCATAGATCAGTAGTACTAATTTTTTTCTTCATTATCAGTTCATTTTACTTCTTTCCTTAAACGATATTTTGTAGTGTTTAGTAATTGTTAATGCATACAGATTAAGATCTGCAACGGCAAGCTAATACAAGTGGCTGCTTCAGTGAAAGGGTTCTGCACCAGGGGAAAGCAATTTTTACAAAGCCACTCCCTGGTGGATCTTCTGCAACAGCTCAGCCGAGCTTTTGCCAATGTGGGTGCTTCGAGCTTTTCCTTTATATACTGCTTTGAGATACTCTAATTTCATACGCATACTTGCATTTCTGTGGTGTAACTAATTTGTGTGATCCTGTGATAAATTCAGGCATATGAATCCTTAATGAAAGCTTTTGTAGAGCACAATAAGGTAATATTCTTTATTGACAAAATTTTTTTCTAGTGTAAATTAGTTCTGTTGGAACTACAAATCTCTAAGTTCTTGCTGTATCATTTTCTTCTTCCAGTTTGGTAATCTTCCATATGGATTTCGTGCAAACACATGGCTGGTCCCTCCATCTATTGCTGAAAATCCTTCAAGTTTCCCATCCCTACCATCAGAGGATGAGTGTTGGGGAGGCAATGGTGGGGGCCAGGGAAGAAATGGTAAACATGATCTTCGGCCATGGGCAACGGATTTTGCAATATTGGCTAGTCTTCCTTGCAAAACTGAGGAGGAGAGGGTGGTCCGAGACAGGAAGGCTTTTTTGCTTCATAATCTATTTGTTGATGTTTCTATCGTTAAAGCTGTTTCATCAATTCGCCATGTCATGGATTCTAATGTGAATTCAAAAGACACATCAAACTGTTCTTCAGGCTCAATCATGCACAAGGATCATGTGGGGGACTTGTGTATTACAGTAAAGTGGGATTCAGCAGATGCAAGGTCGAAGTCTGAAGGGAAAGTTAATGGCAGTTACTCACCTGGCATGTCTGCTAAAGAAATTGCTCAAAGGAATTTACTTAAAGGTGTGACTGCAGATGAAAGTGTAGTTGTTCATGTAAGTAACATTCTACCTCTGCTAGCTCCAAGGTTCTGTTTCTTTATTTGATAGGAAAAAATGTCACTACAATCGGGAAAACTGTTTTGAAAGTTTAGTAGGTTTACTTGGCTTCCCATTTCAGCTTGCTTCTTTTATTAAGATTTAGCCTCTTGATTGCCCTACATTCTGTTGCAGTAAGCATCATTGCTTTTTTAGCTATCTTTAAAAGGTTATTTTGATAGATATTTGTTCCGTGCTGTAGACCGGATTTTCTAGAGGCATAGATTTACGATCTCTGTCATAAATATGACTGAACAACATAGGAAGCTTTTTGCAGGATACTTCCTCATTGGGTGTCGTCATTGTAAGACACTGTGGATACACTGCAACTGTACAAGTTGCTGGTGATGTGCAGAAGGGAAAACTCATGGCTCAAGATATTGAAATTGATGATCAACCAGATGGGGGAGCCAATTCTCTCAATGTTAACAGGTTTGAATCTGTAATCTAGCATTTTGCACCCAAAACAGAACTCATACATATTATGTGATTCTGTAGATGGTATAAGCACTCTGTAGTTTGTAGAGAGGGGTGTTGCTGCTGTTCCACTGAGATAAAAATCTCTGAACCATGGGCTTTTAGTGTGAAATATTTTGAAGAAAATTTGTAATCCGCTGATCTTCCAATCATATATTTGATCAGTAAAATGAAGAAGCAAAACACAAGTCCATTTTGGAGATACCTCTCCTCTAATGGCATGTTTGGAAATCGAGTTAGTTCTTCTTCCCCTGTTAAGAGGATGAAGATTCACCCTTCATGTTATCATGCATTTAATTTTATTTGCACCGCATTGTCCTTGTTTTATTGAGTTGTAGTGCCAGCGAAAGCTTTGATGCCAACAATATTAGTTTAAGAACACAAAGATAAAACAATTACATATACGGTACACGAGGTTTTAACGTGGTTCGGCCAACTATGCCTACGTCCACGGATGAGAGATAATGATTCCACTATACAATAGAAAATATTACAGAGGACAGAACCAAATATAACTATTGGGTTCTCGAAACATCCCATGTTTCCCCACTTCTTGTATCCATACCTTACTACGAGCCCTCTCGCTCCACCGGGTACCTCCCGTTTTTTCTCACATCTCTATCCACCTTGTATAGTCTCTACAGGCCCATCTCCATCTCATAACTTTTTCCCCTCATGACCTAAAATATTTATAGAGATATTTCTAACAACCTTCCTTATTCTATAAGGAAGTCTAGTATTACAATAATATATCATCCTAGAAATATTCTATATAATATTCTTTACAAAAAAGGAATCTATACTAATTAGGAATTTGGGACACTTCCTAATAATCTCCACCTTGGACCAAATTCTATGAAGTTAATCTTCAATCTCTCCATGACACAAACCTTTTTGTATCATATCACCACGAAAGAGCAATCGACTCCACTTTCAGTGAAAATTCCTTTTATTTTCATCTTGTGTGCTTTGTGATCTTTTACTCTTCCAGAAATCTTCAATCCAAGCTCTGATACCAGTTGTAGTGCCAGCGAAAGCTTTGATGCCAACAATAGTAGTTCAAGAACACAAAGATAAAACAATTACATATACGGTACACGAGGTTTTAACGTGGTTCGGCCAACCATGCCTACGTCCACGAATGAGAGATAATGATTCCATTATACAATAGAGAATATTACAGAGGACATAACCAAATACAATTATTGGGTTCTCGAAACATCTCATGTTTCCCCACTCTTTGTATCCATACCTTACTACGAGCCCTCTCGCTTCACCGGGTACCTCCTGTTCTTCCTCACATCTTTGTCCACCTTGTATAGTCTCTACAGACCCATCTTCATTTCATAACTTTTTCCCCTCATGACCTAGAATATTTATAGAGATATTTCTAACAACCTTCCTTATTCTATAAGGAAGTCTAATATTACAATAATATATCAACCTATAAATATTCTTTACAAAAAAGGAATCTATACTAATTAGGAATTTGGGACACTTCCTAACATATTGTAGCACGTAGGATTCAGATGTATGCTTGCTTTTAGTTTCTTTTAGCATCTCCATGGACTCATTAGGTTTTAATCTTATACAGTTTACGGGTTCTGCTTCACAAGTCATGTAGTGCTGAATCCACTGGAGGATGTCACTCACCTCAGGCCACTGTGGATGATCAAGAAACTTCTAGATGTCTGATCCGGAGTGTAATTGAACAGAGCTTGGCTAAGTTAGAAGAGGAGCCTGCTGTTTCTGAAAGGTCTATCAGATGGGAACTCGGATCTTGTTGGGTGCAGCATCTACAGAAACAGGAAACTCCAGCTGATAACAGTTCTAAAGACCGCAAGGATGAAAATGGGACTGAACTTGCTGTCAAAGGTCTTGGGAAGCGATTTAAACTGTTGAAGAAGAGGGAAAAGAAACTGACTATGAGTGGCACAGATGTTAAGGAAGGAAATGATTCTCGGCCCAGCAGCATAAATGGTGGAATAGATGGAGGGGAGTCCAACAGTGAGGCTGAATTGAAGAAATTAATTAGCAAGGAAGCCTACTTGCGTTTGAAAGAAACGGGAACTGGTCTTCATCTAAAGGTTTCTTGGACACTCTTTTCAATAACCAAAAAATTTTTATTGACTAATATTATTGATTAATAGAACCGAGAAAAGAATTTCAATAGGTTAGTATACAAATTAACTTTTATTACAAGATAATTTTAGGGATGCATCATTCACTAGATAGCATTGGATTCTTAATGTGATTATGATTATGGGTAGTTGTGGGAGTGCTTTTCAAGATACTAATTGTTTTAAGTTTGCTTCTTGAAACAGTCTGCCGACAAACTTATTGAGATGGCACACAAGTATTATGATGAAATCGCTTTACCAAAGCTGGTAAGATTCTTTTTATCCTGTCATTTGTATTAGATAAAAAACTAGGGGTCTTATGTGCTGCTTTTTATGGATGCCATATCTTATTTGTTTAGGTGACGGACTTTGGATCACTTGAGCTTTCTCCTGTTGATGGCCGCACGCTAACGGATTTTATGCATTTAAGAGGACTACAGATGCGCTCTTTGGGTCGTGTGGTTAGAAACTAATTCCTCTCTATATAAAAAACCTATCCTTTTGCTATCTGAAGCTAAATTAACAGGACAAGTTGTCTTAATCAGGAATTTTCCTCTGGAAATCTAATTTTTTGGTGCAACTTGTAGTGTTTGTTAACTCATCATATACTTCACTTCTGTAAAGGCTTTTAGTTATTTATATGTGAAAGTCAAGAATTTATTGTTTGATTCTAATCACTCTTGATAAACCAGGTGGAACTTGCTGAGAAACTTCCTCACATACAGTCACTCTGTATTCATGAGATGGTTACTCGAGCATTCAAGCATGTACTCAAAGCAGTTGTTCGTTCTGTTGAGAATGTTGCAGATTTGCCTGCAGCAATAGCATCATCCTTAAATTTCTTGCTGGGATGCTGCACCATGGAAGACAGTGACCAAAACTCGAGACATGAAAATGTTGTCAAATTACAGTGGTTAAAAACTTTTCTTACCAGAAGATTCGGTTGGACACTAAAAGATGAGTTTAAACACTTGAGGAAGTTCTCAATTCTTCGAGGACTTTGCCAAAAGGTATGATGCCTCTTTGACTGCTTCTAGCTATTTATCTTGTTCAATACATTATTTTACTAAAAATTATTTTGGCAGGTTGGGTTGGAGTTGGTTCCAAGAGATTATGACATGGAATGCCCAAACCCCTTCAGGAAACATGACATTATCAGCATGGTTCCTGTGTGTAAGGTAGGAATCCATTCTCTCACCCTCCCTCCCTCCCTCCCTCCCTCCTTCCCTCCCTGCCCTTCCTGAGAATTTTGGTGTTGAGTTGATTTCCTTCTTGGTAAGCCAGCTATTAACGGCTTCAAAACAACCTGGATGTTTAAATTATGTACAGCATGTAGGGTGCTCTTCTGCAGATGGTCGGACTTTATTGGAGTCATCGAAGATTGCGCTTGATAAAGGAAAGCTAGAGGATGCTGTTAACTATGGAACAAAGGTACCAAAATCATTCAATATGTATTAAATGTGAATTCTTTGTCTAAATAGAAATTCATGGATCCTTTTTATTGTATTCCTCTCACTTGAAGGCACTGGCAAAGATGATAGCTGTATGTGGTCCATATCATCGAACCACTGCAAGTGCTTACAGTCTTCTAGCAGTTGTTCTTTACCACACTGGGGATTTTAATCAGGTAATACAATCTTTCTTGGTGGCACATGAACTTTAGTTTCAAGAATTTGAGTTGAGATTATTCCTTGAAGCAGAGATATTTGTCTTAACAGTTAAAATAATCTATTGAAAAGAGTGTGATGGGATATAGGGTAATGAAAATTCAAATTAATACCTAACTATCAAATTGAAGTCATTAAAAAATAAGGATCACAGATTAGGAAAGTTCAACTTCTTGTCTTCAGAATAAACCAAATACTCCTTTTCAAGGCTAAAATAGCTTGTGCATGTTCAAAGGCTGAGGCAATCAGTACTTTTTGTTGATCATTCTAAAATGCTTCCAACTCATGAATATTGTGTCTACTGATACACTCACATTTGAAATTTCTTTTCCAGCTGCTTGGTCTCGTTGGTTTTCTGTGTTGTATGTCTGCAAGTGACTGGTCCAGTTGCTTTATTCTCTAAACTTAAATTTTCTTCCTTGTCTAGGCAACTATATATCAACAGAAGGCTTTGGATATCAATGAGAGGGAACTTGGGCTTGACCATCCTGATACAATGAAAAGCTATGGAGATCTTTCAGTTTTTTACTATCGTCTCCAACACATTGAATTGGCTCTGAAGTAAGCTAGAAGTGGCTGGCCTTCTGTTCTAGCTTTCAAAACTTAACATTTTAAAGTTTCTCGTAAATAGTTACTTAAAAAGAGTGAAGTTCAATTTCAACTAACATTTTCCTGAATCTGTTGTTTTATTCTGGAGCATTCTCATTCATTCTCCTAGCATGGCATCTTATGGTGTTGATCATATTTCTTTTCATCGAATCGCTTGATCATCCCTAAGCATTATTGGCAGGTATGTCAACCGCGCTTTATATCTTCTTCAGTTTACATGTGGACTGTCTCACCCCAACACAGCTGCAACATATATTAATGTGGCTATGATGGAAGAGGGCATGGGAAATGTTCATGTTGCTCTCAGATACTTGCATGAAGCACTTAAGTGCAATCAAAGATTACTAGGAGTGGATCACATACAGGTTTTTCTCTCTCTCCATCCCTCTCTCACTCTCTCTCTTAGTGTAAGTTTGATGTATTGGGAGCTAAATTTTGTATTTGAACTTCTCATCCTGCAGACTGCTGCCAGCTATCATGCCATAGCCATAGCACTGTCTCTGATGGAAGCATATTCTCTCAGTGTGCAACATGAGCAGACTACACTCCAGATACTCCAAGCAAAACTTGGGCCAGAGGATCTCCGTACTCAGGTACCAAGATTTTCCTAATCTTGACATTTAGTTAGTTCCTTGTCTCTGAAATAATATTTTAATTGCAAAGAATATAGCCCCTTAAATTATGAGTACTGTAAAAAATTGACCATTGCTTCATTTTTCTTGAGTTACTTGACCACAATAAAATGATGTCACATGCATTGTTGTTTATCTTATAAAATCCTTTCTGATCTCGTCATCTGGTTAGGCACCTATGATTGCTAGCTTTCTTGACCTCATGTGAGAAGTATTTTGAAATGTGTTAGATTGTTGCTGATTGTCCTTTATGCGACCAATTGAGCTAAGGGCATGTTTAGCTAATACAATGTCACTATAGATACATAAAATGGAGTCATCAATTGACGGGCGTGTGTGTTCTCATGCAGGATGCTGCTGCATGGCTTGAATATTTTGAATCAAAAGCTTTAGAGCAGCAAGAAGCAGCAAGAAATGGAACTCCAAAGCCAGATGCATCTATTGCAAGCAAAGGCCACCTTAGGTATTGATATGGTATTCCCATATTACTTGGTTTTTATGCTGTGTGACTATTTCTTGGAACTCCAAAACCTTTGACCCTTTTTTTGCAGTGTATCAGATCTCCTTGATTACATTAGTCCGGATCAAGATTCAAAGGGGGGAGATGCCCAGAGAAAACAGCGGCGTGCAAAGGTAGTTACTTATCTTACTCTCTTTGTTTTTTCACTCATATGGACCAAATTCTGTAGCATTTGGTCCTAATGCTTTTGTGCTGTTGGGATAACCCATTTAACAATACCACTAAGAGTATTGTTAAACCCTGAACTTAGCTAACACTTCCAAACTGAAGAAAATGTGATTGATGGAAACTTAATCATGCATTCTAGCGAGCATTGCTGAAGATTTTGTGTGCTGTTTCTATCAGGTGGTGCATGTTAGTGATAAGTTCCATCAAGCTCAGACTGATGCAATGACCAAGGACATTGTTCTTCATGATAACAGAGAGAAAACTACAGCTGTGGTAGAAGAAAATACTGAAGAAATGAAGTTGGACACAGTTCCTCCCAAAGAACCAACAGACAATGGTAACACTAGAACCGAGCAGACAGTTACATTAATTGAAAGTATCCAAGAAACAATCTCAGATGAGGGATGGCAAGAAGCCAATTCAAAGGGGCGTTCTGGAAACATTTCTAGTCGGAGAATTTCCAGGAGAAGGCCAGAGCTTGCTAAGCTAAACGTGAGCAGGTCTGAGTACTCTAATTTTAGAGAGAGCAGCCACAGACGGGAAATCAATACATCTGCCCAAAGAACAACCCCCAAAACTGTTTCAACTCATTCAGCTCCATTGAAGCAACGAAAGGTTATTAGCCCATGTTCTGGAGAGGATTTGAATAAACCGCAGGCGAAAACTCCAGTTTCCAAAATTTCCTCAGCACCGGCAACTCTCACTGCCATGGCTTCAAAATCTGTATCTTACAAGGAAGTTGCTGTGGCACCTCCAGGTACGATATTAAAACCATTACTGGAGAAGGTGGAAGAAAAAACTGAAGAGAAAACTGAAATCCAGATGTCTAACACTCTTGAGACATCAAAGGGGGAAGAAAGCGACAAGGTCATGGTAGAAGTAGAAGAAGCAGTACCAGATGATGAAGACACAAAAGGTAGTGCCGATGGAAGTGTAACTGAGTCAGAGAAACCTGCCTCAGAACCTGAAGAAGTGTCCTCTCCAGATGATCAGGAAAAGCCCATGGAAACAAATGGGAGTAAGCTTTCAGCTGCAGCTCCACCGTTCAATCCAGGTGCACACTCTCTGATTCACACCCTAAGCTCAGCTGCTGTCACTAGTGTTTATGATGTAACAGCCAGCCAAGGCATGCTTGCTGAGCCTATGGAACTCCCTCCTGTTGCTGCAAGAGTTCCTTGTGGACCAAGATCACCCCTCTATTATCGAACAAATAACTCTTTCCGCATCAAAAACGGATATTTGAAATACCAAAACCCTGTCATCGGACGAAGCGGATTTGGGCCTTCAAGAATCATGAACCCACATGCACCAGAGTTTGTTCCTAGAAGAGCTTGGCAAACAAAAACTGCAAATGCAGATTCACAAGCTCCACCTGAGTTGGATTCTTTTGTTGAAACCAATAAAGAGCTTCCCACAGAAGAGGAGAATCTTGATAAGAAGGCCACCAATAAAGCCAAAGATGGAAGGAAAAAGAGTACCTCTGATTCGGAGAAGTCGGAGCTGGCAAGGCAGATACTGCTTAGCTTCATTGTAAAGTCAGTCCAGCATAACCTGGATCCTCCAAGTGAGGCTGCAGTCAATGAGAAGCACGAATACACTGGAAGTTCTTCAGAAGCCATTGCAAACGACACTGCAATTATAACAATCCTTTACGGGAATGAGGGGAAAACCAACTTAGTGTCTGAATCCAGTGACAGTCAGCAGGCAAAACCAGATGTAAATGCGAACAAGAACGGTGATGGTGAGGGATTTACAGTAGTCACAAAGCGGAGAAGAAATAGGCAACATTTCACAAACGGAGTAAATGGGCTGTACAATCAGCAATCAATCTGCGCTTCGGTCCGCTGACAAGAACTGAAAATGAGTAAAATGAGAGAGGTGTTATCTTGTTCATCAAGCAGTTGTAGTGTGATAGAAGCATCTTTGGATCCCATTTCAACAGTGTAAAAAATGGTTGAGAAATAAATGATAGAAGGGAAGTTGCAGGTATCATATGAGAGTTGGAACTCTACATGTAGGGAAGCCCACTTCGGATGTTCTAATAATCCATGTAGAAATTGTTGTTTTCTCTTGTTTAGAGATTTTGTTTGATCAATGAAAGGCTAAGTGCCTCTTTCAATAATTTCCTCCTTTTTCTCTTTGTTTTTGTTTGTTTTGTTTAGTTATGCACGTCCTTTTGGGAGGTATTTCACTTATGTTCAATCAAAACTTGATGAGAAAGGTGTTATATCTTAATATTGCATGTTACTTAAGAGTATGACAATAATTTTAAAAATTGTTTTTAATTTTTTTAATATTCGAATATTTTTATCGTTCAAATGTTACAAATACTAGAAACATTTTTTAAAATTAATGCCAAACACATTCTTAATTCGGTTTAGAAACTATAACACATTTTATAATCTTTTGATTGAAAATAGGTTTGTAAGAATTTATTTGAAAATGGAATGTTTTCTTAGAACATATTTAACTATTTTTAAGTTGTTTTTACTTATTTTCAATAAATTGTTTTTAAAAATTATTATATAAATATGGAAAATAATTGAAAATAAAATATCATATATAAAAATTATTTGGAAAAAATATTTGAAAACTCAAAAAATTGAATGGAAATATTCTAAATTCTCAAATAGACATTTTTGTTATAAAAAACATCATAAATTTATTTTTGAAAATTGTTGTTAAAATCTGTTTTTTGATAATTGTTTTCGAAATTGTTCTGCCTAGGTTAGAATGGAAAATAAATTTGACATACTATCATTTTTTGGCATCATTTAAACACAAATATTCTTATTAATTTTGTGTAAAAATAACTATCTCTTTTAAAACTTATTTGTAAATAATTGAGATAGTAAATGATATTTATATAAATAATGGGTTACTTTTCAAGAAAAATATGAGAAGAGTTAGATCCATAATTTGAGAATTATTTCATCCCTTTTAGTCAAATATATAGTTATATAATTTTTCTTTACATCGTTGAAGATTTGATGTCAATGTATAATTTTATAAAGGTTTTTAGGAAATTCCAATTTTCATTTGTGAGTGTAATAGAATATTTGATAAGATCTATAATTTACACAATAAAATTATGTTTAGAGCACGTTTAGTCATGTGATTTAAAAATAATTTTCTGTTTTTACAAATTCTTAATACTATTTGTTGTTGTTATTTAGCAATAAATTTTTAAAATAAAGTGAAATAGTGAATAGTTTTTAGAAAATAAGTAAATGTAATTTTCACTTCTGTTTTAAAAAGAAAAAAAAATATAAAAAAAAATAAAATTGAATATGATATCATTCATTTTTTCTCTTCAAAATTTACAAAATCTTCAAATATTATATTATTTTAAATTACATGTACTTTTTAAAATTTCTTTTAATTTTTCATCAAGTAAATAAATTTCAAATTAAATTATCCTTGATACATGAAATTTATTAATTTTAAAATTAATTTGAAACTCAAAAACTAATTTAATTAATACTAAAAAGTTATGAAACTTAATAGCATTAGTAAGTCATAAACTGAAATTTATTTTAAATGTTACACATGATTTTTTTTTTTTTGTTTATTTCTCCTTATAAGATTTTAGATTTTTTAATTTTTTTTAAATAATAAAAAGAAATCATCTCTTAAAAAGACGATTTTAACCTATAATTTTGTTTTTTCAAAGAACTTTTAGAATTATTATTCCAAAAGACAATTTTTACCTATAATTTTTTTTGAAAAGAAAATAAATGTCCTTCAAAACATCATTTTTATTTTTCTCTTTCTCAATTCACAAAAACTACATTAGATTTAAAAATATTTTTTCTAATACGGTAATTTACGAATTATTTTCTTAAACCACCATATACTTTTAAAAAATCCCTTGAATCACATATTAATTTATAGAAATTCTTTTTCATGGACACTAACCATGAATTTAAGTATTAAAACTCACTGTAGGTATCAAAATTGCATACGAGAATCAGTAACCACACATAAGACATAAGATCAAGTACTATTGCTATAGAGAGTTCTAACACCACACCATCATAATTCGGATTTTGGGTGGCCCAAAAGTCAAACTCGCTGTCCTAGAGTCAAAGGTTTGTCCATGTGGGTTAGTTAAGTTGTCCAAAGATAGCAATCAATTAGTCAACCTCTTATTTAATTTTAAAAAAATTAATTTAAAAAAATTTAAGATTTCCATTTTAATGTTTGGTTAAAGTTTAGAATTTGAAACTCTACCAACTTTTTTTACCATAACATTTGATCATCTTAGGATATAGTCCAGAATTAATGTAAATTTACTTTACAACCCCTTATTGGGTGTATTTATAAATAGAAAAAAAAAAAAGAAATGAAAATAAGTTGTCCACTTTCCCTTTCTCCTCATGCTCTATAATTGGAATAATAAAAAAGTCCCAAACCCTCCCTTGGTGCAATTAATATTTTTCCATATTTTTTGGTTAATTAAACACAAAAAATATATAGATGGATCCAAACCTTGTCCACCCTCCACTATCACTCAAAACAACACCACTGTACCAAATCCTGCTCACAATACCTGGATTAGACAAGACCAATTGATCCTTAATGCTTTAGTTGGATATCTTTCTCCCACAATTATTCCGTTCATTGCTAGAGCCAAAACATCAGCAGAAGCTTGGTTGATCCTAGCAAACACATATGCCAAGCCATCTCGAGGGCGCATCAAGCAGGTAAAGAATCAAATTAAAAATCTAACCAAGGGGTCTCAAATTGTTACAGAGTTTCTTCAATTGGTGAAGTGTCGGGCTGATGAACTTGCTGTTCTTGGGGCATCAATGAATGAAGATGACCGAACAGACAAAATTCTTAATGGTCTTGGGGATGACTATAAAGAGCTTATACGTGCAGTTCAAGCCTGCGATACCATGATCATGTTCTATGAGCTCCACGAAAAGCTTCTAAATTTTGAAGCGTCTCTTCAAGGTGCAAAATCTGAACCCTCTCATTTTCCAGCCTCAGCAAATCCTGCAAATCGTAACACTACAAGTTGGCGTCCATCTTTCAACTTTGGTAATACCAACAATAATTGGCGTCCATCAACACACTCTGGTAACAACAGAACAGATTGGCGTCCTTCACCTAATACCAACAATCGCTCCCCCGCATTTCCTAATGCTGGACAAAACTCTTCTCGTAGCCAACGACCTCCTTCTTGACCTTATCTTGGTTATTGCCAGATATGTGGAATACAGGGGCACACTGCCAAGAGATGTCCCTTTTTTCGCTTGGTGCCAAATCAACCCAATACAACTCCAGTTGCACCAATGAACAACACTCTGACACCATGGCAACCTCGAGCTCATTTTGCAGCCAACACTACTCCCACCACTTCGCAATGGCTACTGGACAGTGGTGCTTCTCATCATGTCACTGCCGACCTGAGTAATCTATCTCTCCACACACCTTACACTAGTTCCGATGACATTATGATTGGCGATGGATCAAGTCTTCCTATAACTCACATTGGTTCTACATAGTTTACCACTTATAACACATCATTTAAATTAGACAATGTTTTGTGTGTCCCTAGCATGAGAAAGAATCTAATTTCCATTTCTCAATTTTGTACGTCTAACAATGTCTCTGTTGAATTCTTACCATCATCTTTTCATGTGAAAGAACTTCGCACGGGGGCAATCCTTTTGAAGGGTCACACGAAGGATGGGGTGTATGAATGACCGGTTTCCTCTTCCCCAACAACTCCATTAGTAGCCTTTTCTAGTGTCAAAACTTCTTCCTCTGAGTGGCATCATAGATTAGGTCATCTTGCTTTTCCCATTTTAAAACACATTGTTTCACATTATCAATTAGACTTGTCTTCCTCTCTTATCTCTGATTTTTTGTGTAATGCTTGTCACTGCAATAAAAACCATAAATTACCTTTCTCTACATCTACTGTTGTCTCCTTTCAACCACTTGAAATTATTTTCTCTGATGTGTGGACTTCCCCTGTTATCTCCCATAACGGTTTTAAATATTATGTCATATTTGTTGATCACTTCACTAAATACATATGGTTTTATCCCCTTCAACAGAAATCTGAAGTTAAAGATGTGTTTATCAGATTTAAAGCCATTGTGGAAACACACTTTCAAAAGAAAATTCATACACTTTATTCCGATAATGGTGGTGAATACTTGGCTCTTCAAACTTTTCTTACTACCCATGGGATGACTCACCTTACTACTACACCATACACTCCTGAACACAATGGGTACTTTGAAAGATGTCATCGTCACATTGTCGAAACATGTCTCACTCTTCTCTCTCATGCATCATTTCCTTTAACTTTTTGGACTCATGCTTTTGCCACTGCTGTTTACCTAATAAATAGTATGCCCATTTCTACACTAAATCTATCATCTCCTTATGAAAACATTTTTGGCTCTCCCCCAAACTACTCTAAACTTGGGATTTTCGATTGTTTGTGCTACCCATGGTTACGTCCCTATTCATCTCACAAACTTGAGTCTCATTCCAAGCCTTGTATTTTTCTCGGCTATTCTCTTACTCAAAGTGCTTATTTGTGCTATCATTCTCCCACATCTAGAATGTATGTCTCTCGTCATGTCAAATTTGTTGAGTCTGTCTTCCCCTCTCTTTCTTTATCCATGCCATCTGCTTGTCCACAACCCGACACTATCTCCACATGGATTCCTCCCATCATCACATTTCCAACCAACCAGGCTTCCACTGGGACATTCAACCCATCATCTGCAGTTCAACCTCAAGGACAACCCTCATGTGATGCTTCATTCCTTGCTACCAACACAACCCCACACATATCACATGAGTCTACTATTCAACCAACCATCTCTCTGCCTTCACCCGATATCCAACCAACCACCTCCATGCTTTCACCCAACACCCAACCAAACACATTTATCCCTGTCCATAACACAACTTCACAACCACCACCCATACATTCAATGACCACTAGAGCCAAAAACAACATTCGAAAACCAATCCAGAAACTTAATCTCTCCACACAACTCTCTCACCCTTGTGATGTAGAACCAACCACTGTGACCCAAGCTCTCAAAGATCCAAAATGGCGTCGAGCCATGTCTGAAGAATATAATGCTCTTGTTTGAAATGGGACATGGGAGCTTGTCCCATCAGATTCTAGTCACAATATAGTTGGATGTAAGTGAATTTTTTGAACTAAACGTCACTCTGATGGTTCTGTTAATAGGCACAAAGCACGTTTGGTTGCGAAAGGTTTTCATCAGCGATTAGGAATTGACTATCATGACACTTTCAGTCCTGTGGTGAAGCCTACTATAGTCTGTTTAGTTCTTAGCCTTACTATGAGTCGTGGTTGGCCTCTACGACAACTGGATGTAAACAATACCTTTTTGCAAGGTCATTTCTCTGAAGATGTTTATATGTCCCAACCTCCAGGTTTTGTTGATTTAGATAATCCAACTCATGTTAGCAAGCTTCGGAAATCAATTTATGGGCTTAAAAAAGCTCCACGAGCATGGTACCACGAGCTTCGCAAATTTCTTATTGCTTTAGGTTTTCACAATTCTCATGCCGATACATCTCTTTTTGTTCTAAACACTGGTGGTAACCTTCTCTATCTTCTGGTTTATGTGGATGACATCATTCTTATTGGTAATGATGATACTATGGTTCACAAGTTTATGCAGCTGCTTGCTCACCAATTTTCTCTAAAAGATATGGGGCACTTATCATATTTTCTTGGTGTGGAAGTTATTCCAAATGATCATGGTATACTCCTCTCTCAACGAAGTTACATTGTTGATCTTCTTACTTGCACAAAAATGATGGATGCTAAACCAGTACATACTCCATTACCTACCAGTCCTCCCATTACATTGCACTCAGGTTCTCCTCTTAAGGATCCCATAGAGTATAGAACAATTGTTGGCAGCTTACAATACTTACCGATCACACGGCCATACATTGCCTTTGTTGTTAACAAGCTTTCTCAATACATGCATCAGCCGACTACAGAACATTGGATCCTTGTGAAACGTCTCCTGTGCTATCTATGTGGTTCCTCTAGTGATGGCATTTAGCTTTACCATGACTCCCCCCTCTCTTTACATGCCTTTGCTGATGCAAGCCCGCTTTCTCTACATGCCTTTTCCGATTCTGACTGGGCTGTAAACAAGGATGATTTCACATCTACTAGTGCCTATGTTGTTTACATTGGCCGTAATCCTATCTCATGGAGTTCCAAGAAGCAAAGAACAGTTGCTAGATCCTCCACGGAGGTTGAATATAGGTCGGTAGCTGCCACAGCTGTAGAGCTTAACTGAGTTAGTTCTCTCTTGACAAAACTGGGTGTTGTTCTTCCTCAATCCCCTGTGATTTATTGTGATAATATTAGGGCCACCAACTTGTGCTCAAACCCAGTTTTTCACTCCAGGATGAAGCATGTTGCCATTGATTTTCATTTTATTCGTGAGCAAGTTCAAAATGGCACTTTACGTGTTTCTCATGTTTCAAGTGATGACTAGCTTGCTGATGCCCTTACCAAACCTCTTCCCAAGTCTCGGTTTCTTTCACTTAAATCCAAGATTGGTCTCGTCACACGACCCCAATCTTGAGGGGGCATATTAGAGATGTCTCTCGATTCCTTCTCATAAATTGTTGTAACTGCTTTAGTTTGTTGAATTTTTGAATTTGTATTTTAAGTTACAACTGTACACTTATCTTTAGGGATACGTTTCCAATCTGTTACAATCTTTTGTATTTATATCTGCTATTTTAATGAGAAGTTGTGTGTGGCATATTCCCTTTCCTTTGTTCCTCTGTTTCTCTCATTATTATAATTACATGTTTATTTCAAGGGTCATGCCAACAACCAAAATTGAAAGGAGGCATGATCCCTCCAAAAGAATTTTTTATTAAATTATTTTAATATAATCTATAATTTAATAAATAAATAAAATACTTATATGCATAATAATATTTTATTTTTATTAATATTTCTTTTGTATATGTAACATTCATATTCCTTTTCTACCACATCATAGGTCTTTTCTACTATATCATAGGTCCATAAGCTCCTTTATATGATTTCATTTTCTAGCTTGGCTTCGATTTTGTAGAAACAACTTCTCTTAAATTTTAAGTTCTTCATTTGGAGGAAAATTTCTATACACAAGTCATTAGGACTCTTTATTGGGACCCAACCCTCGAGGTGTTAACATCCCGTGACAATTTCGGGTAAATTCAAAATATCACGAGTGATAGAATTTGAACCTAGATCCATGTGCCATTTACTAGAATCACACCTTTGACCATAAGAGTTATCTTGACGAGTTCAATTTCTCTATTTTTGAGCTCAATTTTTTATTTAAAAAAAAAGCCAACAAAATTTTGTATTTGATTAAGAAAATAAAAACAAAAAATAACCTAAACAAACAGAGCCTTAGGAAAATATTATTAATTATTTTCTTACATAACAATGATGTTTTTGGCATCATTTTCCATCGGAGCAATCATGTTTTCGGTTGTGGTAAACAAGCCAATGATGTGAAAAACCAAAAAAGGAAGATGGTGGGTAATTCCATAAAGAAAAAGTTAAAAAAGAAAAAAAAAAAAAAGAGAAAAAAAAGGGAAAATGTTTCCCACTGTCGTTTGGATACAAATTTCTGGCTAAGACTGTTTGGGAGGATAGAAAAAGTAAGTCATTTTGTCCTTTTCTTGTAGCACTTTAAAGGCATGCCCACTTCTCTGTCTTTTCAATACTAAAATTCCAACTTTTTCCTCCAAAGTCAACATTCCCACTATTCCAATTCCATTTTCGATTCCCATGTAAAACATTTTACCACCCCTTATCTACCCATCCAAACATCACAGCTAGAAAAGAAAAAGCTAAACTATGGTATAGCTATGGTACTACCATTACCAATGTGAGCATTTAATCTCGTCCGTCAATGTCTCTGACTTTACTACCAACAGCCAGGATGTCCCAATAATTTTGAATCTTTAAAACACCAGAACAGCATCCGAGGACTCAGACTGCCGGCATTGATAGCGGTCACTACAATAATGTCAAAGTCCTGCCAACATTGTATTAAATGCTCAAGGACAAATCCAAGCCGTTGGTTTGACAATGACCCCTCTAGAGTAGTCAGCTAGATGTCAATAAATCCAACGGCTGCTGCTATCCCGATATGAAAAAATTAAAAAATTTGAAAATAAAGAAAATACAATCACCACAACAAATCCACGCGTAGGAAAGCGCGTTTGAAACACGCACAAGCAATAAGAACAAGCCGTAGCATTCTCAGAGAAAGTGATGAAATTTCATTGAAAAAAAAAAATACAATTGAATTTGGTTGATCTTGGAGAAACAAGAATTTGATAATTTAAGAGGAAGAAGAAGAATGATCTCTGGGTGAATGGAGAGGAAACAGAGGAAGAAGCTCAGGCTCAGAAGTTCTAGGCGTGGAAAGTGGACTGGGGTGCAAGTAGAAGCCCTTCTCGGCAATGGCTCTTTCTTCCTCTTCCACAGGCGAGCGTGGGGTCCTGGGACTAAACAGCTCCAACGGCGACACCGGCGACACCATCATCATCTCGCCACCAAGCCCGACAAAGCCTCTATGCCTGACAGAAGAAGGAGATGGAGCTGTTGAAGATGGAGCAATGGCGTTGCCGAGCTTGATCTCGAGTTTTCTGACGCTCTGTCTTCGCTCGTGGAGTTTGAAGGGCGGTCGCCGGGGACCCATGTCGGCGGAGGTGGGCCTGGGGGCGGCAAGGCGTGTAGGGAGGGTGACAGGGAGTTTAGGGGAGGCGGAGTCCGGAGAGGCGCCCGTGAGGTGCTGGACGACAGCGCGGAAATTGGACGGGTCGGCTTGGACGAAGGTGGTGTTGTTGGAGGAGGAAGAGTGGTCGTGGGCGAAGGGTGGTGAGGCGAGGTTGGAGGCCATGGGAGACTGAGAAACAAAGCATCAAATGTGAGGCTTTTAAGAGCAAACGGGGGGAGAGAGAGAGAGATGGTTTGAGGTGAAAATATCAATAATGATGGTATAGCCGGTGGCTCTGCTTTATGGGGCACTGTGCATGAGATGTCAGGTATCCACAGTGAGAGAGAGATGAGAAACTCAAAGAGGTAAATATAACAGTGTTGCTTCGTCCACTCTATCCTGCACTCTGTAATTCTGTCTAATGGGGGGTATTATTAGCTTTTGGACTAACTACTGTTTGATCATTACACGTTCCTTTTTGGACTTCAGCCTCTTGTCTTTTGAAAATATATGCTTTGATCACAAGAGTAGTACTATTGATGTATTCACCGAAACCATTAAGGAAAAAAGGGTCTGAATCCCCATAATTTTCAATGTTCATGGAATAACAGCTATGATTTACGTTGACTTGCAACACAAAAGCTTCGATAATGAAAGCCAATAGTAATAATTATGAGTTGAAAGGCAAAGAGAGTAAGTGGAAGCAGTCATAATGAGGAAGAAGTGGGTTTGAAATTTGCAAAAAGGGGAGATGCAGTATGAGAAATGAACTGGCAATGAACAATGAATGCCCTCAAACCTCTCATTTCTAGGCTGTTTCTCCCTTTCCTTCCTCTGATTGTAAGTGGTCAACTTGTTTTCTCTTTCACTCCCTTCCTTGGCGTGAGGGAAATGCACTTTGACATTGGAAAGTAAAAACAAAGAGGGAAAAGCTTTCATCAATCCCACTTCTCTTTTTCTCATGTACTTTTTGGATTTGCTTGTTGAAGTATGATTGCTTTACAGTTTCATCTTGCTTTATTTCTTATTTCATGGGAGTTGTGTTTGTTATCTTGTGAGGGCTTTCTTGGGGATGACACAATCCAATCATGCACTCCTGGAAGGCATTTTTTCTTCAAGAATTGGATTGGCCGTGTAAAAAAGGCACCATTAATAATGATAATGGCTGACATGCTTCATAGACTCTTTATAAGTCACATATTTTATAAAACATTTTCAAACAAAATGTCATGGTACCCACTCTGCCCAACTTCATATTTGTACCATTGAACTTTATAATTACATTTCTATTGTTAAATTAAGGTGACAAGAAAGAACTTAAGTTAAAAAACAAAATTAAAATATATTAGTGTATTTTGTTAGTTGGTAATTAATTTTTTTCTTATTAATTAGAAGTGATTTTCTTCCTTGGGTTTTATCCATCTCAAAACAACTTCTGAGTTAATTGAATTAAAATTTGGGTTGTTTGGGGTTGTAAATTTTAAGGTAAATAAATATTTATGATTGATGAAACTTTTGGAATCACTAATACAAGAAATTAGGAAAAAGATTATTTTATGTTTCCTAATTTGGTTTTTACTGTGTTTTTAATTCCAAAAATTATTTTTGGCAAATTTTAAAATTATGTTTATCTCTAAAATTGGTTTTTAATTGATTTTAAAAAGGATTTTAGGAATGTTTTAAAATTAGGAAACTCTTCATAATTAAATATTAGAGTTTTATAAATATAAATAGAAATATTTTATAAAAATGTGTTAACTTTATGAATCCAAAGTATTGCTATTAATCATAAAAAACTTGAACCTCGATTTCTTTAATCCTTCAAAAATTTATCTTTTTTGAATATTTACGTGAAAGAAATTAAGATGTACTAAATAAAAATCCGATGGGATGAAATTCAATTAATTGAATGTGACCTTGAATTAATTAGTTGAAATAATGAGGGGAGATGAAATGAGAATCTTGACTCATTAATGATTCTATTCTTCAGATTGAAGTTTCTTTTCCTTCACTTATGTTTTATTTATTTATTTTAATCTCGAAAATATTTTGAATTCTATAAATTAAATTATTTTAATTTTCTCTATAGCCCGGTGAATATTTTTTCTTACTCTATTATACCTAGATTACTTAATTCCTTTCTTATTTTTGAAAAATCATAATTTTAAAAGTTTTTAGGTATTCCAGGAAGTGTTGAAAGTACTCAATCATGTTTTTTTTTGGGGAATTGAGGGAATTATTTGAAATTCCTTGTGACCATGGGGAATTTTAGGTTTTTAGATTCTTTGAGCTTCCTTTTGATCATAGGGAATTTAGGATTTACTTTGAACTTTCTCGTGACCATAAATTATATATTAGAAAGTTGGGTCAGTAGAATTTAAAGCTTCATGAAATTATAGGTTTTTTAATGTATTAGGTTGAGAGAGAGAGAGAATATTTTGTTGTTAATATATCATGAACAACTAATAACAAGTTTCAATTCCTAAACTAGAACTCATAGGAGAGACTTCATGCTCCTATTCAGCTTGTCAAATCCTCTCAACTAATAACTATTGTTTGATCAAAGACATCATTCTTTTGAAAGTTAATTTACAAGTCTTCATTCATTGTTTGAAATATGAGAGGAAACTCTTAATATTGGTCCTAATAGATATGAACAAGGCCTAACAATATCTATTTAATAAAAAGATAACAAAAGATAATTTCAATTAAAACATAAATGTACATATATTCCTAAGACTAATACACGTCCTTATCATTTTATTTTTTATTTCTATAAATAAGAGGGTTGACAAATTGAATAGGGAGATATTTTCTACATATCGACTAACATGAGTAGTAGGGTCCTTACATCAAGCATGCTCATTGTAGTTATTTTTTATAGGTCTCAAACATCTTGTTCCTAGGAGCTCTAAATTATTTTTATAAGTTTTTAGACTCATCACAAAGCAGATCTAGAGAGTTTCATAATTTTGGGAACTCTTTTTAATTAGTAAGAAAAATTAAGAAATTGAATGGTATTTTAGTAGGCTCTATTTTGGGGAAAATCTAAGACTAATTGACATTGAGGCTTAGTTGATGGTCTTAGAGACAATTTGATTTAGTTATTAATTTTCAAGGTATGGACTCAAAGGCTTAAGTTTTACTTGAGTACGACTTCCTTTGCCTAGTTTCTTATTCTTAGAATGTTCATAGATTTTCATTTAGGGTTGTTCGAGTGAGATTAGATTAGCAAACTTTAAGTCTTAAATTCTTTTTGGTTTGAGACTTGTAGAGCTATAAGTTTCATTGCTATCTATTGTTAGGAGAGGACATGAATCTTGACGAGCCATTTTTCTATGAGTTTTGTTGCACCTTTGATTGTGACTCGTATTGTGAGTAATTGTATGGTGAATGCTTTTCAAATTTCTTTAAAAGAGAATATCTTTGATCTATTCTTAATATTTCCCTATTTTGTTAAATGCATGAAATATGTTGAAACGATTGTTTAGTCAAAGATTTTTTTTTTGGAAGTGTTGATATATTTAATTGTTATTATTATGTGATATGTGATATGATTATTGAAATGATAAGCGTGTGATTATTTTAATTTTGTGATACTCGAATCATATCAAGAGTGAATGGGATAAATTGGTAGTCGATTGACTTAGTGGGTGTTTAGTAAAACTTAATATTTATTATTTAATGATTAACTTTAAGTTAAATTGTTCTTTAGTTATTCATTTAAAATTTATTACTTATTTTGTATTTAAGTATTAAGGTTATTTGAAAAAATCAACTTAAAATCGATACATTTACCCTTATTAATTTTAACCTATATTTATTTTCATTAATTTTAAGCAATAAATTTATTTATAAAACATCTATATTTTTGTAGATATATAAGATAACCATAGAATATTTACTATAAAAAATGAGTTATGGATGTAGAATTATAATTCTAAAATATACACTTATGAGTGTGGGTAAATAAGACAAAAATGATTTGAGATTAAGAGTAAAGTTAATTATTTTGACTTAAGACTTCAAGTTAAAAATAACTTTAAGTTGCAATATTAAGTTATTTTATCAAACATGCTTAATTTACTTAACGACTTAAATTAAGTTATTAAGTTGATTTATCAAACACCCCACTAGTAATATGTTGAAAATGGAGAGAATCCATAACAGATAATGTGTATGTATTTGTGTTGAGAGTAGAAGGGCACTACAACAATGGACTTGCAAGTGATTTGGTCACAATATGATTTTGATGAGAATATTTTATTGTCTTTAAAATATTGTTATATGAAATGCCAGACTATGTTAGTAAATAATATGCTATGTTAGTAGAAATGAAAGCTTGTTTTATAATGCATTGACCATCCTAAGACATGTACCTAATTATCATTAGTAGTTAGACATGTATTCCCCTTTTTTTTTATTTTTTTTTCTTTTTAAATAAATTCTAGTGGTACTTTGGCTTAAGACTTAATTTTTGTTACACTTACTACTTTTGGTTTTAGTCATATTTCGTTTTATTAGTATTTTTATTTTGTGTTACAATTTTATTTAGTTTCTCTATATTCTCTTTTGGATGGTGATTTCACTTCAAATTTTAATTCAAATTAGGCTTATTGTCATCTTAGCAAGCCTTTTCTAGGCGAGTTGTTATAGAAAATTAAACAAACCTCTCCTAAGGTTTGCCTAGTTACATAGACTTTCTTTTCTATTTTCATATATTATATTGACCTCCCTTGTTAGATATTGGTTTTTACGATTACTAAGAATAATGCTTCTTAATTGTTATTAATGATAATGCAAAGTGATATAGCTGCTCTTAGTTAAATCAAATCATAATGACAACATTTTTGTCTTCTTTCTTCTATTTTCTTCTTCTTCCTCTATCATACATGCTAATTTGCAAAATATTATTATTGGAGAACTATGTGAGTCGTTGCCTTATTTAGGTACTGGTGTATATTTGGCAAGAATATATTTAGGTACTGGTGTATATTTGGCAAGAATATATTTAGGCTGATTTAGTGTGATTACGATTGTAATATGTGATCCTTGTAATTCCTTTATATACTGATGTACTCTGCACCAATGAATTATGATGAAATATACTTTTCTTCTCAATCATATTTTCTTCTTGGTATCAGAGCGAAAATTTGATCCTTTGTTCTGCTTTTTATTAACATGGCAGGCAACAACAGTGGTGAAGGCTTTGTCAAAGATCTGATTACGACTCCTTCTGGTTTTGTTGCTGATGGTGAATCAAACACATCTCAAAGGTTGTGTTCGGTGTTGCTGAATGAATTTAACTATTTACCTTGGTCAAGAGCTGTTACAATTGCTCTTGGTGGAAGATCCAAGTTAGGATTCATCAATGGAAAGGAGAAGGCTCCTGTTTTTGATTCACCCGAATATGAGATTTGGTTATCAAAGGACCAGCTTGTCATGTCTTGGATTCTTAATTCCATGGAGCGCAATATAGCTGAGATTTTCAGTTATTCTGAATCTTCTCTAGATCTCTGGGAAGCCCTTCGAGACATGTATGGAAATCAGAACAATTCGGCACGAATTTTTCAAATTCAACAAGAAGTTAATGCTCTTCGACAAGATGGAAGGCCATTCGTGAGTTTGCTTGGCAATTTTAAGAGTCTGTGGAGCGAATTGGAGGTCTACAGGCCTCATACTGTTGATCCAGTTGTTCTAAAGGAAAGAACAGAAGAAGACAGAGTTTTTCAGGTGCTGGCCAGTCTCGGTTCGGAGTTTGAGGATCTCAGATGTCATATTCTAATGAGTCCAGAATTGCCCTCCTTGAAGAGTGTCTGTTCAACTATTCAACGTGAAGAAGTCCGTAGAAAGGTGATGATTCGTGAAACTGTGACTAATTCCTCAGACACACGAGCCTACATTGCTCATAAAAATTATGAAGGTAAATCCATCAAAGGAAAACGATTGGATCTTAAGTGTGAACACTGTAATGCACCTGGGCATACATCAGATCGTTGTTGGGTTCTCCATCCAGAACTCAAACCAAAATTCACAAAGGACAAGAGGGGTGGTGATCACAAATGTGGTTTCAACCACAAGGCTAATGTTGCAGCTCAAACAACTGATTCTTTTTTTTCTAATCCCATGGCACTCTTGAAGGATTTTACAACCTATCTACAAGAGAAACGCGGTCAGGAATCTCTCAATGAGGCTGCTGGTCAGGATCAAGACAAGCCGACAGCACTGTTGTCTAAATTTGCTGGATTTCTTGCTGATTCCAATCCAGAAAACAGCCAAGGTATCTTCACAGCTTTCACCACTGCACTAGAAATTAGTAATTTTCATGATTTATGGGTAGTTGATTCAGGTGCCTCAAATCATATGTCAAATAAGTTAACCAATCTATATAACTTCCGTCCTTGCTCTAGTTCTACCTTTGTTTCAGTAGCAGATGGTAAAGATGTTCCTGTTCAGGGTAAGGGAAAAACTAAGTTGGTTTCTAAAACCATAGAATCAGAAGTCCTCTATGTTCCTTCATTTCCTGTGCAATTACTTTCGGTTCAGCAATTAACCTCCACTCTTAACTGTGATGTTTTATTTACATCTGACAAGGTTTTGTTCCAGGACCGTATTACAAAGAAGACGATTGGTGAGGGTTTTCAGTTACATGGGCTTTTTTATTTTTCCTCTGATGATCGACTTTGCAAGGGTTTCCAAGCTTCTTTTTCTTCTACAAATAAACATTCATTATGGCATCAACGTCTAGGCCATCCTTCCGAGTCAGTCTTTAACAAAATTCATCCTAGTCTTCCAAAGGGAACTGATGGCTGTGATATTTGTCATTATTCAAAGTCTACAAGACTTCCTTTCAATTTATCTTTGTCTAAATCATCTGAGATGTTTGAGCTTGTTCACTCAGATGTGTGGGGACCTTTTTCTTTGTCTATTGATGGTTTTAAATACTTTGTGACTTTCATTGATGATTTTTCAAAGGTCACTTGGGTTTATTTATTGAAATCAAAGAGTGAAGTTTTTGAATGTTTCAAGGACTTTCATAGATTGGTGATAACTCATTTTTCGGCTCATATTAAAACCTTGCGAACTGATAATGGCACTGAATATACCTCACATAACATGAAAAATTACTTAATTTCACATGGTATAGTGCATCAAACAAGCTGTGTTAACACACCCCAACAAAATAGAGTAGCAGAGCGAAAAAATCGTGATCTGTTAGAAAAGACTCGGGCTATAATGATGCAAATGAATGTTCCAAAACATTTTTGGTCATATGGAGTTCTTACTGCTACATATCTAATTAATCGCTTACCCAGTCGAGTACTGGACTTTCTTTGTCCTCTTGAAGTTTTACAGCAGAAGAAACCAGATTTATCTCATCTCAAGGTTTTTGGCTGCACCTGCTTTGTGCATTTATCGGCAACTCAACGAAGAGATAAGCTCGATCCCAGGGCTGTAAAATGTGTATTCCTGGGATATTCTCAAACACAAAAGGGCTATCGATGCTATGACACTACAGCCAAGAGACTTTTTGTCTCAAGAGATGTTCAATTTGTAGAAACTAGTCCCATCTTTGAAAATTCCAATCAAGGGGAGATATTATCTGACTTTGTTCCACTGCCAGAGGTTGCTGCAAATATTGAACAACAATCTATTGCACCTACAATACAGCATCCAACTGAAGCATCTGTTGAAAGTACTATAAATCAAGTTGTTCAAGAATCAGCTCCCAACATTGATATATCTGAACAGACCACTCTTCCTCGACGCAACCCTCCACGGGAACGTCATCCGCCGGCCAAATTTCGCGATTATATTGCAGCTGCTGTCAGGTATCCTCCTGAAAAATTCTTGAGTTATCAAAACTTATCTACTTCACATTTGGCTTATCTTACAGCAATCTCAAGTGTCCATGAACCCAAGAATTTTCATGAGGCTAACTCTCAACCCATGTGGAGAAAATCTATGGATGATGAATTGAAAGCTCTAGAAGAAACTAACACCTGGAATATTGTGCATCTTCCACCTGGAAAACATGTGGTTGGATGTCGCTGGGTGTACCGATTCAAGTTCAATCCTGATGGATCAATTGAAAGACCTAAGTCTCGTGTTGTTGCTCAAGGATTCACACAACATTTTGGTGTAGATTATAAGGAGACATTTGCTCCTGTTGCCAAAATGTCCACTGTCAAGGTTTTGTTATCTGTTGCTGCAAATCATGGCTGGTCTTTATCACAAATGGATGTAAAGAATGCTTTTTTGCACGGCGAACTTGAAGAAGAGGTGTACATGAAAATTCCTCCAGGACACCCTCTGTGTGGAGATCCTTCTCGTGTGTGTAAGCTAAACAAGTCAATTTACGGACTGAAACAGAGTCCTCGAGCATGGCATGCCAAGTTAAGTTCTACTCTGGAAGATCTTGGCTTTACAAGAAGTTCTGCAGATTCCTCGTTATATGTTCAAACTGGACAAACTGAAAAGTTAATGGTGCTTATTTATGTGGATGATCTCATTATAACTGGGAGTAATGCTGATTCTATTGCTGCACTGAAGAAGAAACTCCAAGGTAAATTTCCTGTTAAGGATCTCGGCCCACTCAAGTATTTTCTTGGCATTGAGGTTGCGACTTCTCGCAAAGGCTTATTTCTTAATCAGCGAAAATACACTATAGATTTGCTTCGTGATTCTAATATGCTCAATTCCAAACCCGCCAACACTCCTTTTGATAGTAAACTCCAGCTTGATAAATTGGGGGATCCTCTTGATTCTCCAAATTACTATCAAAAGCTTGTTGGGAAGCTTATTTATTTAACAATCACTAGACCTGACATTTCCTTCGCTGTGAGTTTGGTTAGTCAGTATATGCATGCACCAACAGTTGTTCACTTGTGTATGGTGAAAAGGATTTTGAGATATTTGAAGAAAACAATTGGGCGTGGCATTGTAATGAGAAGAACTGGGCACACTGACATCATTGGGTTCTCGGATTCAGATTGGGCAGGCAATACAATTGATAGACGATCCACTACGGGCTATTGTATGTTTGTTGGAGGGAATCTGGTGTCTTGGAAAAGTAAAAAGCAACCTGTTGTAGCACGTTCAAGTGCTGAAGCTGAATACCGTGCAATGGCGGCAGCATCATGTGAGATGGTGTGGCTTAAAAACCTGCTGACAGATCTTGGATTTTCTCCTACTAGTCCGATGAAATTGTTCTGCGACAATCAAGCAGCTATGCACATCGCCGCCAATCCTGTTTTTCATGAAAGAACAAAACATATTGAAGTAGATTGTCACTTCATTCGGCAACAAGTTCAGTCCAAGGTGATCCAAACACACTATATCAGATCCAGTGATCAGCTTGCAGATGCCTTCACTAAAGTTCTTTCTTCTACTGTTTTTCATCGCCTTATGTTCAAGCTTGGCTCCATTGATCCATTGGCGCCAGCTTGAGGGGGAGTATTGGAGAACTATGTGAGTCGTTGCCTTATTTAGGTACTGGTGTATATTTGGCAAGAATATATTTAGGTACTGGTGTATATTTGGCAAGAATATATTTAGGCTGATTTAGTGTGATTACGATTGTAATATGTGATCCTTGTAATTCCTTTATATACTGATGTACTCTGCACCAATGAATTATGATGAAATATACTTTTCTTCTCAATCATATTTTCTTCTATTATATCCATTATTTAAATGAAAAATTTTGAAATAAAATAAAAATATTCCTTATTTGATATTATAGAAACCTAATTTAAATAAAATATTTTGAAATAAATTAGATAAAAAAACTTGTCATCGTTTTAATATCCTTTCAAAAAACCCTGACCCCAATCAAATTTTGAAGAATAATTAAATATTTCAATTCTCATTTTGTCTCAATATCACCTTTGCTAATCAACCTATCCAATCTCAAATCAAACTCAAATTGTGGTCAAACTCTGACAAGAAAAAAATCTACTTAAGACTGAATAAGAAAACTTGTGGAAAGAGTCTCATGAAGAAGGTGCATGGAACCCTAAGTTCAAAAATTTCTTCTAAAATAAAATTAAAAAAAAGAAAGATATTCAATGTTAAAGGACTTTTAAGAGAAATCAAAATTTGAAAATGAATGTTGATACTTGTGATAGATTCCACGTTCATGAACAAATCACCATTGCACCACTTATTTTCAATTCACACTTCAATTTACTACCCATAGAAACTTTCATCAAATTTTCCATAAAACAAACAAAGACCCCTAACCCCCAAATATTTTAATTCTTAAAAATACATAATTTCATCAATTTTTGAAACCCTCATTTTAACACAAATTAATTTTTTCACAAATTATTAAAAGAATAAAAACCAAAATTAAGAAGAGGTTGTCATTATTATTCTTTCAAAGTCACCACAAAATAAATTATAATAAATATAGAAAATAAAATAATATGACGATGAAGATGATGCTTAGAAAGTTAGAATGAGGAAGATAATATCATTTAGATGATTGAGGTTAAGATGAGGACTAGATAAGGAAAGTGACATCAATTGCCTAATTATTTGGGGTTTTAGAGATACAAAATGAGGGAGATGACTAAAATTATGGTTTAATTATTTTTGGTTTAGGATTATTAAGTTATTTTAAGGAATTAATTAATTAATTTATAAATTAATTTAAAGTTAATTATAATAATTATTGATTCATAGTTTAATTTAAAGCTAATTTGAATAAAAAATGAAAAACTGAAAGTGGGAACACCTAGAGAGGGGAGAGAGAAAGAGAGAGAGAGAGAGAGAGAGAGAGAGAGAGAGAGAGAGAGAGAGAGGTGTGTGAATGGGTGATTTAAAAAATTTCAATAAAGATTTATATGTTATATCAATTTTTTTTACCCTGTGAGATGTTAGGGATAACCTTTTCTATCAATCTTAGGCAATTCCAACAAAATATCAAATATAAAAGATAAAAACAATAAGACACACGATTTTTATATGGAAAATCCTCACACTAATTGTGACGATAAAAATCACGAGGTCTAAGACCTATTAATTTAAATGCACTAGATGAAATCAAGTTACACAGATTTACTTGACTGCTTTACCCTAAAGATTTACTCTTCAGTAGGTAGAACTTGATTCATGTCCACAACACAACAACCCTCGATTGCTTCAGTGGATCACTTCAGCCTCCCTGAATGGATGAAAGTCTTCAAAATAATATTCAAAGAACAAATCCTTGAATGAGAAATCAAGAATGGTGTGGCAATCTAGGTTTTGTCTCTAGGGGTCCTTTTTAGAGAATAAAGTCTCTCAATGATCTATCTCCAATCTCTTCAAGATCTCTAACCCTCAAGGGGTTATAAGGGAGGCATTTGTAGGCAAAAGTTTGAAGAGTTTCGATTTTGGAAGGTTTCTTAATTGAAATTTCATGAAAAACTTGGTAGAATCAACATGATTGCTCGAGCCAACTCACCCATTGCTTGAGCGCCTCAAGCACTTGAGTGGTATGGCTCGCTTGAGCGGTCCTGAGCGTTTGAGCAGTCTTCATTGCTTGAGCGCCCTAGGTCACTTAGGTAGTCTTGCTCTATTTCAAAAATCAATTTTAAAATCTTTTTAAGTTCAAAACAAAATTAATATTTTTTTAATACCTCAACATAGCCTAATTTGACATAAGTCAAACCTCTTTAAACATACTTGTGACTTCTCAATTGGATAAACAACAACCCTTGATCTTCAATGAAAAGTGAGTCACTAACTAGAAAGACTTCTATAACCAAACATTACAAAGAACAAAATTGCCAACATATAGGCAAGACTTACTGTCTTAACAATCTTCCCATTTGACAATTTTGTGACAAAAAATCGTTACATAAACCCACCTGAACTCTCATAACTGAGTTTACATAACACACTTTAATGCTCAATTAAAACTAAATTAAGGAAAAACTTTGTATCAGTTTATAGTACTTATCTTCCAACCCTGTAACCTACACACATACAAAAAACTATACTACAGGTAAAGTAGTATGAGAGATAAAGTAATGTTGAGAAAACAAAACAGGATAGTTGGAGGTTTTGCTTGATGACTTGTGCAACAAATTTTTGTAGAGACACTAAGGCACAAAACAAAACTTGAGAAGAATATAGATACACACAAATCAAGCAAACACAATAGAAGCTTGATAAGACACAATAGATCAATAATAATGCTTAGAAGTCTATCTCCAACCAGAAAATGGGCAGTGAAAACCATGGAAAGAAGCTTCTATGACTCAGAATAATTCTAGAGTGATAAACAGTTTAAACATAAATATCTTATAAGAAACATTTGTGTCAGGTATCTCTTTAAACCATCTAAGTTATGTTTTCATCAGTTGATCTGGTTTTCTCCAATTTCTCAAGTTTAATTTCCTCTAATATTTCAATAATTTCCCTTAATGAATAAATGAATGAATTGAATTAAAGAATTCAAAATTTTTAACTCATAGTAACTTCCCTTAAATTACAAGAAGTTTCTTTATTTTTTATTTTTTATTTTCACAAAAATGGCAAAGCATAGAATCATAAACATGGGAAAACACATAAGAGATAAATAGAAAAATGAGCATCATATATATAATGATTCTGGATATAAAGATATGCAATCAATACAAGAATTCAAATCAAGTATACAAAAACATAAATAATTGAACATTCATGCATTAGGTGGCGGTAGAGGGATAGAGATCGAAGCGCCCTGAGAATGGATACAGGAAATGATGTACTTAAGTTATCCCCTAATCTCTCGGAGTTGGAGATCTTAAGAGTGCATCTTCTGATGTAGTCGGGCCATGGAATCTAGAGCCTCATGGGTGTTGGGTCTATGGAAGTAAAAGCCTTGTGTGTAGCTCGGGAGGAACTCACATAACCTCAACTAGAGCGAGTCCTTGTAGCAGGCTCTAAATAGTCTGTCTCTAGAACTCCACCCTATTCCATAGCTCAAAGCTTGTCCTCTTAGACAACTGCCTCTGCATGCTGGCCTGCATCATGTGGTTCATAAGTTGGAAGAGCCATCAGATTGTATACATGAATGTAGTGCTTGGCCTAGGAACTCCCATCCAAAAATGCATGGGTAGCCTAGACCCCTAGTGCAGGATCAATCTTAAATCCCATATCCTCGAGTATCTGTGTGATGAGGAGGGTAAATGGGAGAGTGCCTCCTCTAAAGGATAAACCATGAAGGGGAGTGATTGTATCCAGATGACCTATCCAATGTCAAATTGTTGGCTTGAGAGAATGACGTAAATAAATTGAGCAGATGGTTGACGGATTTGGGTGTAGTGTGTAGATGGGTAGAAGGAGTAAGTGAAGAATGTGGCAAACAACCATGTTAGCTTGGAGAAGCCAACAATCGGGATATAAGAAGGAAAGGGGCAAGGACCGCTATAAAGAGAAGTTAGAATGGTGTCAAGATCTTCTCGGGTGAGAGCCTGAACCTCTGGGGAAAGCGAAAGAATGAGAGCCTCAAGTCGCGACATGTTAAGGACACGTTGAATGGAATGGGAGGAAATAAGGAAAAACTGACCATACATGGTCACCTGAAAGGTGATTCCGACCATAATATAATGCATGCTCTCATAGAACATGTGAACAAGATGGGGATAAGAAGTCCTTTAGTTAGAAAACAGAGTTTCCTAACCCTACTCTTGAATGATGGTAGGGAGGACAGTGTCTTGAAAATCTTAGAGGTTAATGGCTTGCTCAGCCTCGATATGCCGATATGTGAAAGAAGCGTAATAATGGTCTCGTGCCACCTGGAAGTGAAAACGCTCAACCAGAAGTGCATCTAGGTTAAAAAGACCCTGGATCGGGATGCCTTAGACGGTTTCAGGTGACCTAGGAGAGGTCACCTCCCTCTGACATCTATGACTAGCCATATCTAAGGTATATAATATGAAAAAACAAAAGCTAAAGAAAAACTAAAGAAAATCCAGAGAAAAGCTAAATCACTAGAAATGCTAAACTCAATGTGTAGAACAATACTATACAAATGGAAATAAAAAATATGAAGCAAACTGACCTCAGAAGACAAAATGACGGTAACCTAGAGGGCTCGAAGAGGAATAGGAAAGTTTGAAATGAATATGGCGCGTTGGATGACCTTTATATAGCCTATAGTGTTGGGCTTTGTGGAGCCTAATTTTGTTTGATCCGATTTGACGACCCGACCCGAATAATATTACATGGTTTTTTAATGGGAGATTTACTGAGGCTTGTCCATGGAGCGAAGGCTTGGGCCGATTTTTGGGCCATTTTAGCCCATTGTGGAATTGCATTTTGTAATTAGAGTTTTTTAGTGTGGTGTTGTTGTTGTGTTATATATATAGAGAAAATATTGTAGCCGCTATGGTTGCACTTTCTATTCTTCCCTGATAATAGTAATATCCCTGCAACTCCGTGGACATAGGCAAATTGCCGAACCATGTAAATACTGTCTTGTGCGTGTGATTGTTTTTCTTTGGCGTGTGTTTTCTCTATTTTTTTTGTTTCTCACATGTTGGGAATTCGGATTTATTCCCTTCAATTGGTATCAGAGCTTAGGGTTAGGTTTGAGTGGGAACAATGACAGAGGAAGCAGGAAAGACGTCTGGAATAGAAAAGTTTGATGGCACAGACTTTGCATATTGGAGGATGTAGATTGAAGATTATCTCTATGGGAGGAAATTGCATCTGCCTCTTTTGAGGACAAAACCTAAGAGTATGAAGGCTGAGGAATGGGCGCTTCTTGACAGATAGGTTCTAGGAGTTATTAGGTTAACTCTGTCTAGGTCTGTTGCACACAATGTTGTAAATGAGAAGACCACAACACATCTGATGAAGGCTTTGTCCGGTATGTATGAAAAGTCGTCCGCAAACAATAAGGTGCATCTGATGAAGAAATTGTTCAATTTGAAGATGACAAAGAATGCATCAGTAGCACAACATCTGAATGAATTTAATACAATCACAAATCAATTTTTGTTTGTAGAAATTGATTTTGATGATGAGATTTGTGCTCTGATCGTCTTGGCTTCTTTGCCAAATAGTTGGAAGACAATGAAGATGACAGTAAGCAATTCTATGGGAAATGAAAAGCTCAAGTACAATGATATACGAGATTTAATTTTGGCTGAGGAGATTCACCGAAGAGATGCAGACAAAACCTCAGGATCTGGTTCTGCCCTAAACCTTGAGACAAGAGGCAGGGGTAATGATAGAAATTCAAATCGGGGTAGATCAAAATCCAAAAATTCTAATCGGAATAGAAGCAAATCTAGATTAGGCCAACAAGTACAATGTTGGAACTATGGGAAAACAGGTCACTTTAGAAGGCAATGCAAAAGTCCTAAGAAGAAGAATGAAGATGATTCTACTAATGCTGTAACAGGAGAGATACAAGATGCATTACTTCTTGTAGTATACAGTCCACTTGATGATTGGGTTTTTGATTCAGGAGCTTCGTTTCATACCACTCCACACCAAGAAATCATATAGAATTATGCTGCAGGTGATTTTGGTAAGGGGTATTTGGCTAATGGTTCAGCCTAGGATTGATTACTACTCAAAAAGTGCTATTTCATAGCTTGTAATTAACTCTTTTATACACTTTTGAGTAGTAGTTATTGCCTTTTAACCCAATTAACATGTTAAGGACCCTTGCAATCAATTCTAATCAATTTGTGTTAAGTTTTGGTGTTTTGATAGCTTTTTGATCACCAAAGCAATCCAAGAATGAGGGAGAGCTGTATATAGTTCATGGCAAAGCTTTTGGAAGCTCAAATTCATGAAGAACCAAGCTTTTGAGCTTCATAGTCCTTTGCCTTAGTCGTTCAAAGTATGCAAGGAAAGAACAACGAAGAGAGGAAAAACAGAGTGAAGAAAATAGAGGACAGCAGCTGCAGTTTTCTTTCACACTTTTGGAGCACTTCCCGAAGTCCATTTTCAACATGCTATATACCATTTCAAAGCTCATGAAGTCAACAATCCAATGCTCCAAACGATGCGCAATTTGGAGTTGAAATGAAGGAGTTACAATCATTTCAAGCCGATCACTCCAAGCTGAAGGAAGAATTTTGCATAGCGCTGCGAAATCACCATTTTGTTGCAAGATGATTTCGCAGCCTTTTTGTACAGTGCTATGTTTCCCCCCTGAAGTTTCCCATCACGATGGAAGCCGAATACCACAAGCTGAAAGACCACTTCGCAGCGTTGCGAAATCAGCCGTTTGCTGCGAAGTGATTTCGCAGCCCTTTTTGTGCATCTACGAAATCTCGCAGACCTCGTTTTCACCTGCGAAATGGTCCTTAGTGCTTCCCGATATTTGCGACCGACACTTTGAGATATTTTTCTTCAGATATTTTTGTATAAATTTCCATTCTTCTCCTTGTAATCCACCAACCATAAGATTTCTTAGTTAGGAAGGTTGGAAAAACATCTCTATATATATTCTCTTGCATCCACTGTAATAGGGAGATAGGCATCATGTAATCCAATACAGATATAGATAGATATATAAATATATTGAATATACAGAGCCTTGCTCTGTTTTTCCTTCTCTTTCATTTTCATTTTCTTTTTCTTTCTAGCTAACCAAACTCTGAGGATTTTTCCTCAGAGGATGAGAGGCTAGGCTCTTCGTCTCTTGGAGCTAAGGTAACTGGGTAAGTTTCCACATGCATAAATTGGATGTTTTGTTCTTTTAGTTTTTAATGAAGAGAAAGTGTGACCCGTTAATGGTTTTTATCTTTTTAGTTAACTTAAAACGCCTTTAAATCACCTGGGCCAACACTTGATAAGGCAAGTGATCTCCGTCCATGGAGATTCACTAGTTTATCTCTTGCGAGCCTTTGGGAGGTGGTTTGAAGGTAGGATTTTCTAGAATAGCCAACACTTGGTAAGCTTTTGGACTCCAAGGAGACATCCATTAGTTATCTCTTGCGAGCTTTTGACGGGTAATCCAAGGTTAAAGATCACCTTGAATGGCAAGTGCTAGGTGAGAGGTATGAGCTATTGCAAGGTGCATCAGTGAAAGAGATTTAGTGTTTGAACCCATTAAAAGGAAACATCTGTACAACACCGGTTGGAGAAGGAACTATATGTTAATTCTCTAATGCAAGGAAAAGAAACAAGTGACCGGAACTCTCCTTTTTGTATGATGAACCTGAGCCTAGTGATCTGAAACTCCAAGAAACACTTTTCTTTGTAAGTAAAATCAGTTACTATTTTTGGTTAGTTTAAAACCAAACCTTTTTCTTTCAAACATCTTTATGTTTTCTTTTAAAGCTAACCTTGAAATGAAAAGGCACCAATTCAACTTTGAATTAATATCATTTGTGAAGTGAAAACCCATCCTAGTGAACGATCCTAGAGCCATTATGCTATAGTAGATTTGTCTTTGCTATCCTAGTTCATGGTGTAATAGGTTATAAATTTTGTTGATTACTCCCTTAATCAAGGAGTACCAGCTGGACATGAATCAGCTGAGACACCAATTGGGCACGAATCAGGGATGTTGTGGGTCTAGGAGACGTCCGGATATCGTTGCTCAATGGGTCTGTTTGGTTATTGGAGAAGGTTCGACATATTCCTGACTTGAGGAGAAATCTGATTTCTGTTGGATAACTTGATGATGAAGGACATGCAATACTATTTATTGGTGGTACTTGGAAGATTACAAAGGGAGCTAGGGTATTGGCTTGTGGAAAGAAGGCTGGTACTCTGTATATGATCTCATGTCCAAGAGACACAATTGCAGTTGCTGATGCAAGTATTGATACAAGCCTATGGCACCGCAGACTTGGTCACATGAGTGAGAAAATGATGAAGATGCTGTTGTCAAAAGGAAAACTACCAGAATTGAAGTCCATTGACTTTGACATGTGTGAAAGTTGCATCTTAGGAAAGCAAAAAAATGTGAGCTTCTTGAAAACTGGTAGGACACCGAAGGATGAAAAATTGGAACTAGTACACACTGATTTATGGGGGCCTTCTCCGGTTGCATCCTTTGGAGGTTCAAGGTACTACATCACTTTTATTGATGACTCAAGCAGAAATGTATGGGTTTATTTTCTGAAAAATAAATATGATGTATTTGAAACTTTTAAGAAGTGGAAGGCCATGGTTGAGACATAAACAAGTTTGAAAGTAAAATGTTTAAGGTCAGATAATGGAAGAGAGTACATAGATGGAGGGTTTAGTGAGTATTGTGCTGCACAGGGAATTAGGATGGAGAAGACCATTCTTAGGACACCATAGCAGAATGGCGTGGCTGAGCGCATGAACAGAACTCTCAATTAGCGTGCTAGAAGTATGAGGTTGCATGTTGGACTACCAAAAACTTTTTGGGCTGATGCTATTAACACTGTAGCTTACCTGATAAACTGAGGACCATCAGTTCCCATGGAGTTCAGACTTCCTGAGGAGGTTTGGAGTGGTAAAGAGGTAAAGTTTTCACATTTAAAGGTTTTTGGTTGTGTTTCTTATGTTCATATTGATTCTTATGCTCGTAGTAAACTTGATGCAAAGTCTAAAATATGTTTTTTCATTGGCTATGGTGATGAGAAATTTAGCTATATGTTTTGGGATGAACAAAACAAGAAAATCATCAGAAGTAGAAATGTGACATTTAATGAACAAGTTATGTACAAGGACAAGTCAACTGTAGTGTCAGATGTTATAGAGATAGATCAAAAGAAATCTGAGTTTGTCAACTTAGATGAATTGACTGAAAGTACTGTCCAAAAAAAAGGGTGAAGAAGATAAAGAGAATGTAAATTCACAGGTAGATCTGAGTACACCTGTAGCTGAAGTTCGCAGATCTTCCAAGAACATTAGACCCCCACAGCGTTATTCACCTGTTTTAAATTATCTCATGTTGACTGATGGTGGTGAGCCAGAGTGTTATGATGAAGCCTTGCAAGATGAGAATTCAAGCAAGTGGGAGTTAGCCATGAAGGATGAGATGGATTCCTTGTTGGGGAATCAGACATGGGAACTGAATGAATTTCCAGTAGGAAAGAAGGTTTTGCACAACAAGTGGGTATACAAAATAAAGAATGAGCATGAATGATAGCAAACGTTACAAGGCCAGATTAGTTGTTATAGGGTTCCAGCAGAGGGAGGACATTGACTACACAAAGATATTTTCTCCAGTTGTGAAGATGTCAACAATCAGACTTGTACTAGGAATGGTGGCTGCAGAAAACTTACATCTTGAGCAGTTAGATGTGAAGACTACATTCCTTCATGGTGACTTGGAGGAAGACCTTTACATGATTAAGCCAGAATGGTTCATTGTTCAGGGACAAGAGAATCTAGTATGCAAACTGAGAAAAAGCTTGTATGGCCTTAAACAAACTCCTAGACAATGGTACAAGAAGTTTGACAATTTTATGCATAGAATTGGGTTCAAGAGATGTGAACTTGATCACTGTTGCTATGTTAAGTATTTTGACAATTCTTACATCATATTACTGTTGTATGTGGATGATATGCTTATTGCAGGGTCTGACATTGAGAAGATTAATAATCTGAAGAAGCAATCGTCCAAACAATTTGCAATGAAGGATTTGATAGCTGCAAAGCAAATCCTTGGTATGAGAATCATTAGAGACAAGACTAATGGTACATTGAAGCTTTCACAGTCAGAGTATGTGAAGAAAGTTCTCAGCAGGTTCAACATGAATGAAGCTGAACCAGTGAGCACACCTTTGGGTAGTCATTTCAAACTAAGCAAAGAACAATCATTGAAGACAGAAGAAGAAAGAGACCATATGAGCAAGGTGCCCTATGCCTCAGCTATTGGCAGCTTGATGTATGCTATGGTGTGTACAAGGCCAGACATTGCACACGCAGTGGGAGTTGTGAGCAGATTCATGAGTAGGCTTGGAAAACAGCATTAGGAGGCAATCAAGTGGATTTTAAGATATCTGAAGGGTTCATTAGATACATGTCTTTGCTTCACAGGTGCAAGTTTGAAATTGCAGGGTTATGTAGATGCTAATTTTGCTGGTGATATTGATAGTAGAAAGAGTACTACTAGGTTTGTTTTTACTCTAGGTGTTATAACTATATCATGGGCTTCAAATCTATAGAAGATTGTTACTTTGTCTACTACAGAAGCTGAGTATGTTGCAGCAACTGAAGCTGGAAAGGAGATGATTTGGATACATGGTTTCTTAGATGAATTGGGTAAGAAGCAGGAGATGAGCATTCTACACAGTGACAGTTAGAGTGCAATTTTTCTTGCCAAAAATTCGGCTTTTCATTCAAAGTCAAAGCATATACAAACAAAATACCACTTTATCCGTTACCTTGTTGAAGATAAATTGGTAATACTTGAGAAGATTTGTGGATCTAAGAACCCAACAGACATGTTGACTAAGGGTGTCACTATTGAGAAGTTGAAGTTGTGCGCAGCTTCAATTGGTCTTCTAGCTTGAGGACAGGAGGATGATTGCAGGGATGAGGGATTGTTTCTTGGAGGATAGTGGTTTGATGTGGGTGATTGAACTAGTCTCCAACTAAGAGATTTGTCGGGCTTTGTGGAGCCTAGTTTTGTTTGATCCGATTTGACGACCCGATCCGAATAATATTGCGTGGTTTTTTAATGGGAGATTTACTGAGGCTTGTCCATGGAGCGAAGGCTTAGGTTGATTTTTGGGCCCGTTTAGCCCATTGTGTAACCGTCTTTTGTAATTAGGGGTTTTTAGTGTGGTGTGGTTGCCGTTTTATAGAGAGAAAATATTGTAGCCACTATGGTTGCACTCTGTATTCTTCCCTAATAATAGTGATATCCCTGCAACTCCGTGGACGTAGGCAAATTGCCGAATCACGTAAATACTGTCTTGTGCGTGTGATTGTTTTTCTTTGGCGTGTGTTTTCTCTATTTTTTTTTTTGTTTATCATAGGTTGGGAATTCGACTTTATTCCCTTCATATAGGAGTGCTTGATGCAGATTATCACTCGAGCGTCATGACTAACTTAAATCAAATTATTTATTAATATGGAAATATTTTAAAAGTTTCAAAGGAAGTATTCAATTTAGAACATTTTTAGAAATTTTTTGAAAGAAACAAAAATAAAGCGTGAAATATTATGTGTTAAAGGTGTTAGAAGACAAAAATAAAGCCTTAAACATTCCAAAAAAATAAAAAGAAAAAGAAAAAGAGAGAGATTATATAAGGTTTTGATCACATCTAATAGAAACTAATATTTAGCAACATATCACCAAGCACTATCTTATCAGAAAGCTCTAACATGTTGGAAATTTATGTAAGGTTCCATAACAACTAACAACTTTTTCTGACGACTTGGTAATGGACCATTTGCACTTTAACTACATTATTGAATTTAAATCATATTAGAATGGTAATTGACTTCTCTTTTGTGAGGCTTCATATCTTGTAGGATGGGATAGGTGATTCATTTCATATAAGAAATTTACTTAATTTAGTAATGCATCCAAGTTCATTATGAATCTAATGGTACCACAACTCCTTGAACATTTGTAATTTGTAATCTTTGTTTCAACTTCTCAAGTCTAGTCATTTTATCGGCATAACTAGTTTGCTCCAATTATCTCTTAACTTTATTATAAAACTAAGGGAAAGGATTATCACGCATTTTATGTTAACTTAACCAAACATCTTTATATATCTTACACACACACACACACACACATATTTTTATAAATTTAGGAAAATTTCATCCATTAGCCATAGTAAGAGTCAAATAAGGGATATGTAAGCCAATTGTGATATTGATGGCGTCAAATCAATGACATAGTAGAAAAGTGGATTGTCTATTTTCAAGCCTTTATATTTTTATCCAATAGTAAAAAGGTTTAGGCATCACTTGAAAAGTAGTTCATTTTTTACCTTGGACTATGATTTATGAATAAAGTTCTTTAGTTGTATATCTTTTGTGATGCCCCAAACCTAATTTAGGGGTAAAAAAATAATTTAGAAAAAAATAAAATAAAAGTTAAATAAATTTAATTAAGGTAAAAAAGTCTTTTTGTATTTAAAAGTCCTAGGTATCAATTATATATTTCTTGTCTTCTCTATTCAAAAAACCCTATTACACAAAAATCAAAGATCAGAGAACATAGGACAATGTGGGCTAAAGATTTGGAGGATTAGGGTTGAAGATTAGTTTTCTAGGTAAGATTCTAACCCTTAAATTAGTATTTTAGATTCATTAATTAGTTTGAACACTTTAGATATTCTTTGAAAAATCTAAATCTACGTCAGGGTTTGTTAATTTAATTTTTAAACAAAAAAGATTGAAAATTTATGAACATAAGTAGAGTTATTATTAAAGATTGATTTTTTTTTTTTATTAAAAAATCTAGAAAAAAAAGAAGAAGAAATTAAATTATAGTTTTGGATGTGGAAAAAATTAATATTAATAAATAAATAAAACCTATGAGTATGGAGGTAGAGAAATATAAGAGTTGAAAGCAAAGAAAAAAAAAAGAGAATAAGGTTTTGTGGTTGTACATGCCTCTTTAGTGGAAAAAAAAAATACAAGGTTACTTGCAATAGGATATGACAAAGAGAGAGATAAATGCTTAGACGTTGATTTTTGTGGGGAAAAAAAGGTTGGGTAATGCATGAGAGAAATAGGTAGCACTTGTAGAGTTGGTGGAGTTGTTGTAAAAGCTCGTGCGGGTAATTGTTAGGTAGTAGTAGGGTATGAGATTAATTGTTAGGAAACATTAGGACTTGAAATAATAATAATTGCTTTTAGAAAAAGTTTTAATTTAATTTAAGTATAAATATAAAATAAATAGATGATTAGAATAAGATTTGAAGGAATATGAATTCATAAAAATTTCAAAATTTACTAATTTAGATTATTATTGTTTTGGAAATTGAATATAATATAGGTGATAATATTATTAATATAGGAAATGATTAAGATTCTCAAACCTACAATTTTAGATAAATAGTTAATAGTAATAGATGATTTTTTATTTTATGTTCAGTGAAGAATGGATTCTTTGAGATTAATTCTCTAAGGTTTCTTAGTGCTTTTTTAAGGTAAGGGATATTAATACTAATTTTGTAAATGAAAATATTTCTTTTTATAAGTTATTTTAAATTATGAAAAATTTTATTTTTATTTATGCATGGATCAAATATATATATATTTTTCATGTGAAACATGTTTGGCCAATTTCTTTGTTTCTGAATAAATAAATAAAAAATGAGAACTTTGGAAATATAATGTTTTGTTTTGTAACTTCAAAATAATGAAATAAAGTGTTCGACTCTAATTTATATGACCTTAGTTAATGAGTTATAATTGTTGACATTTTCGACCCTAGTCAACAATTATAATTGTTGACATTTTTAGCCATAGCCAACGGGTTATAATAGTTGACCTTATAGCCCTAGTCAACAGATATAATTGTTAACCTTTGGTTTTGTCCATCTTAAAAAGAACAAATTTAAGGTTAGCCATTTATTTGTAAAGTCCCACCTAAATGGATACCATTTGTTATTCGATAACCAGAATAAAGATATTTTGAATGTATTTGATATGAAATTGTTTTGATATAAATATGAAAATGTTTGATTGAAAAGTTCAAATGTTTAATGCATGTTAAACTCACAAGTTTTTATAAAAATGATTATATGTAATATATAAAATGATTATATGCATGTTGTAGGTTCAATATTTATTTTGGATATTGTTTAGATGTTAAAATTTAATTCCTATTTAAATTATTTGAGTTTGGAGTTATTTGGACGATAACACTTTGATTGATGTGTTAGTTTTAAAGTTGAGAATTGAAAATTATAGAATTTATTTATCTTAGTACTTTGAACAGAAATTTAGTAATTGGAAATCATCTAGTTACAAGATGAATATTTGTCATTTCCACTTTGAACCTTCAGGCTTGGTGTGTGAAATGACCGTTATGCCTTTAGAGTGGGTTTTGGAGCATGACATCTTTTGTGAAATGACCATTATTCCCTTGGAATGAGTATATTGTTTATTTGAATTTAATGGTCCCGAACTCCTTAGTTACTCATAACTTTATATCACCTTCTCAAAATTAAGTTGTTTTACAACTACTATCTAGCTACTTTTCTCTACTATGACAACTTTATTACATAGTGATTAATTGAAAGAATCTACATGTCTTATTTCATAGGATGGTTGATTTTTTTACTCATGAATCTTGCTTTTATTATTGAAATTTTCAAATCATTGTAGTCCAACAATTTCCTATCCATTGGTAATTTCATATTACCTTTCCAAAGTCTAATAATTTAAAAACACTTGTAGTTAATATATTGGCAATTGCATTGTGGGAAGTTGTTCACTTGATTTTAATGTTGAAACTTTCAAATTGTTGCAGTCCAACAATTCCCTATCCATTGGTAATTTCATATGATATTTTCAAAGTATAATCATTTACAAATACTTGTATATAGTATATTTGGTGATTGTAGTGTGGAAAGTTGATCGTTTTCATGAAGACCTCTAAAATAGACTTTTTTTTTCATTCCATTTAATAAAGAATTTCATTAATTGAACATATATATTCTTTTAATCGGAAAGTAGAGGCCATATTATATGAAGCCTTAGGTGACAATACTAGGTGAGTGGTTTTTTTTTTTTTTTAAAAAAAATTATTTATTACGAAATATAAATAATATTATTTATTGTATAATAAAGATTATTATAATATATTTTTTATAGATAAAAAATATTAATTGAGTTTTATTTTTTCTAAGTTATTGTTTTCAATAAATAACTTATTTATAAAAAGAAAACTATAAAATATATGCATTTGAAAAATATTTAATTTTTATTTGATTTAGTATCAATTAATATTTGTAATATTTTTTAATATTATAGAAGTTAACATTCTCAATAAAGATATTCAAGATCAAGAGAATACTTGAGAATGAATTAATTTCTTTATTGTTTATGTTTTAAGAAATTTTTATATCCATTACAAATTTTTTATTGTTTATTTTTCATTCAATGTTTGCATTTTGTAATAGATATTAAAACGATTTTTTTTCTTGTATGTTAAAAAAATATTTCAATGTCTTTAAAAATAAAATATTGCAATAAAATCAAAATTACATTGTGAAACTTTAAGTGAATGTTTTATACTTAAGAAGTGCCAATTAAAGTAAGCATGCATCTACAATTGTAATTTAGATGTCATACTGAAACAATAGTTCTCTTCGACTATATCATAAAATTTGGTTTGAATTACTTTTAAGTCATCTTGTAGATTTTCAAGTTCCAATGATATGCATCTAGTATGTGCAACATACTTGATATAACGAATATTTTCTTAAGTAATTGGACTTTTTTTTCTATAAATTTACTTGATTATCAATGAATACTTTTATGTAGGGTATTGATATAATTTGATAAATATTTTAAAATAGTATTAGAATAGCTTTGCTCTTTCCCAATTAACAAATTTACCAAATTAACTTATATATATTAGTTTATTTGAATTTATTGGTATTTGACTCAAATTGTTATTATTTTTAAAATTTTAGGAAAACCAATATTTATAGCGTTTAATTATATTTTGGTAAATTATCTTTTTAAGTTTGACTAGGATTAGGAAATTATTAATTTAAGAATGACCCATAAGGCTCTATAAATTTGTAGTTTTATATAGGATTTAAAAAGAGAAAGAAAAAGCAACAAAAAATGAAGAGAGATAGACAAAGAGTGCATTGGAATTTAGATAGAGAAAGGTTGAGAGAGTTTTGATTACTATTCAAAAAAAGCATATTTTAGATAATAATTCTCATGAGTTTCACATATTTTGAGTATTAGTTATGCCTAAAAATGCTCAATTAACATGTTGTTACCATTTAAAGATCGGCCAAGTCGAAAGCCCTTGAAACAGCTTTGGACCAAGACTCCACCTTCTTATTCCTCTGTTCCTCATATGTTTATGTAAGTAAAAATAAATTATATTGTGATAAGTTATTGGTGGACACCATGCAGACCCATGAGAGGGGCATGGGCTTGACACCGGGCCTTGAGTTTCCTTTGGTCAAGGCCTTGACTGGTGTTGATATATGTCATTAAATTATATGTGTCTAATACAAAATATAAATATAAGATCATTAAAGTAAACAAATTATAGATGTGTATTAATTATACAAGTAATACAAATCATATTGTATAAATTATAGTTAAAAATTTTAAGCTCCACCAAACTAATAGAATCTCTATTATAATAATTGGAGTGAACACCATGTTGGCCCGTGTTAGGCCTGGGCCAGATTTTAAAGACTAGGCCTTGAGTTCCCCTTGGGCCTTGGCCAGGGCCTTCTCTTTGTATCATCATTTTGAAGAAGCATATTGGTGTGACGTAAAAAAAAACTATACTAAATAGAAAATAAATAGAAGCATCAACAAAAATAAAGGCTAAGATCCATGAAAAGTAATCTTTAAATTTGTTGCATATATAATTTCAACAATGCATAAATAATTACAACATACACAATACAATAATATTACACAACTATATTTTCAAATATAACATAAGATCATTAAAGTGATAAATTGTAGTCGTATAAAATATTTGTACAAGTAAAGAAGAAATTATGAGATTAAGAGCCCGTTTGACAGTGGTTCTAATAAAAATGTTTTTCTTAAAAGTGTTTCCTTCTGTAGTGTTTCCTTGGAAAATACTTTTTTGAGAATCAGAAAAAATGATTTTCAAGTGTTTTTTATAATATATTGTATAAGTATAAAAACACTTTTGATATTAATAAATTACCAAAAAGGACATATATACATTTATATTGTTAAAGAAACTAAAAATAATATTTTTTTCTGATTTAAATAAATTTTTTACAAGAAGAATTAGATTAATAAATAAATATCAATCATGATATAACAAATTATTTGATTATATATTAGTTTAAAATTAATAATTTTTTTTATCACTATAATAAAATTTTTAAAAATATTTATAAAAAAACATCTAAATCAATAAAAAAAGAACATTCAATAAAATATAATTTTCAAGGTAAAACAATATATGATTACCTATTAATTTCTCAAAAAAAAAACTTTCTAATTAAAAGTAAATAAGAAGACAAATGTTTTCATAACAAAAAAGGGGGAAAAATTATATTATTACATATTAGAGTCATAATTAAACATCAATGAGATATAAGAAGATTTGCAATTCGATCACGTTCTTCTTCCATCTCTCTTACATGATGTGAACCATCTTCCTCAACAAGTGAATCCACTCTACTCTCTTCTTCATTAAGTGGAAACAACCCTTGATCATCATCATAAGGTTTAAATTCCATATCCATTCTAGCATTAATCCTTATGAAGTTGTGAAGAGCCATTGAAGCAATAACAATCTTTACTTGTTTTTCAAGAGGAAAACTATGCATTTGTCATAGCATTCTCCATCTATTCTTCAAAACGACAAATGTTCTCTCAATTGTGCACCTCAAGGAAGAATGCCTATGATTAAATATTTCCTTTTTACCTCTAGGTGAACTACCTCGTCGAAAATCTGGAAGATGGTAACGCTCGCCTTTATAAGGGCCTAAATATCCACTCATTTGAGGATAACCAGCATCGACCAAATATTTACCTATAAAACAAAAACAAAAAATATATATTAGATAATAAAAATTTGATCACAAAAACAAGTTTGATATTGTCATTCACAAATCTCTAGGTGGATGAGGAAAACCCAATTCTGGCCTTCTTAATGCCTCTAAAAAGACCCGTGCATCATGAGCAGCACCTTCCGATCTGACCCATGCAAATGTGAAACACATATTGAAATCACATACTGCCATAACATTTTGGGTAGTCATGCCTTTTCTACCAATATATGATATTTGTCTATCTCTAGGAACCACAACAGGTATATGAGTTCCATCAATTACCCCAATACAATCCTTAAAATATGGCCAATACCGATCATCATTTCTTATTTTATTAGGGACTTCCTTAAACTATGGATCACTTGGTTTTATAATATCCATGGCCATAAGACAAACAACATCTAATACAATCTCAAACCATCTAGATACAGATTCACTAGAGTGTTGAAATCTTTCTTAAATCATCCTATTGCTTAGTCCATGACCTATTGTAGTGAGAAACATTGCTAAGGCCTCTGTTAAGGGCACATCAAAACCTTCTTTTAGGCCATACCTTTTAGTAAGTGTTTCTAATAAATTCATAAACACATGTTTTTCCATTCTAAATTGCTCAAAACACCTAATTTCATGGCCATTTAAGACATCCATTACAAACTTGTATCCTGTGTGGGAAGAAGTTCTGCAAGGTTTTTTTCTTTGAAACTAGTAAGTTTTACAGTTGCAGCACAACCCGTAAGCACCAACTGATAAAAATCATGTTCATCGCCGTTTTCATCATCAAAATTTTGATCATTATTATTAGAAGACATCTACACAAATAAAAAAAGAAATACATTAATAAATCTGTTTTTCTCCTTTTCTACCTCTTTGAAAAAGAAGAATATTATCAACTGAATATAATGTTCACAATAAATCCTTCAAGTATCTAGAAGGAACATTTCCTTTAATTGTTTGGGCAAGAAAAAGCATAGCTTAACAAAGCCTCAAGCAGCAAGTTATTTATATATATGAACCAGGCTAGAAGTAACCATGATAGGAACATATAATACTGCAATACTCAAGGTTCTTGTGTAATTCTCCTAAATTGTATTTCCTTTTTAATTTTCCAAAATACTCAATTTAATCTCTCATCACAAGTATGGGACTTAACACTTCAAAACATTTTTCCAATAATTTTTCAAGGAATCAACTTGGTTCCATGGCCTATAACTGATACTATCAGATGATCAACAACAAATAATATCTTAAATGTAGTTTACCACACATCTAACCATACATTTATATTAGAAATGCAAATGCAAATACAAATACAAGGCCACAAATTTAAAGTTATCAATTCGCTCCTTTCCTGATAAGCAATAGGAAGCCCATACAAATAGGCTCATTTCCCATCCCACTGCTCTATTCTTATTTTGTAGATAATTACATTACATATGATAAATATAGAAGATAGATTCAATTAGCATAAATTGGAACAAGAAGCTATGCATAAATAGCATATATAATACTCACATTACTCTGCTCTTACAACGGTTTTTTCTTTGAACCTATATCCTTTTGATTTGTTGAAGTATGTTGAGTCATTTTTTTAACATGTGCACCAAGTATTTAACTTGTATAGGCCTGCACATAATGTGAAAGCAAATATTATTATAAAATGGTTCATACATCCGACGAGTGTTTAATTAAGTGTTGTTTCCAATAAGGGCATTCCTCCACTATAGAATTGTTCGTGCTGCATGAATATTTTCTCTTTCATTCATTTTGTTCTATTGGATTTCCAGCAAGATTTATGTGTTCTAGGATTTTCAGAACTACTCTTACACACACCAACTTCGAAGGTAAGTGGTATTTTTCATGAGGAAGAAATTCGAAGTGATCATCCCAATATCAAATAATATAGCAAAATTAAAGGTTTACAGGAATTAAAGCTGGGCTTCTATGCAATCATGTTAAAGGTAAATAGCAGGGCAATTTGTTCATACATAAAGCTGTTTTTCCCCTTTTCTATGTCTGTGTCTTAAATGGGTCTCGACCTAAATGTGAAATTGAAATGACCCTAATGAAAGAAGAAGTATGTGATGATTGAATTAAGAAAGAATGCGAAGGTTTAGCCACTCGAAAAATATACTTGTGTCTCATGAATTTGTTTGTTGGGTGTGATTCAAAGAGACAACCTAAGGTCTAAATTTTGATCATCTCATTTAAAAACCGATTATTTTCCAGTATGAGTGTCTTTAATGACAATCTACATCATACCCTTGGGAGTCATTATTTGGGTGACCCATTACCCGACATAAGCGGGATCATCCCACCTCAAAAGAGGGTCTGAAATGTTATAAATGAAAGATATCGAGCACCATATTACAACTCCTGAAAATGCAATAATGCATGTATGAAGGTGCTCCTCACCAAAAAGAGTGAAAATACAAAACCGGATCAGCCCAAAAATTTAATTGGGGTTCACAGTATTTCATAGAATTGAGCAAACGTTGAAAAATACCTATAAGGCAAAGTGGAAAACGGGGCCTTCAAACCTACCCACAAATAGTTATATGATGAGCCCCAATCCGAAACAAGTGGTCCAATATATAAGGGGGGGACCTAATGCAGGGGAGCATAGTGCCATAACTACTATATACTTGTACCAAATGGTTAAAAAAAAAGATAATAATGTGTATGAAAGTATGCAATATGCTTATATGCATTCAAACGAATCAAACCATAAAACTCACTGCTGGAAGGTCTGGGAGGATACAGAGCCCTGAAAGCAATGAAATCGATCAGCGGTCCACAAGCCGGATCCTCCTCTCTCCTGGGTTATGTATGACGATCTCGATCACATCAAAGACATGTGGTTTACAGATATGTGAACCAAAAACCCTAAACAGAGCGATTGCATATGTGAACCAGAATAGAGAATGAGAGTTTTACAGAGAGAAGTATTGGGAAATGAGACTCGACTGCTCTATTGATTTACCATTTCATTTTCTCATACTTTCCTCCTAACCAAACAATCCTAAAACCCAAAACCCTAACTAGCATTGCAAGACAATCAGATATTAAAAACAAGGAAAAGAAAAACAAGCAAAGAACAGAGGGTTACCTTCGATTAGATAAATGATGTTGAATGAAAGTGGAGCGCTTTTCAGATGGAGAGTGATGGAGGAGGAGATTGAAGGAGAAAGGTAAGTGAAAGGGAAATGGAGGTATCGGGAATCACTTGGGGGTATTTTTGGAATATTTCAAAAATTTTGAAGTGTTTTTTTTTTAAAAACACCTGTCAAGTGATTCTCTCAAAATCATTTTAAGTGTTTTTCCAGATTTTTAGAAGTGTTTTTAAAAATTTGCCAAACACCTTATTTTCATTCCAAAAACACTTAAAAGTGTTTTTAAGGGTATAAACACTTTTGAAAATCACTGTCAAACAGACTCTAAAAATGCTTGTCGGATTCTAGGTAAAGAAGAAATGAGATATAGAGATTGTCCCATCAGACATATAGAATTTCATATACATAATTTCATATATTTATAGGTTTGAAGAGACATATTGAGATTTTGTAGACATGTTTGGAGTTTTAAACCTTGAAATATTACTCTTTTATTAAATTAACATTTATAAAATTTGGAAGAACATAATTGGATAATATCTTAAGTTATTTTTAATGAAAATTGATAATTACCTTTTAATTATTAAATTCATTATTTCTATTTATTTTTGTAATATTTCTTAATTACTAAAATATTTTATTTCCTTTATTTAGTTTGAAAGCTATTATATATCTTTTGTTTGTATAGAGCTCATGTGACATATCTCACAATTTAATTTAAAGATTCATTACCAAATGACAAATTTTATTTTGTCACGCTTCTCTTCTTTTCTCCCAGACCGGATTGGTCGACCAATCTTTGATCGGAGCCTTTCAGAATGGCTATCAAACCGCCACTGAACCTAGCAATCAACGGTTTAACCACTAACTCGGTGAACTGGTCTACCGGCTCAAGTTTGGATCCCTTTATTTTGTGGCAGAATGCGCCCAACCAAATTGGGCCTCAAGCCCAACAACCTAAAGTCCATGCGGGCTATCTACTGGATCTCACGCATTGTAACTTGCTCTGGGTGAATGGCCATTACAAACTTCCCTCATCTGATTTTGATGTGGGAATGGGAGAGATGAGGATTTGACATTTGGACCTAAGGCTCTAAGGGTTTTAACTCCACTCAACTACTTTATGCCTTCTATTTAATATTGCAAACCAAAATAATAATAGACATGATTCTTTTCAAAATTTTTATAATAATATAAGTAAAAATAATGTAATATTTTTTTAAATGATAAAATAATAGGTTATATAAATTTTAATATATATGTAAAATTAATTAAATTTTAATAAATATCTTCACATTTAAACATTACATATCTTTTATTTAATAAAATGTTAAAATATTAATATATCTATATATTTAATTTGATATTATTATAAATTAAAATTAAAATATTAATAAATTTTATTTTCTTTATATATTTGAAATTGTATAATTATTTTTTATTTTAATAACATATAAATTGTATATTTATGATATTACTAGTTCAACTGTAATTCAATCATCAGTTCGATCATTGAACTGTGAATTAGTAAATTTTTTATATTCATTGATAGGTTTGATCCTAAAATCATATATAGAAATCTATGGAGTGTATACATATATTATGTATCATAAATTTATATAGGGTATACATATATTATGTATGTAGGGTATACATATATTATGTATCGTAAATTTATTTTTTAAAATAAAAAAATTATTAAAAAATTAAATTCATAGTTAAAAATAAAAGAAGTAAAAAACATTTGTAAAATATATTGTAAAATAATGCCAATATATGTATTATTTTATATAAGGTGCAACTTGGAAGGGTTGGTCCAACCCAACCTAAACCTAACTCGATGTTTGAGTGGGTTTAGACAAACATTTTCAATCCTTGGGTTGAGCTTAAGTTAAGTTTTCTCAATCCGAGTTTAATTTGGGTTGGGTTTGGACCAAGGTTTGAATAACTTGAGTCTAACTCGAACCTGATTTAATGTTTTTATAGTGTTTATATCCTTTAAAATAATATTCCTTTTCATTTTAGATTTTAAAGAAAAAATATCAATTATAATTATATCATATACTTTTTTTTTTGTTTTTGTTTTTAGAGGGTTATATAAATTTACTTTTATTTTTTTATTGTCATTTTGAAATTTTGTATTACTTACTATTTAAATTTTGGTATAAATATATAGAATTTAAAACAGAAAATAATATGGATAGATTTTGAATCATGCAACCTAAACAACCCAATTAACCTGAGTTTAACCTGTTTAACCCAATCAACCCGAGTTTAATTTGATCAACCCGACTTTAACTCGACTAACCCAAGTTCAACCCAAGCTTAGAAAAATGACATCGGGTTGGGTTGAGTACCTTGCGTTAGAGGTTAGGTTGGATTGAGTTTGGGTTGATTGTTTTTTAGTTTGGGTTAGGATCCAGTTAGCCATTAACTCAACTAACCGCCCTAAGTTGCAACCCTAATTTAATATATATTAAATTATTGTTATATATTGAACAACATAATATAAAAAAATTATATATAAATTTTAAATCTTTTAGTCATAAATATTGCTAGACAAAAGAAAATTTCCATTTTTTTAATAGTGAATATTGGAATGCAATATAATTTTATTTTAAACAAATATTAAATATTGAAAAATAATATATATTCCATTTCATTTTTTTTATTCATTTTACAAACTAAATATAAACATAACATAACATATCTTATTATGTATACTACCTTAGAATATCATATCCATTAGATATAATATACAAAGATATCACATTCTTTTAGAAAAAATAGTAGGGGATATATTGTGGACCCGCATTTTTTGCATGTGTTCCCATTCGATGGCAAGACTCGTTTTTTATTTGAAAAACTGATTTTTAAAAATTATTTTTGGAGTCGCCACTTATTTTTGTTTTATTTTTAAATGAAAAAAAAAACTGTAAGTGTGACTCCTATAAATGAAAAGTAGGTTTGAGAAAATCAAGTCAAAGTCTAAGGGTCAAGTTATTTATTGGAAATATACCGTAGTAAGTTGTAGTAGTACCCCTCTAAGTTCTAAAAATTAGGTTTCTATTAATCGGCTAAGGCAAGTGTAGCAAGTGATTGATTAATCGTGGATACCAAAGTTCAGGATATAGAACAAAGCAAAGTATGCACAAGAATGAATAAATAAGCAAGATGGAGATGGGAGCATACTTGAGCGAAAACGAGAGCGCTTACATGGAAATAGGGTTAGTGCACAAGTGTAGAGTAATCACATATAAATCACAAAACAAATCAAAGTCAATCAATATTCAATCACAGATGTTGGGCCTCACCAAAACCCAATTTATTTACATTAATTAATTATAAAGAAAATAAGAAATGCATGTCGGAAGAGAAATTTGGGTTCAAAATTTTATTGAAATCAACATTTTATTGCCAAGGAAAACCCAATTTATTTACACCACCAACTCCATATTTCCCATTTTTCTACCTACTGCCAATTCACTCCTTTCTCTGAGAAGATTTTTGAGGTTATCGTCATGCTTGAGATAATCCAGAAAGTTGAGCGGCATCACTCTCTGAAAGGTATTTTGTAGCATGGGTAATGTATGTGATACATCTGATAGGCTGTTATATCCATAAACCACCATATTAAACCATGGTTCATATCCCCAACACCACACAAAAATCTGTACTCATCCCAAGCAGCTTGGAAATCATAAAATCAGGTTTTGAGGGCCTCCCGAGACATGCACAGCTTCACCATTTGTGCATTCCTTTGATTTGGAAAATTTCTTCTGCAGAATTCCCCATTATC